>NC_086446.1:221878717-222214551 GCF_028390025.1 Pseudophryne corroboree
AAAATTTTCCATTTGAACAGGACAGAACTGGGACTCGTCTCCAGTTTCTTCATAAAGGGGTGTCAGCGTTTTCACCTGAAACAACCTCTTGTGGTGCCTGCGGCTACTAGGGACTTGGAGGACTCCAAGTTACTAGACGTGGTCAGGGCCCTAAAAATATATATATATATATATATATATATATATAGTTAGGACGGCTGGAGTCAGAAAGTCTGACTTGCTGTTTATACTGTATACACCCAACAAGCTGGGTGCTCATGCTTCTAAGCAGTCTATTGCACGCTGGATTTGTAGTACAATTCAGCTTGCACATTCTGTGGCAGGCCTGCCACAGACGAAATATGTAGATGCCCATTCCACAAGGAAGGTGGGCTCATCCTGGGCGGCTGCCCGAGGAGTCTCGGCAATACAACTTTGCCGAGCAGCTACGTGGTCAGGGGAGAACACGTTTGTAAAATTTTACAAATTTTGATACTCTGGCTAAGGAGGACCTGGAGTTCTCTCATTCGGTGCTGCAGAGTCATCCGCACTCTCCCGCCCGTTTGGGAGCTTTGGTATAATCCCCATGGTCCTGACGGAGTCCCCAGCATCCACTAGGACGTTAGAGAAAATAAGAATTTACTTACCGATAATTCTATTTCTCGTAGTCCGTAGTGGATGCTGGGCGCCCATCCCAAGTGCGGATTGTCTGCAATGCTTGTACATAGTTATTGTTACAAAAATCGGGTTATTACTATTGTTGTGAGCCATCTTTTCGGAGGCTACTTCGTTTTGTTATCATACTGTTAACTGGGTTCAGATCACAAGTTGTACGGTGTGATTGGTGTGGCTGGTATGAGTCTTACCCGGGATTCAAGATCCTTCCTTATTGTGTACGCTCGTCCGGGCACAGTACCTAACTGAGGCTTGGAGGAGGGTCATAGGGGGAGGAGCCAGTACACACCATGTGACCTAAAAGCTTTTTTAGATGTGCCCTGTCTCCTGCGGAGCCCGCTATTCCCCATGGTCCTGACGGAGTCCCCAGCATCCACTACGGACTACGAGAAATAGAATTATCGGTAAGTAAATTCTTATTATTTTCTGTGTGAACTGCCGGTCCTGTGTACTTGTGTGCTGGGAATCTCTGCAAGACCCAGTCCAGTACAGAATTCCATCTGCCTCATCATCAGGTACAGTGTAGATCTACCCACCGAAAATATTTATACAGTATCTTTATCTTGTTGTTAATTCCTTGTCTTCCTAGTTACCCTTGATTGTTTGTTGGTATACCACTAATAACTGTTCCACCTACTGCCATATCACCAATCTTATATCCCACTGACCCCTATTTCACTACAGTCTTTCTCCATCGCACATCTCTCTTTTGTATTGTTGTTGCACCACTGCTCAGTTCCCTGACCTATTACAGGTCCTTAGTCTTTCTATTCCTGTCTTTTCTACTGACAGGTAACTCTGGTCATCCTGGGGGTAAGCTCGTACTGTCGCCAGTGGTGTAAGTCTTGGAGGCATTCTAGTACCGGTAGGCATGTTATAGGTTGGAAGACCTGCTGGCATACTCTATGAGTCTTACTGCCAGGTTTCCAGGGTTACTTCCAGAAGATCGTCATCATTCCAAGTCTATCCAACTGATCATCATGCGCCTACCCAGGTCTCCACGTCAGTCAGCCCGGGTATTTTTCCTGAGTCATAAAGGCCCCTATCCACTAGTGCGATATGGCCTGCTTTTATTCGACTGAGACGAATTGCTGAGATGGATTGCATAAAAGTGTCACATTGCATGTCCTTTTCGTGTGATTGCGATGCAAGGCACGCTCCCGTGTGTCTCCCATCGCAATCGCAGATCACACATACTGCACGTTATATTTATCTCAATCACACAGAAATAGATTTAATAACGTTAGATTGCATGAGATAAATCACATGTAAAAGAATATACTCAAGTAGCAAATCGCAATTGCAGGGCTCCCGGGAAGCTCCCAGACAGATTGCAGGAAAAATGGATCCAAATCATTGCTGAGATAAAACTCCCTAGTGTATGGGGGCCGGGGCCTTAACCGTATAACCAGCCCTAAACTGTAGCTCAGAGGTTTTTCTTACCAGGATGGATCCATCACAGCAAAACACTGCCCAGATTCTGGCTATTCAGATCAGCAGCTACAGGATCTTTCCCTGCGCGTGGCTTTCCAGGAAGAAAGCCGAAGGTCTCATTCCTCCTCACAGACAACACTGAGTGAGCCTAAACTCAATCTTCCTGACAGGTTCACTGGGTATCACAAGCAGTTCCTGGAATTCCATGAGAGCTGCAAGCGCTATTTTTGACTCAGACCTCACTCATCGTGGTCAGAGACCCAGTGGGTGGATATTGTCATTTGCCTCCTGCAGGGGGATCCTCAATTCTGGGATTTTGGTATCCCATCAGATCATCCTAATCGGTGTTCGGTGGATGCCTTGTTCAAGGCCCTGGGGGTGCTGTATGATGAACCAGATCAGGCGGCATCCGCAGAGGCACAACTTTGTTCTTAAAGAAACTTAAACTAGGTTAATAGTAAACTGAGCCCTTTAAAGTTTTTGCACATTTCAATAAATATTAAAGAGAGCTTTTTTACAATGTGTTGTCCGTGTTAAATAGATAGAAACTACAGATGGAGCCACGGTAATTTGTCCCTCAGTAGTGTCCTTCGGTGATACCGGGTACTGTAGCTTGTAGGACTGGCACTGCTTCTGGCTCCATATGAAACTAATCTGTCTCTGTAAAGCTGAAATGGCTCTCCTTGGGCCTCTCTAGCAGTGCGGTGGTCAATACTGATGTGTGTCAGTGGCACGGTATATATATATACAGTATATCTATATCTATAGATGAACGGGTTCGGTTCCCTGAGAACTACCCGAGCCCAAATCCGAGCCCGGCTCGGGTTTTCCCACCTGGCTCAGAAACCAGAATGAGGCAAAACATCATCATCCCGCTGTCGGATTCTCACGGGTTTTGTATTCCATATAAGGAGCCGCGCATTGCCGCCATTTTCATTCCAGCATTGGAGAGTGTAGAAAGAGGAAGTGTCTTCGTCCTCAGTGTTTGTGCAGGATGGAAAGTGTGGTGGCATTCCAGTGCTATCTTGTGCTGCTCAGTCCAGTGTAGTGTCTTATGCTGCATCAGTCCAGTCACAGTGGTGGTGTCCTCTGCTGCCATATGTCCAGTGCTGCTGTATAAGTCCAGTCCATTGCAGTGGTGCTGTGTTGTGCTGCATCAGTCCAATGGTGGTGTCCCTGTGCCGCTGTATTAGTCCAGTGATACTGCCGTATATGTGCAGTGGTACTACCGTATAAATCCAGTGGTACTGGCATATACATCCAGTCCAGTGGTACTGCCGTATTGTCAGGGACGAATGTTTTTGTGAATCCGTTAACCCTGGACCAACCGAAGGTGTGGATACTGGAGTATGGTGAAAACAGGGAGGACGAAGAAAGTTCTGTTTCATAAATTTAATAAATGACAACGATTCCAATAATGAGTTAAATGACAATCATTAGTCACCGTATGTAAACTGACGTACTGCAATGAATGGCATAATGATAAACAGGAACGGTTTTATAGATGCATTGAATAAATATTCATACAACTGAGTTTAAAAAGGTTTGAGAATGAATGAAGAATTGTCCAAATGAAGCAATGATTGGTGCCAAACTGTAAGGAGTGTAAACTGGATATTGTAGACATAAATTAATAACTGTAGAGACTTGTACTGAAGCTTAAAGGTTAAACTGGAATGCTGAGAAGAATTGTCCTTGAATAAAGCAACAATTAAGATACAATACTGAAAAGAATACTTACAGGCTGTAAGGATAATACTTGAAGCACTGTGAAGCTGCAGCAGATGACAATGGTGAAAAATGAGTTAAACTGGATGTTGAGAGAACGAGGATCAGGATTATGTAGAAACTTCCACAGACTGTGTGATTATGGCAGGCAGTCACTGAACAGGGTAACCTCTCACAGAACTCTGGGAATCCACTTGTTGCCACTTGGAGAGCAATTGACTGACAGCACAGCAGGGAGCTGGTGGATTTCTTGCGGGGAAGGCTGCAGGCAGACCCCTGTGAGTGGAGGCGATATCAGGACCACTGGAACCACACAGGATATCACGGAGAGAGCACAGAGCTAGGGCATAGAATAGATACAACAAAGCACTGGCTCAGAGTAACATAATCCCAGCCTACTTAGAGGCAGCACAAGCACGGGATTGGCTAACACTTACCCACAGGTGTTTCACAAGTGCTCTCAGGTGCTCATTTGGTCTCCGACATGGCCGCCTCCTATACTGCAGACACACGGCGGTGCCTTTGGCCATTCGGTCCCGCACTCCTGACTCTCAGAACCTACATCACCACGTTGTGGCACCCTCCTGATCGGCTGTGTGCTCCTGTACTGTATGACAGGCGGCACACGGCAGTGTTACAATGTAGCGCCTATGCGCTCCATTGTAACCAATGGTGGGAACTTTCAGGTCAGCGGTGAGGTCACTTTCGGTCAACCGCTGACCTGAAAGTTCCCACCATTGGTTACAATGGAGCGCATAGGCGCTACATTGTAACACTGCCGTGTGCCGCCTGATTTACAGTACTGGAGCACACAGCCGATCAGGAGGGTGCCACAACGTGGCGCTCCCTGATTGGCTGAAGAAACCCACTTAGACATCAGTCAGAGTGGGTTTCTGGCATTCGGGGAAAGGGGGCCCATGTGAAAACATGGGTCCCCTTTCAGTTCGTGGTCGGGTGTCCGTTTTTTTATTTTTTCAAGTACGTGGATTACAAAAGGATTACAAGCAGAGGAGCCTTCAACCATGGATTATGTGAGTATAATTTTTTTTACAGGTACACCATGGATTCTACTGGAGAAGAGGACCGACCTGCGTGGGAACATAAGGTAAGTATGTGTATATGGAGGTGTGGATGGATGTATTAAAGTTATACTTTCAAGGTGTGTGTGTGTTGTCTTTATTGGGGTATTTTTTTAGTAGTAGTACTACAGGTACCAGCGGGCCAATTTTTCCGCCGCATGCTGGTACTTGTGGTTCTCCAAGTACCAGCTTGCGGGGGAGGCTTGCTGGGCCTTGTAGTACTGCTACTAAAAACAATATCAATCACTTTTCACAAAGGCTATCAGCCCCCCATCCGCAGCCCATTGGATGGGGGGGACAGCCTCGGGCTTCACCCCTGGCCCTTGGGTGGCTGGGGGGGGACCCCTTGATTGAAGGGGTCCCCACACCCCCAGGGTACCCCGGCCAGGGGTGACTAGTTGGATATTTGATGCCACGGCCGCAAGGCACTGTATAAAAGTGACCCCCGGCTGTGGCATTATCTGTCCAGCTAGTGGAGCCCGGTGCTGGTTTCAAAAATACGGGGGACCCCTACTCTTATTGTTCCCCGTATTTTTGGAACCAGGACCAGGCGCAGAGCCCGATGCTGGTTGCTTAAATATGGGGGAACCCCTGTCCATTTTTTCACCATATTTCTGCAACCAGGATCGGCTCAAAGAGCCCGAGGCTGGTTTGGTTTAGGAGGGGGGATCCCATGCATTTTTTTTCCGAAAATTTATAACATTTCCCCCCCCCTTCCCACTGAAAAACATGCACGGATCTCATGGATCCGTGCATGCCTATACAAACACGGGATAAAAAAGCAGGTCTGGTTTTTTTAGCACTTTTTCACGATTTGTATTTCATCACGGCAGTGTTTGGCTATTCTCGGCAGTGTTTGTGTTTTGCACTTTTTAGTAAATTCCCGATTTCTACCAAATTGCAGGCGTATTTGACCGATGGTGTATTGATTCGTGATTTTTTCCTAGGACTTCCAAAATATTACGAATGCCCTCATCACTGCCGTGATTTTTGCTTCGTAAATTACCGAGATGACACTTTGAAGAAAAAACGGCATCTCGATCAAAATCGGGACCTTAGTAAATATACCCCGATGTATCTGATCCTGTCCTGAAGCCTCAGGACCTTCTCTGGAGACAGAAACAGCCTCTGGCAGTGCGTATCCAGTAGGGCCCCCAGGTGCACCATGCGCCGTGCAGGGACCAGGGAGGACTTTTTCCAATTGATCAGCCATCCGTGGGCTGTGGGGAATTGCACCGTCAGCTGGAGATGACTCAGGAGGACATCTTGGGAGGTCGCCAGGATCAGCAGGTCATCCAGGAACGGCAGGATCCTGATTCCCTGTTGACGGAGATGAGCTGTCATCACGGCCATGACCTTGGTGAAAATCCGAGGGGCTTTAGTCAGTCCAAACGGCAGAGCCCTGAATTGATAATGAAGGTTGCCAATAGCAAACCGCAGATATTGCTGATGCAAAATGGCAATAGGTATATGCAGGTAAGCATCCTGTATATGCAGGGATACCCTGTAGTCCCTAGGTTCCATGGCCAGTAAAATGGAGCGCAGTGTTTCCATACGGAACTTGGAAACTCTCACAAACTTGTTCAGTGACTTGAGGTTGAGAATTGGCCCGAAAGACCCATTGGGTTTCGGTACTAGAAACAGGGTCGAGAAGTAGCCCCTCCCTCTTTGAGAGATAGGCACCGGCACCACTACTCCTGTCTCCAGGAGGGATTGGACAACCAACTTTTAGCTTTCGGAGCAGAAGGAGCAGTGTTAGGAAGGCAAGCAGTTTTAGCAGAGGTGAAGTCAGTCACAATCTAATTAAGATCTTCTCCAAATAGGATGTCTCCCTTAAAAAGGAGTACCTCCAGAGTCTTCTTAGAATCTAGGTCCACCTTCCAGGACTGCAACCATAGAATACAGGTTTTGAATAAATCCTAGGTTAAACAGAAGTCTACACCTCAGGCCTCCTCTTAATCCACTCATGTTTCAGGTACTTCTGATGAAGATGGGGCCTATACTGATCTGACTGATTCTGACTCAGCGACCTCTGATGAGGAGCATGTACCTCATGTTGATGTCCCTGAATTAGTTGAAGCCATCAATATGGTTCTCCAGATTGATGATGAAGCTGATCCCGCTACTGCATCAAAAAAGCCTGATAAATTCAAGCATCAGAAGGTGGCAAAGGTCGTTTTTCCTCACTCTGACCTTTTAATTGACATACGTCAAGAGGCTTGGATTTCCCCAGGAAAGAAGTTTGCCCTGTCCAAGAAGATGTTGGCTCGTTTTCCTATCCCTGTGGAGTTGACTAACAAGTGGGAAACTCCACCGCAGGTGGGCTCTCATGTCGCCCGGCTTGTGGTTTCCTCTTCTCTGCCTGTCACCACTGTCACCTCCATGAAGGAGCTGACAGATAAGCTTGTGGAGGGATGCCTGAAGTGTATTTATTCCCTAACTGAGGCAATTCACAAGCCCACTATTGCGGCCTCCTGGACTAGCTACAGGGACAATCTGTGGCTGCAATGGCACCGGCAGTCCCACAGGGGGCATAAGATCTGTTACCAAAGTATTTAATATACAAGAGAAGGCAGTCCATGGTGGCTCTTGGTTGGCAACGGGGGCCACAGGTGCAGTGGGAGATGTAAGTGACCCAGTACCCACATCCACAGCAGCAGGTTCCCCTCCCAGTAAATCCTTGGGAGCAGCACTGCCTGATGCAGGAGCATCCACGAAATTCCCGCCCTGTGTGGCAGATATTTATGATGAATGTAGCCGCGGGGCACATAGTACAATATAGCCAAAGAGTAGTAATATACTGTAGTCCCCTGATTTATGTGCTAATAAAAGCAGGACACAAACTGAGAAATTAATCGGTATGGGGTGACTGAAATACTCAGAAACAATACACTGAGATGTATAGACTGTAGCACTATATGTATATATATATATATATATATATATATATATATATATATAGACAAATAAATGTGGACCCTGACGCACTTATCTTCACAGGGTTCAGAATATAGTGATAGCAAGGGTGTGATACACTTAACAGGGTGGGCACACACAACAGCTATATGGCACCCTCAGTCAAACACAATGCAGGAGTAATGTACACAACAATAATAATACTGCACTGGTCATGCAGTTTACATATAATAGCAGATATGTATATGCAGATATGTATATGCAGTACTGGAGGTATATCACAGAATAATTGTACCACCTATTCTGTCAGTAACACACTTATTTCTTAACTAACACAGTCAATTGACAGGTAGAATACTCAAGTGTCTGTACAAGCACGGCGCTGGAACAGGCGGCTGGCTATACAGAGGAGACAGCACCCAGCAATCACATAGAGAGCAGCCCTTCAGCTAAAAATGGCGCCAGGTCTCAGCAGGGAGTGAAGGCAAAGTGAAAGCAGCTCCAGGGCGGGACCATCTGCAGGAGATGGCGCCCGGAGCTGGGGGGAGGGGCTACAGGCAGCGTTCTATCCCCACAATGCTGGACTTTACCACCGGTACTGTAAGGAGCCTAAAATAAATGCCTGTGCTCCCAAATCACCCTGGTGGATATAGTGGGGACCCTGAGCAGTACAGTGTCCAAGCCAGCCGTGCAGTCCGTCTTCCATGGGCTGCGCGTGAATCGCGATTTTACCCAACGGCTCCCCCTGGGGGACCCCCTACCTCCTCCCCAAGTCCAGCAGCCACGCGATCCAGGAGATGAGCTGTGGCGGTGTGCCAAATTACCGGTGCGTCTCCGCTGTGAGTACCCGGGAACCAGGCCGCGGGAGTATACAGCGCCGCAAAGGGGAGGTGATGGAGCCACAGCACGGCATGTCTCCCAGACATAGAAGTGCTGCGGCTCAGCATAATAGTAAAAGCTTTTCTTAATTTTCTTCAAATTTCTTCAGGGCTGCTTAAAGCATCCCCCACCTGTTAGTGACCTGCACTGCAGGCACCAACTTTAAAACTGAGCTCCTGTGTACGGAGGAGGGGGTATGTAGAGGAGGCGGTGTGGTGCATCCTGGGAACAGTCAAAGTTTTTAGCCTGTTAGTGCCTCGGACAAGATCCAACTCTACACCCTGATGTTATTCCCTGTGGAATACCAGTGTACCCTGCTGCAGAAAAAGGCAATTTGGAGGCATTTGCACAAACTGCCTTTGTTTTACCTAAGTTGCCCTCCCTCCAGTATGTACTCCGAAAGAGTGTTTAGTGCAGCCAGTAACCTTGTCAGCGATCGGCGTAGGAGGTTACTTCCACAAAATGTGGAGAAGATGATGTTCATCAAAATGAATAAAAATTCCTCCAGGAAGACCTTTACCAGCAATTGCCTCCAGAAAGTACACAGGGACCTGTGATGGTGGATTCCAGCAGGGATGAATTAATACTCTGTGAGGAGGAGGATGTACACAGTGAAAGGGGCGAGGAATTGGAGGATGAGGATGAGGACGACATCTTGCCTCTGTAGAGCCAGTTTGTGCAAGGAGAAATTAATTACTTGTTTTTTAGTGGGGGCCCAAACAAACCATTCATTTCAGCCACAGTCGTGTGGCAGACCCTGTCACTGAAATGATTGGTTTGTTAAGGTGTGCATGTCCTGTATATACAACATAAAGGTGGGTGGGAGGGCCCAAGGACAATTCCATCTTGCACCTCTTGTTTTTCTTTGCATTATGTGCTCTTTGAGACCTAGGTTTTAAAAGTACCATCCTGTCTGCCACTGCAGTGCCACTCCTAGATGGGCCACGTGATTGCGCCGCCCACTTGTGTTGCTTAGCTTAGTCATCCGGCTACCTCGGTGCAACCTTTTGGCCTAAAAACAATATTGTGAGGTGTTCAGAATAGACTGGAAATTAGTGGAAATTAATGTTATTGAGGTTAATAATACTGTAGGAACAAAAACAGAAAAACTAGAATTCTGTGATTTTAGCTGTTTTTATGTTTTTTTCAAAAAACATCCAGATCCAAAACCCAAAATGGTGGTTTTGGAAAAATCAATCCTGATCCAAAACACGAATGGACATCCAGATCCAAAACCAAAACCCAAAACTCAAAAAGTGTCCGGTGCACATCTCTACAAATAACCGACGTGAAACTGTGGAGCATCACATGCCACTGATGTGAGAGGTGAATGTCGGCTATGAAGGTGTGTGAGGGCTGACCAACACGCAACAGTGGAGCAGCACACTGTCAAAATGAACCTGGGGGCTACCAGACATGTGTCTAAAACAAGGATGGGGAACCTCCGGCCCACGGGCCGTATAAGGCCTGCAAAGCCGTTTGTTCCGGCCCACCCGCTTGTGTCAGTGAGACATGCCGCCGGACAGCTGTCAGGGCAGGGAGGAGAGCGTAGCTACATGTCCGGCGGCAGCAGCAGATAAGATCTCAAACCAGCCGCCGGTTCGTGAGCCAATCAGAGCTTGCGGACCGACAGCCAATCAGGAGCAGCCGCTGCTGGCTCATGAACCGGAGGCTGGTTTGAGATCATACACGCCGCCGTCCAACATAGCTGCGCTCTCCTCCCTGTCCTGACCCGACAGCTGAGACACGCCGCCGGACGTAGCAGCAGCAGTGAGCAGCACAGTGGGGTGGGAGGGCACTGTGGGGGCATTTGTGGATCTGGCGCTGTGGGGGCATTTGTGGATCTGGCGCTTTGGGGGCATTTGTGGATCTGGCGCTGTGGGGGCATTTGTGGATCTGGTGCTGCGGGGGCATTTGTGGATCTGGTGCTGTGGGGGCATTTGTGTATCTGGCACTGTGGGGGCATTTGTATATCTGCCACTGTGGGGGTATTTGTACATCTGGCACTGTAGGGGCATTTGTGTATCTGGCACTGTGGCGGCATTTGTGTATCTGGCACTGCACTGGCATATGTGTATCTGGCACTGCACTATTGGGGGTATATGTGTATCACATCCCATTTTATTTGGCGGCACCCTTTTTTTGCACGCGCGCCTTAGGCACGCGCACTCAGTACCTTTAAGGGGCAGAACTACTGGGGGGCAGGGTAATTTTGTAAGTTGAAAATTTTTGTATGGCCCCCAAAGGATTTTTATAAATATCCAAATGGCCCTTGGTAGAAAAAAGGTTCCCCACCACTGGTCTAAAATGATAGTTTAGCCCATCTAGCGGCTGTCCGTGCTGCACACGGCGGTTGCCCTGGCTATTAGCTGGTGGTCATAATAATGTGACTCGACCATGTATTACATGAATGGTTTCCCAAGTTTTAATTGTACATGGCACCACAGGTGTGTGCAGAGACTGACTGGCGGGTGCCGCTCCGGACTTCCCCCCCTCCACGGCATTATAGTGTTCTCTCACCTCCCCTGTCCTGGATATAGACTGCTCACCTGGGTGGCCCAGGTGAGCGGACCAGGTGAGCAGTCTATATGCAGGACAGGGGAGGTGAGAGAACACTATAATGCCGTGGAGGGGGGGAAGTCCGGAGCGGCACCCACCAGTCGACCTCTGCGCACGCCTGTGCATGGCACGAATGTTAGTACTACAATCCATTCATTCCAATGAATGAAGTACTGCGCAGATCATAATAAAGCATGAATCACTTTTCCCTGAGGAAAACTCATATGTCCATCTTAATTACTCGTCACTCACTATATGACATGCTTTGCTAACATGTCTTTACATACAACAATAGTCATACCTTTAACATGTTTAAGCAGTAAAAAAAAAATGACAAACTATAGAAGCTCCTAAAGGCCTGTTTAAATTAGCATTTTTAATAAAAAAAAAGTCTGTCTCTCTTCCCTTGTGTTTTCCAGAGCAATGAAAGATGGAGAATAGGCTCAGACAGAGATCATTAGTCTCTATGGAGAGCATGCTCTCTGCTCAGGGACAGAGCAATGTCCTGCTTTTCTGCTTCCCTGTTTCAGATGGCTGCGTGCTCTACGTAACAATTACATGGAGGAGTGACAGGGTGACTTAATACATACATATGCACCTAGCCCAAGATCTGGATGTGTGATAAAAAAACAAAGCAAATTACGTCTTCTGGACAAACTTGTACTGGTTGCAAAGCAGTTACATACGTTGTCATGACTGTACACACCATTGTATTGGTGCTCCCCACACTACACCTTACTAGTGATTAGGAGTTTGATCATGGTCCACCCTTACATGACAATCCAGGATGTCAGCAGCACTGTAGAGAATAATACAGATATTGAACTGCAGATGAATCATAAAATTCTTATTCAGGTGATGGGGGACCAAATGTGAACACCTACACTTAAGGGAGGAAATTAGTATTAATGATCCTAGTGAAGAATCTGAAATAGCCACATTCCTAATGTGACAAACTAATTCCTGCTGATGTCATGAGTTATGTCCTCCAAATTTAGGTCACTGATATATATATATAAGAGGCAGCCTTTGGAAAATCAAACAAAATCTGGAAAGAGAAATCCTTCACTGATATCTGTTTAGGTTCCAGTGGTCCAAAACCAAGCACAAGCCATGTCTGGAGTCAAGGGAGGTCGTGGACAGCGTCAGGAACATCAACATCATCATCATCATGAACACAGTGAACAGAAACAGGACCAAAGTGTTCCAGCAGTTGCCCTACCGTGTCAAGGTACGAGATTCAGAATCAGTAGCACAGAATATCTCTGCATTTATTTATTTTAGTTATTATTTATTAACATATATTTATGTAACGCCAGATTAACCTACAACACATTGTGAATTGGGATAAAATAGGGTAACAAAACAAGACAGGCTGTTGACAGACAAGCTTACAATCTATAGGATATTATTGTAGGAGTTTGATAAATAAACCACATATTTCACTGGTCCACCCAGAAAGCAATAGGAAAATAAGCTATATTATCCAGTCACACAGCAATGTTAGTTTAGAGCATACTTGCCTACCTGACACTCTCCATGAGGGAGAAAATGCTCTGTTCCTGGACTTTCCTGGTAATGTATGATTGTCATCACCTGTGGTGAGCTAGTTAATTGATAAAAAAGGTGTTTCACCACAGGTGATGGTAATCATACATTATCAGGAAAGTTCAGGAACAGAGCATTTTCTCCCTCATGGAAAGAGTCAGGTAGGCAAGTATGGTTTAGAGATCGGAATAATGATTGTTGAGTATACCAATATAATAAATGTACACTGTGACCTAAATCATACTTGCCTACCTGACCCTCTCCATGAGGGAGAAAATACTCTGTTCCTGGACTTTCCTGGTAATGTATGATTGCCATCACCTGTGGTGAGCTAGGTAATTGATAAGAAAGGTGTTTCACCACAGGTGATGGCAATCATACATTACCAGGAAAGTCCAGGAACAGAGCATTTTCTCCCTCATGGAGAAGGTCAGGTAGGCAAGTATGACCTAAATGTACAGAGTGGTGGTAATTGGGTAGAACATTTTAGGGAGGATAGGAAGGTGGCTAGGAAGTTTGATAAGCTTGCCTATAGCAGAGAATTTTCAGGAAACACTTGAAGGCTTGTTGTACAAGGTGGGAACAATCTACACAGTGATTGCAGCCCAGAAATGAGAGCAGGTAACAGGTGTGGATGAGGAGTGCAGACAGAGTTGAGGAGTCCAGGTTGGAGATATATTGAGACATGTAAAAGATGTATTTTGATGCAGTTTTTTTAATGGCTTTGTATGTTAGTAGAAGTATTGTAACTGATAATGCTTATATAGAAATGTAATCTGAATAAAATATGGAAAGGCTTAATCTAGTGTGACAGAATTATATCATATCTCCCAACATGACCCTCTCTATGAGGGACAAAATGCTCTGTTCCTGGATTTTTCTCTTAATTTATGATTGCCGGCACCTGTTTTGAACAGATTACTGGCTAAGAAAGGTGTTTCAGCACAGGTGATGGCAATCATAAAAAAAGAGAGAAGTCCAGGAGCAGAGCTTTGTGTCCCTCCTGGAAAGGGTCATGTTGGGAGGTATGCTATATTGTTTTCATTAGGAAAGTAACACTGACATTAAGGATAAGACCACCTTAATGCTGACAATTATCAGTGATAATGCATTGTATACAGTAGTGAGATGCCAGTGCAAATAATGATGCTTTATATTCCGTTGTCTAGAAGATCAGAAACATCGAGGCTGCATCGCATACTTGCCTACCTGACCCTCTCCATGAGGGAGAAAATGCTCTGTTCCTGGACTTTCCTGGTAATTGCCATCACCTGTGGTGAGCTAGTTAATTGATAAGAAAGGTGTTTCACCACAGGTGATGGCAATCATACATTACCAGGAAAGTCCAGGAACAGAGCATTTTCTCCCTCATGGAGAGGGTCAGGTAGGCAAGTATGCTGCATCGTAAAGCTTGCTTCAATTGCCCAAGCAGTGGTGAATTTCCCATTAGGCACATGAAACACGTGTCTAAAGATGACAACATTGATAACTGACAAATAGACATTTACCTACTAGACATTAATGTAACTAAATCTGAATAAAGAGTGGTGTCCTCCAAAGGAAATAGAACAAGATAGTATACTGTGCACATGCATTTTCTGGTTTCCCTGCAAAAACCTGGGTACTTGTATAACGCACGTCCCTGTTGTATAGTCATTTCTATTAATAACTTTTTCAACCAACTGATAACTGCTTTATCAGCTTATAAGACTGTTACCATATCTACACAGAAGTTGTTTCTGTAGGAAATTACCTGTATATAATCACCAAAATAACAATAAACTGTAATGCAGAATTATTAATATTAGGAATTAACATTTTTAATCTTTTCTACGGATCCTAAGTTTTGCTTTACCTCAGGCCGGCGTGTGTGAAACCAGAATTGATGGGACTAGAACAATAAGCCATCTAAAAGCAAATTAGCAGTTAGGTGCCAGGAACATGGAGGTCACTTGGATACATTACAGTTCAAGTTGTTTGATGGCAACATCATGTACATGGACCAAGCTTTCCATTTAAATATCTATATCAGTATTGTATATATTATTACATATATGGGTGAGTTGCAGCTTGCTGATTACTATGGAATATATTGTACCATGAAAATTCATGCATTTAAGTACAAATGGATGTAGAGAAACATACTGCTTGATAAATTTGTTTAGATGATCATAGTTCTGAAGTTTCTTGCCTGATAAAACATTCTATACTTCACAGACCAAGTAGTCACACCACAACCTGCTCCACAGTGTGTGACACCACAACCTGCTGCTCCTCAAATTTTGACACCACAAGCTGCTGCTCCACAGTGTGTGACACCACAACCTGCTCCTCCTCAGATTGTGACACCACAAGCTGCTGTTCCACAGTGTGTGACACCACAACCTGCTCCTCCTCAGATTGTGACACCACAAGCTGCTGTTCCACAGTGTGTGACACCACAACCTGCTCCTCCTCAGATTGTGACACCACAAGCTGCTGTTCCACAGTGTGTGACACAACAACCTGCTCCTCCTCAGATTGTGACACCACAACCTGCTGCTCCACAGTGTGTGACACCCCAACCTGCTCCTCCTCAGATTGTGACACCACAACCTGCTGCTCCTCAATGTGTAACACCACAGCCTGACATTCCTCAATATGTTACACCACAACCTTTTGTCCCTCAGTCTTACCAGAGCTCTGTGAAGGGAGGACGCAAGAACTAGAGGCACCACCAGTGAGGAAGATTGGCCCTGCCACCATACAGTTACTTGAGCAAATTGAATGCATGTTACATGATTTGATTCCTATAATCATGTTACCAATACAATTCAGCTTAAATTAAATGAATCAAAGCATTTTGTGTCTGTATTCTGTTATACTATACATGCAGCATGAACAAATAGAGCATATGATAATATTAGAAAATTAACACAATGTATCCTCCAGTTAAGCAGAATGTAAATTTATTATATCTAGCTGATATTTTATAAAGTGTGTTTTATAAAGCTAGTTTCCATTCATATCTTTGATACTGTATCATCGCAGTATTTCAAATATGAATGGAGGAATACTTACTTACAGATGAGTCCTAATGCACCTAATGTCTATACACTATATGATGCGAGACCCCCGGCTCAATTGAGATGCTCCAAAAGGTGGAGCGTACCATCTCTTCCTATAAGTTTTGTGTATTATTCGCACTGCAGATGCAGCAAAGCACCACTCACAGCGTACTAGAGATGCTTGTGAAATAAAAAAAATCTAAATATAAAATATAACTTTTATTATTAAATGTCCTAAAAAAAACACACAAATAAGGCAATAAACACAATAAAATGGTTGATGGATGTCAATAATTCATTAGCTCCAACAAACACTCCACATGAACTGAAAGTCAGGCAATGGAACTGGAATTCCAGAATCCGGTTCCGTTGCCTGACTTTCTGTTCATGTCCAGGAGTGAGGGATAGCAGTGGCTGACTCCTATCCCCCACAACATGGCCCGCAACTGGGGGAGGGCTAGGGGTCATGTGACCAGGGCGTCGGACTGGAGAGGGCGCAGAGACTGTCACTTAAATCCCCCTAATGCCCCCTCCATGGTGGTCATTCCGAGTTGTTCGCTTGTTGCCGTTTTTCGCAACGGAGCAATTAGGTAGAAAATACGCATGCGTATGGTACGCAGCGCGCATGCGCTTAGTTATTTAACACAAAACTTAGTAGATATACACAAGCTCGAGCGACGTTTTTTCAACGCTCGAGTGATCATAGTGTGATTGACAGGAAGTGGGTGTTTCTGGGCGGCAACATGGCGTTTTCAGGGAGTGTGCTAAAAAACGCAGGCGTGCCAGGTAAAAACGCAGGAGTGGCTGAAGAAACGGGGGAGTGGCTGGCCGAACGCAGGGCGTGTTTGTGACGTCAAACTAGGGACTAAACGGACCGAGCTGATCGCAATCTAGGAGTAGGTCTGGAGCTACTCAGAAACTGCAAGGAATTATTCAGTAGCAGTTCTGCTAACCTTTCATTCGCTATTCTACTAAGCTAAGACACTCCCAGAGGGCGGCGGCCTATCGTTTGCAATGCTGCTAAAAGCAGCTAGCGAGCAATCAACTCAGAATGAGGGCCCATATGCGTTAGTATTCGCTTAGAGGTGGCGGAGCTCAAGCTCCAGACTCTGATAGCTGCAGCCTATGAAGTAACCGGGCACACCGCATCGCTGAGATTAAACTGAAAATATACTACAACTTCCAGCAGCCCTTGCTGCTGGGAGTTGTAATTTACTTTCAGTTTCATCTTTGCAGCGTACTGTGATTGGCAGAGCCGGATTAAGAGGAGGCACAGGGGACAAGTTACTACACCCTCTTCCCCCCACTGCCAGTGCCTTTAATCATTACAGCTACTGCTGCACTGGAAAAAAAGCTTCCTGAGGTTCGAAAAGGGGGCAGGGCTAAACTGTGCCATGCCAGCCAGCAGCAGAATGGGAGAGAGGAGGCGAGGAGAGCAGCAGCATAGCCTAAATAGTGAGTACGACTCAGGGAAGGGGTACTGTATGCGTGTGTGACTGCTATATGTGTGTGTATGAACAAGGCAGTCGAGAGCCGGGCTGGGCCCAGGTACTTTTCAAGGGGCGTGGCCTGATCATAGGAGGTGTGGTCATGTACCCTTAGAAAAAAATACTGAAAAAATTGTATTTTAAGTACCTCCATGGCCACACTGCAGCCCAGTACACAGCACATTGTACTGGGCTGAGGAGATGAGGTGCAGCTGCTGCTGCCAGGTAAGGGGGAGGGGGCCTGGGCCCCTACTGGAACCTCACTGGACCCCTCCATCAGACCTGGGCCCGGGTAATTTGTACTCTCCCCCCCCCCCTCTCTCGACACCACTGTGTATGAATGTGTGCATGTGTGTGACTGTATGTGAATAGGTGTGTGACTACATATCTGTATGGGTGTAGTAGGTGTGACTGGTCAGCATACAGACACCAGTTTCCTGGCAATGGAATGCAGTCGGGGGGGGGGGGGGGGGGGCGGACACAAGCAGCCCCTTGCGGGTTTGGTGGCGTCCTGTGGTCGCCACGGGTGGTATTCCCACTCTATAGGTGTCGTGGACACTCTTGAGTGGGAATAGTCCCTGCTGGTCGGCATGCCGACCGTAGGGATTGTGAGGGGGGCAGGATGTACAGGGAGGTATTGTGACTGGAGGTCTCCTGACCACCAGTCACATAACTACATCCCATCTGTATGTTTGCTTTTGTGTCACTGTATGTATATGTGTCACTATATACTGTATGGATTTATACAGGTGTGTGATTATATGTATGTACTGTATGTATGTGTGCATGTATGTGTTTAGGTGTGTGACAGTATCAGTGGCGTAAGTTCGTCCCAGTTGCCCGGAGGCAAGATAAATATTGGTGCCCCCCTATTTACTATATTAAGATAAATATATGTATGTAGATGTGCATGTATGTATGTGTATATATATATATATATATATACAGGTTGAGTACCCCTTATCCAAAATGCTTGGGACCAGAGGTATTTTGGATATCGGATTTTTCCGTATTTTGGAATAATTGCATACCATAATGAGATATCATGGCAATGGGACCTAAATCTAAGCACAGAATACATTTATGTTTTATATGCACCTTATACACACAGCCTGACGGTCATTTTAGCCAATATTTTTTATAACTTTGTGCATTAAACAAAGTGTCTCCACATTCACACAATTCATTTATGTTTCATATACACCTTATATACACAGTCTGAAGGTCATTTAATACAATATTTTTAATAACTGTGTGTATTAAACAAAGTTTGTGTACATTGAGCCATCAGAAAACAAAAGTTTCACTATCTCACTCTCTGTCAAAAAAAGTCTGTATTTCGGAATATTCCGTATTTCGGATATTTGGATATGGGATACTCAACCTGTATATATATGTATATATACACACGTGTGTGTGTGTGTGTGTGTGTGTGTGTGTGTGTGTGTGTGTGTGTGTGTGTGTGTGTGTGTATATGGAGTGTTCTGAAGAAAATTATGTACTGTATTTATACATTTAATTGTCTTTTATTTTTAATCACACATTTCTAAGCAGTCATACCCAGGATTAGAACCCATGACCTGTTACACTAACAGCAGACACTTTACTGATGGAGTTATTTGCTCCTGTAGAGGAAGCATGAGAAATATAACTATATGAAGTTACGTGTAATTGTCAGAGAAGTATCTTTATATAGTTAGAATTCTCATATTTCCTATACAGGAGCAAACAGCTTCATCAGTAAGGTGTCTGCTTCCAGTGTAATAGGTTGTGGTTTCTAATACTGGGTATGACACTTGTAAAATGTGTATATTATTCAGTATAATAAAGAGGGTGTGATTTGTAAGGTGCAGGGACCAGTGAGGAAGTCGGCCACTGAAAAGACAGTGGCAGCTATCAATTAACTTAATTCAATGCAGGGGCGGAACTGAGGGAGGCAGTGGAGTCGGCTGCCGCCGGGCTCCTGACCTCAAGGGGGCACTTCTCCAGCTGACGATCGCTCGCTGCTACTTTTTTTTTTCATGATTCTTACAGACGGAGGAGCTGTGTCAGTGACACGGAAGCTGCCTCCTGTATATACAGAGAGCTGGCACTGGCTGCAGCTAGGGGGAGCTCCAGAGCGCAGCTCCTCCAGGGCTCTTCCAGTTAAGCAAGCCAGCTGAGTGAAGCTCTCTGTTCCTCCATCAGGCTGATGATAGCCAAAGGTAGGCACTGGCCTCAAGCTGCACTGTGGTGGGGAAGGTGTAGTTGGGGGTGCTGGGGGGGCTTTGATAAATGTTGGAAGCACTGTGGTTTGTGTCTGCATGTTTTACGTGAGGTGTGTGTGTGTGTGTGTGTGTGTGTGTGTGTGTGTTTTTAAGGAAAGTTGTGTGTTCAAGTAAAAGAGGTATGTGTGTGTGTGAGGCATGTGTGAGAGGCATGTGTGTGTGTAAGTGAGAGGCATGTGTGTGTGTGTGTGTGTGTGTGTGTGTGTGTGTGTGTGTGTGTGTGTGAAAGGCATGTGTGTGTGTGTGTGTGTGTGTGTGTGTGTGTGAGGCATGTGTGAGGGGCATGTGTGTGTGTGTGTGTGTGTGTGTGTGTAAGTGAGAGGTGTGTGTGTGTGTGTGTGTGTTTGTGTAAGTGAGAGCATGTGTGTGTGTAAGTGAGAGGCATGTGTGTGAGAGGCATGTGTAAGTGAGAGGCATGTGTGTGTGTGTGTGTGTGTGTGTGTGTGTGTGTGTGTGTGTGTGTGTGTGTGTGTGTGTGAGTGAGAGGCATATGTGTGTGAGAGGCGTGTGTGTGTGTAAGTGAGAGGCATATGTGTATGTGTTTGTGTAAGTGAGAGGCATGTGTGTGAGAGGCATTTATGTGTAAGTGAGGCGTGTGTGTGTGTGTAAGTGGGAGGCATGTGTGTGAGAGGCATGTGTGTATGTGTGTGAGAGGCGTGTGTGTAAGTGAGGTGTGTGTGTATAAGTGAGAGGCGTGTGTGTGAGAGGCATGCGTGTGTGTGTGAGGCATGTGTGTGTGAGGCATGTGTGTGTAAGTGAGAGGCACGTGTGTGAGAGGCAAGGATTAAAGGAGGCATTTGAGCATTTCTACAGGACTATGGGGGTCATTCCGACCCGTTCGCACGCAATGGTTTCTCACTGCGGTGCGAACGGGTTTGGAATGCGCATGTACGGAGGACGCTGTGCGCAACGTTGCCCGGCGACTGAGGTCGCCAGGTTACGTCACGCCTGCCGACGGAAGCGAACGCAGAGGCGACTGCTAAGAAGATTGACAGGAAGGAGGCATGGCAGGGCGGATTCGGACCGTTAGAGACCGTTTTCGGTGAGTGGTGAGTAAAACGCAGGCGTGTCCAGGAGAACGAAGGGCGGAGGTGTGACGTCAAAGCCGGGCCTATCATCACAGAGATCGTCGCATAGGGTAAGTATGTCCAGGGCTGGTCTATTTCTGCTTGAATTTTTTTTAGCTTAGCAGGGCTGTACAAGTGATCGCAGCCCTGCTAAGCTAAAATACACTCCCCCATAGGCGGGGACTATTGATCGCTGCAGCAGCTAAAAGTTGCTAGCTGTGATCAACTCGGAATGACCACCTATGTACAGAGCACACACCTGGTCTGGGTACACGCTACCTTACAAATATATGGAGGGGTGTGTGTGTGAGGCACGTGTGTGTGTGTGTGTGTGTGTGTGTGTGTGTGTGTGTGTGTGAGAGGTGTGTGTGTGTGAGGCATGTGTGTGTGTGTGTGTGAGTGAGAGGCATGTGTGTGTTTAAGTGAAAGCGGCGTGTGTGTTTTAACGTGAAGGAGGCATGTGTGTGAGTGAAAGAGGCATGTGTGAGAGGCATGTGTGTTTTTTTAAGAGAAAGAGGCATGTGTGTGTTTAAGTGAAAGGCGTTTGTGTGTTAAAGTGAAAGCGGCGTGTGTGTATGTTTAAGTGAAAGAGGCGTGTGTGTGCTTTTAAGTGAATGAGGTGTTTGTGTGTTTTTTATATATATCGGCACACCGCTGCGCCAAAGCGTCTCCATCAAGAACCGCTGGCGGGTGAGGGAGCACAGTAGGTGTACTATAAATGTATGCTGGTATCTGTTTTTATTGTAATGACTGACTTGGAGTGCATCTACTTTATATGTATATCTATATTACTATTGGGAAAGATACCTGAGCACGCGACTACTGTTCACCCTGAGTGCCGGATAGTTACATATGGTATGTGTGTGTATATGTAGGGGGGCACAAACATTTATCATGCCTCCGGGCGACTGGGACAAACTTACGCCACTGATTCAATGGTGTCACAGAATGGGAGGAGAGGTGCCCCCCTTCAGAGCAGGAGCCCGGCGGCAGATGACTCCGTTGCCTCACAGAGTTCTGCCTCTGGACAGTATGTATTTGTATAGCTGTGTGAGTTTATGAATGTATCAATGTATGGGTTATTATTTTATTTTCTCTTCATCTGTAGCCCAAAAAAATAAAAAAATAAAAACAAAAAGTATGAAAATGCCTAGCTATCCCCTTTGCCCTTATGGAGAATAGTATATATATATATATATATATATATATATATATATATATATATATATATATATATAAAGATGCAAGTCGCACTCTCCAATCCTATAGCACAGTGTTCAAAGTTGCTTAATTTCACTTCTCCAAATGAGGAGGATCCATTCATTAGGTCATTATTTTTTCAAAGGTTCAGAAAACATACATATCAGATATATGCATCAATGTATTCAAATATAGCCTTAATGTCAACAACCAGGCACAATCCGTGCCTAAATCGGAACTTATTATTGTCCATATCATTATTTGTTGTTGTCCATCTGAAATAGCATAAATCTTCTGCTTCCGAACCATAAAACATTTGTTCCATGAGGTCAATGATCATCAAATGGTGTCTTTAACATGATCACCAGGCGGTGTTAATGACGGTCGACTTCAGCTGCCTGTTGCGCCATTCAAGACTAATACCTGTCCAGCCTGACCTCTGGCTTGCGTTCCACACCAATGCGCATATACCTACAGTATATGCACCTGTGATGTTCTATTACAACTACTTTTCAACCTCAAAGTCCCAGAGTACTGCTATTTATTTTCTACTCATAGTGTGTGTATGTATATATATATATACACACACATATATTATATGTTTTATTTAGGTAAATATTTACGCTAGCTGATATGTGATCAACATCTAAGCATCATTTAAGGAGTAATTTGAATGTATTACATGGCACGTAGTGTAAACTTGATGTTTTTAATCATGCTTGTTGCTTTTAGTAATTGTTTATTCACTTGTCTATGTTATCTTGTTTACACAGGTTGTCAAGACAACGCGAGGGTTGCCCGACCTGTCCCATAGCAGCTTGATGACATCATTAAATGGCACACTGGCTTCACACCGAGATGCGATGGGATGCGATGGCGGCATGGGACAGGTGAGTGCAATCACCGCTGCTGGGGGGAGGTATGTGTATGTATATAAATTTGTGTCAGTGTGTTGTAAATGTTGATCCCTGAGGACGGGCGGCTGCCCGAAACATGTTGGATACCCAATAAAGAAATACTTTGCAGTACAAGTCTCGTGAGTGCCGCCTAACAACGCTACATATATATATATATATATAAACACACACACACAAACACACACACATATACATATACATACACACACACACACACACACACACACAGTTGAATGCGGGGGGGATGGCTAAGTTAATGGCTCGCCCCAGGTGACAAAACGCCTAGTTTCGGCCCTGCCCACAATATGCATGCAAAGCAGGCACTTCAACTGAGACATCACTACTCCTGCTTGTAGCAGGTATTTGTTCTGTACCCTGGCCATTAGGGGATACACTCTGCAATGCCAAAGGCAACAGGAGATCTCTAACAGCCATATAAGGATAGGAGAGGCACGCTTTGCTGTTTTCCTGTCAGTGGTGGGCTCTGTCACTCTCTCATCTATAATCCGAGACAATTGCCCAGATGATAGACAGCAGAAGTGGCAGGACCTGATACAGCTGACACTTATTCTTCCTACTTTCTTTTTGCACTAAACATACACATGTATATACACTGTATTTTGGGATAAGAATTTATGATGCACTAGCTGTTCTACCCGTTCCTCACACAGAAGTTTCTGATTTTTATGGATGTAAATATAAATGAGTGTTAAAAAATTTATAAATCTATAGAGATTTAAATAGGAGACATTTTAATGTAAGTAAATATTAATCCATGGTTCTTGGCATTACCCGAGAAGCAACTGTAGCAGATACAGTAAAAAAATGACAGGACCATTTTGTAATTTATTAAATTCTGCTCACTGGAGGTGCATTCCAAATTTTGACCTGTTGTCCGTTTGGGCATTATCGTTCATGCAACGCAAGCCATTCTTCGGTAATGATGTCATCATGTCAACTCCTTGTCCATTCCCTTAGGGGAGGTTTATTACAATTCTAATTACATAGTTTTAGTATTTCCCACCTGCAGAATACCTATGTTACATTTCAGCTTCCTAACATATCAGGAAGTAAGAGTATTAGTGATGAGTCAGTCAGTCAGTGAGTGAGGGATTTTGCATTTACAGTATATATATAGATAATGGTGCTTATTACAGAGTAGAAACTACAAGAGATCATGTGATTGTATTGATACTGTGCTATATGACTTATATTCGAACTACTGTATATTGATGTTGTGATGCACAAGCTGCATATAAATCATTGGATTTGTCATGTACTGACTCAGGTACGTAGGTATAACATGATATTAACTTGCCCTAGGTGCTTTGCAGGATGATTTAAGTTAATATTAGAAAGACTAAGGACCCGTAATAGTGGTCAACAACAATACTAAAGAAGAGATATGCAATGGAGAAAGACTGTAGTGAAATAGGGGTCAGTGGTATATAAGATTGGTGATATGGCAGTAGGTGGAACAGTTGTTAGTTGTATACCAACAAACAATCAAGGGTAACTAGTAAGACGAGGAATTAACAACAAGATAAAGATATAAATATTTTCCATGGGTAGATCCACACTGAACCTGATGATGAAGCAGATGGAACTTTGGACAGAACTGTGTCTTGCAGAGATTCCCAGCATAGAAGTACAGAGGACCGGCAGTTCACACAGAGGAATATAACTGGTAGCTGTACCAATCAAAACTGAGGAGTCCTGCTGAATTAATACCGTACAGCTGTCCTGCTGCACATCCACTAAATCAAAATGAATGCACCTGCTGATTGCCCATTAATGGGGAACACCGTCTGCCTCTGGCGTCCCCATTGCCAAGCACCTGGCAGCTCCCAGGCACCATAGCGGCAGCGTTGCTAGGTGCAGGGTAGGACCCAGTACCTTCGACTGCCAGAAGAGATGCAGCGTCCCAGTCACCTGGCAACGGCCGAGACCTGCATCTCCCACGAGCTGCACCGCAAGCACTAACAATTATTAAATACCCTTAAAAACACACGCACACATAAGGCAATGAGTACAGTATAAAAATCTGAATTCAAATGGTCAGTATATTATAAAGCAGATCAGCACATAGTACCATCAAGAGACACATATATATTGTCTGATGTATTAGGGACATTGCTACATATTCTTTCACTACTGTTGAATGTTTGTTTGAGCTACTAAATTATTGACGGCTGTCAACCATTTGAATTCAGATTTTTATATTGTACTTATTGCCTTATGTGTGTGTGTTTTTAAGGGTATTTAATTACTTCCAGAAGATCGTCATCATTCCAAGTCTGTCCAACATCATCATCAGCCTACCCAGGTCTCCCCGTCAGTCAGCCCGGGTATTTTCCCTGAGTCATAAAGGCCCCCATCCACTAGTGCCAGCCCTAAACTGTAGCTCAGAGGTTTTTCTTGCCCTGATGGATCCGTCAGAGCAAAACATTGCTGAGATTCTGGCTTTTCAGATCCAGGGTCTGACCCAGCAGCTACAGGATCTTTCCCTGCGTGTGGATTTCCAGGAAAAAAGCCAAAGGTCTCATTCCTCCTCACAGACAACACAGAGGGAGCCTAAACTCGTTCTTCCTGACAGGTTCACTGGGAATCACAAGCAGTTCCTGAATATCCGTGAGAGCTGCAGGCCTCACTCATTGGGGTCAAAGACCCAGCAGGTGGATTTCCCTCCTGCAGGTCGATACTCAATTCCGGCCTTTTGGTATCCCGTCAGATCATCATAATCTGCATTCGGTGTATGTCTTCTTCAAGGCCCTGGGGGTACTGTATGATGATGACCCAAATCGGGCGGCATCCGCAAAGGCACATCTTCATTCCTTAAAGCAACTTAAACGTAAACTAAGTTAATAGTTCACTGAATCCTTTAAAGTTTTTGCATATTTTAATAAATATTAAAGAGAGCTTTTTTTACAATGTGTTGCCTGGTTAAATAGATAGAAACTATCTGTTCCTCAATAGTATCCTTCAGCGACCCCGAGTAATGTAGCTTGTAGGACTGGCACTGCTTCTGGCTCCATATGAAACTAATCTGTGTCTGTAAAGCTGAAATGGCTCTCCTTGGGCCTCTCTAGCAGTGCGGTGGTCAATACTGAATGTGTCACAGTGGCACTGTAAGATATATATACACAAATACACACACACACACACACACACACACATACTTACATACACAGCATATGCTACCAAACACCACACAGTCCCTAACCTGCTAGGCTGTGATACTGCAAGAGTCAATGATAAATGCAGCATGGAGGGGGGTTAACTGCTGATAGTTTGCCCTCAATGTGTGCTCCTGGGGGTGAGTAGCAACCAGTAACTACAGCTCTTCTGCACAATAAGGAAGGGTTTCTGTTAGAGGCGCCACCAGGATGGTACTAGGTGGCGCTGTTGCTCTTGACCAGCTGTCCTTTAGCCTCCTGCAGCCAAAGACTTTGACTATAGCAGCCGTCCTTCCCGGGAGGATTAGGTCCGCCCAGTACTCAGATGCCCCCAGGTTTTTATGATACACAAGGCTGCTGCGGGAGGCTTGGCAAGGCAAGTACGGAACTGGAGTCAGACTGGGACACAGGAGGAAGAACCATCACACAGGACAAATGAGACACTAAAGCATACTGGTAGTGTGCGACTAGCATGGAAGCACTGTGGCAGATGGTACACACTAGCGCCACAGCACTGGAGATTAAGTTACCTAGCACTGGGTACTGAATTGCAATGGCCGTGATGTCAGTGGTGCAGTCCCTGGTAGCGTCTAAATACAATACGGGTAGACAAGGGACAGGACCAGAATGCTAGCAAAGCTGATACCAACGAAAGAACTACTGGACCGGACTGCGGAGCAGAACCGGCACTGGTGGACAGAGAAACAGGCAGGCAGGGCTGGTATATGGAAGCTATCGCCAATAGCGACACAGCACCGGTAAACAGTTGGACAGACTGGCTCCGGTAGCAGAGTAGCCGCTAGTAGCGACACAGACAACACATATGTAACACAGCGGAATAGACCATCCTAGTGACACAAACAGACATACTGTGGGAAAAGACTGACAGGATACGGGTAATAACACAGGATACAAACAGAAGCTCCAGTTGAGCAAATACAGGCTATAGTACACCGGATTGTGCACAGTATCAGGTACATAAAGAGAAGCTCTTAACAGAGACAGTATAGACTGGAACACCCAGGATCAGGCACTTGCTGGGAAACAACAGGCTCAGAGTATGACAGGATTACACAAACTGTTCAGGGTTCATCAGGGTTTGTCAGGATAGACTGAGTATAAATAGGCCCCAGGTCCTAGGCAGGCTGTGTAATAAAATTAGTGATGTGCACCGGAAATTTTTCTGGTTTTGTGTTTTGGTTTTGGATTCGGTTCCGCGGCCGTGTTTTGGATTCGGACGCGTTTTGGCAAAACCTCCCTGAAAATTTTTTGTCGGATTCGGGTGTGTTTTGGATTCAAGTGTTTTTTTTACAAAAAAGCCTCAAAAAGAGCTTAAATCATAGAATTTGGGGGTCATTTTGATCCCATAGTATTATTAACCTCAATAACCACAATTTACACTCATTTTCAGTCTATTCTGAACACCTCACACCTCACAATATTATTTTTAGTCCTAAAATTTGCACCGAGGTCGCTGGATGGCTAAGCTAAGCGACACAAGTGGCCGACACAAACACCTGGCCCATCTAGGAGTGGCACTGCAGTGTCAGACAGGATGGCCGATTTAAAAAATTCTCCCCAAACAGCACATGATGCAAAGAAAAATGAAAGAAAAAAGAGGTGCAAGATGGAATTGTCCTTGGGCCCTCCCACCCACCCTTATGTTGTATAAACAGGACATGCACACTTTAACGAACCCATCATTTCAGCGACAGGGTCTGCCACACAACTGTGACTGAAATGACTGGTTGGTTTGGGCCCCCACCAAAAAAGAAGCAATCAATCTCTCCTTGCACAAACTGGCCCTACAGAGGCAAGATGTCCACCTCCTCCTCATCGTCCGATTCCTCACCCCTTTCACTGTGTACATCCCCCTCCTCACAGATTATTAATTCGTCCCCACTGGAATCCACCATCTCAGGTCCCTGTGTACTTTCTGGAGGCAATTGCTGGTGAATGTCTCCACGGAGGAATTGATTATAATTCATTTTGATGAACATCATCTTCTCCACATTTTCTGGAAGTAACCTCGTACGCCGATTGCTGACAAGGTGAGCGGCTGCACTAAACACTCTTTCGGAGTACACACTGGAGGGAGGGCAACTTAAGTAGAATAAAGCTAGTTTGTGCAAGGGCCTCCAAATTGCCTCTTTTTCCTGCCAGTATACGTACGGACTGTCTGACGTGCCTACTTGGATGCGGTCACTCATATAATCCTCCACCATTCTTTCAATAGTGACAGAATCAAATGCAGTGACAGTAGACGACATGTCAGTAATCGTTGGCAGGTCCTTCAGTCCGGACCAGATGTCAGCACTCGCTCCAGACTGCCCTGCATCACCGCCAGCGGGTGGGCTCGGAATTCTTAGCCTTTTCCTCGCACCCCCAGTTGCGGGAGAATGTGAAGGAGGAGCTGTTGATGGGTAACGTTCCGCTTGACTTGACAATTTTCTCACCAGCAGGTCTTTCAACCTCTGCAGACTTGTGTCTGCTGGAAAGAGAGATACAACGTAGGTTTTAAATCTAGGATCGAGCACGGTGGCCAAAATATAGTGCTCTGATTTCAACAGATTGACCACCCGTGAATCCTGGTTAAGTGAATTAAGGGCTCCATCCACAAGTCCCACATGCCTAGCGGAATCGCTCTGTTTTAGCTCCTCCTTCAATGTCTCCAGCTTCTTCTGCAAAAGCCTGATGAGGGGAATGACCTGACTCAGGTTGGCAGTGTCTGAACTGACTTCACGTGTGGCAAGTTCAAAGGGTTGCAGAACCTTGCACAACGTTGAAATCATTCTCCACTGCGCTTGAGTCAGGTGCATTCCCCCTCCTTTGCCTATATCGTAGGCAGATGTATAGGCTTCAATGGCCTTTTGCTGCTCCTCCATCCTCTGAAGCATATAGAGGGTTGAATTCCACCTCGTTACCACTTCTTGCTTCAGATAATGGCAGGGCAGGTTCAGGACTGTTTGTTGGTGCTCCAGTCTTCGGCACGCGGTGGCTGAATGCCGAAAGTCGCCCGCAATTCTTCGGGCCACCGACAGCATCTCTTGCACGCCCCTGTCGTTTTTTAAATAATTCTGCACCACCAAATTCAATGTATGTGCAAAACATGGGACGTGCTGGAATTTGCCCAGATGTAATGCACGCACAATATTGGTGGTGTTGTCCGATGTCACAAATCTCTAGGAGAGTCCAATTGGGGTAAGTCATTCTGCGATGATGTTCCTCAGTTTCCGTAAGAGGTTGTCAGCTGTGTGCCTCTTATGGAAAGCGGTGATACAAAGCGTAGCCTGCCTAGTGACAATGCTAAATTCCTTTGTCGTATAAACAACCCTTTATGAAGCTAAGAACACTGTACGCTGTTTACTTAAGAAGTACCGTAATGGTACGCTAGTTGCGTAACGATCGCTCAGCCGTAGGCGAGACGCTCAAGCGTCACGTTCGCTCACGGCCCAGGGATCACAGGACACGTTATTGGTTATGTCTAGGGTAATGATTCGCTATGGCGTAGCTTACGCTCGAGACCACGAGGAGGTCACCAGCGATGCAGACGCTCACAACACTATACCTTTATGATAAAACCTTATACCAATGAAATACACTGAATACCTTAATGTGAGTACAGGGTGTAAGTGCAACCTTGTGTAACCTGACTAACTACAAAGCTGCTTGAGCGTCACCGACGCTCATGTGAACACTTAACACTATAGAAAATACACAGATACTGGTTTAGGTTCCAAGGCCTATTAACTGTATTATATCTAATATACTTGTAAAAGGGGATAACAGTACAAATGATACACTACAATATAACAGAGACTTCCTAACCACAGAACTAAACAATAAATACAAAAGGACAATACTACTCTGACCTAAATGAAATACAATACAATACTATCTAATACAATACAATACTAGCCTAGTCTAGGGGAGATATGAGAGAACAGAACAGAGAGAGAGAGAGAGAGAGAGAGAGAGAGAGAGATTGGCTCACAGAAAGACAATGATAACGGAGAGAAACTTACGCACAAAGGGTATGATCGCCTGCGCCTCGATATCCAGCTCCCGGCTATCAGCAGATAACCGTTGATGAGAGAGTGAGAGCTGGATATGGTCGGCCTGCCTATTTATGCCCCACACACAATGCAATCTCCTGGTCCTACAATCCCATTGTCCATTGGCCGAAGGAATTCGGCCCTGCATCATAACAAAAGGTCATAGGGTGATTCATACAGGTGGGCTGTGACGATTTCCAACAGCTCAGGTGGGTGGGAAACTGGGTTTCCCGCCGCATACCTGAGTATGTGTAAATAATAGAAATGGACATAAACTTCTTATGTCCATAACTATTCGCACGAGCGATTAATACGCTCCAAACCAACACCGGAATATTGCTAATTAAATACTCTTCCGATGGGTACCAAACACTGCTGTATGATTCCTGTTAGACCCTTTGTACGATATAAAGAGGGATTCCTCAGCTCTGGGACATTGTATTTTAACCAAACTTTCAGAATCTATCAAAGGGACCGTGATCTATAAACTACATTAATTGTGAACATTTGTAACGAATGAGTCGCACGCTACGACTACATAAACTCTACCGTAAATACGCATACCGCGCCTGCGAGTGCACGTTATTGCGGGTATGCGCATCCACGGGAGAGCGTACGCACGCGCAGCGCGGACCAGTGTGCGGTGCAAATATGGCAACGTGCATTGAGACATTTTTCTGACTTTGACAGTCCACCCTTTGGCAGTCAATAATAACTGCCACAAAACATTTAAGGAGAAAAATGTAAGTCAGGGGTTAATTGATTTCCATGGTGGGGTAAGGAAGAAGAGAGGAGTAGGTGTGAAAAGGGTATGACCTAGTGAGAAAGTAGAAGCATGTGTGTATGAATCCATGTTTGGGGGGTCATGTATCATCGTGCCGTACGTGTGGTAAATCAAGCTTCGAGGTATTGCGAAGTATACATTTGAATTCCTTCTTATCCTGTGGTACAGGTCTGTGGATGGGCTGTCAAACTCTACCGAGCTCATTTCGGCTGTGGTTGTAACAAAATGGGGATGCACATTTTAGTTGATGATACATGAATGGGGGAGGTATGTGGTTGCTGATATCTGTGCCTGTATTCCCTATCGTCTATGTGTGTCGTTACCTGAGGGTTGTAGAGATGAAGATAAAGAACACTTACGAAAAATGCAATGATATTCTATGTCAGGGAAATGTACATCTGTCGTTGAAGTTGTGTTCGGTATCTGTTGAGAGTCGTCTTCTTTGCGCTGTTTTGCTCCTTAGGCATGAGCAAATAGCTTTGTCTGAGCCATCAGATTTACAAAAATGTTGGGCTAGCGTGAGTTTAAAGATACTAGGGAAACTGGGGATCCATGGCAAAGTTCATCAAGTGTCCATATTTAAAGTTGTCAAATCTTCTTCTTCGGTGCTTGTCTGTTGTCTGTATACATCTCGTCTCGTCAGCTTCCTCGTCCAAGGGGGTCTTTGTATCTTGGAGAAAAGCAGAAAAACAGGTGAAAGAAACGGACCGTATAATCGCATTTTCATCACATTCTGGTTTCTATCATTGGGTCATAAATCAAATCCAGGTTAATTACAGTTTCCTCACTCCTCAAGCTCATCACTTTTGTACTTTGTTTGCACCTCATTAAAGCCTGCCCGCATCTAAATATCAATCCAATCGATATAACGACACCCAAGATACATAGTAGAAACTTTCCAACATCCATTATGACTCCTTGAGCCCAGTCTCCTAAACCGGAGAACCAATTTCGCGGGTTCAACCATGACACCCAACCAGTCAGCTCATTACCTACAGCAGCAAGGGTGAGATTGTGTTTTCGACGAAATTCCCACTTCAATTGGAGAATATCGTCCATCTTTTGGTCTATGACCTCTACCGGATCCTCGGTGCTATTTGTGATATACGTGCAACACTTTATGCCGTACTGTGTTGCCAATGTAACACAATATCCGCCTGTTACTGCTGTAAGATAATTAAGAACCATCCTATGCTGAACTAGTTCTGTTTTATAAGCTTGAAGTTCTCTTCCAGTGTATCTAAACGTGTCATCATACATTTCAGTGATATTATCTAACAAATTGGCGAGTGCGGAAATGTATCTATAATTCATCACTCCCCGAGCGGTACGAGTGAAATCTAACGCTACCAGAACCTGAATCCCGGTGGATTCATGGATAAGATCAGAGGCCGGATGCTCTAACCTTTCTGACAGTTGTCTTTTAACTCGGTGCTCGTAATGAGTGTGAGTATAAGGAGCTTGGGCACCACGGTGTATGTCCTTCATTTTGTCATGTGTAACAGTCATCACTTCAGGCAATACTTTTCCAATATAACACAATCCTTCAGAGTTTGGGGCAAGCCACTTGTACGCCTTTCTCCCGCATATGAAATATGCATCATCGGGGAGAACATATGGGACGGAGAAGGACATGACCATGTTACAAACCTTCCAGGTGAAATCTCCTGACCCTAATTCTTCCATCTGCTTAATGCACGTATCGGTTTGTACGATATGTGCACAGTATCCTGGTGATACCTCTCCAACTCTAGTAATCCTATTTCCTAAGGTATATCGATACCGAAAAGATTTTCCTCTACTGGCTATATGGCGTACGAGCTCTGTATCTGTAGGCATTCTATCTGCTCTGTGTGAAAAGGTCATGGTAAGGTTGCTCCATGACACTTCCCAATTTCCCGGTTTTCTGGGATTGGAGATATTAAAACATAAGAGGGACCTATCCACATGGTATTGGTGGAGCTTCAAACTAGGAGGGCTGGAGATGTTAAACCTCCGGTCCACCGGTCTCCCACCACTTAGCTCAAGTACCTCCCCTAACGTTAAAGGAAATGGTACTAGCCCTGATTTACTGTGACCCTGAGGTACTTGAGAGCATACCCAACAATCGGTCTTGTTTAACACATTACCCACTAGAGAGTGATAGTCACTCAATGGATGCCGGTCCATATGGATATTAAAACTGAATTGGCATTTCTTTGTTACAGAGCCTACAGATACAACTTTCTTTTTGAACTAACATTCCTTCACAGTTGTTTACAAATAACATGGTTGTTAGATCGTGCCCGGTACTCGCCTTTGCTTGGTGATTGGGTTGCTATTGGAAATTTACACCTCCGTCTCAGTCATCAGGACCTTTCTGGATCCTTTCTCGACCTCACTGGTACTCTCACCGAAACAGACTGCTCTGGTCAACATCATGGTTAACGGGAAAAATCCATATCACAGTCTCTTGGGGCAAGTCCATCTTACAGGAGGAGAAAAGAAGAAATTTGTAAATGGGGTATAAGAAAATCAGTTTGAGGGGGAGAGAACTCGTTACGATAATAAGTTCTCTCGTCTTGTTGTTCTTCTTGTTCTGCTGTCCTCTCAAAGGTGTTGTCTCTCAGTCTTCAAAAACGATCATTCTGGTGATGCAATATTCCTTCCTAACCGACGATCTTTCTGTAAGGAGCAAAAATCTGGCATTACCATTGGTCCAACTGAGGGGTGACATAGCATCTTTAAACCATGGAAACATGAGTGAGAAGAGAGAGAAAATAAAAACAAAAGAGATAGAGAACAATTCATGTGCATATATACATTACATAACTCGACAATAACCATCAATAAGAGAAGAGAAACAAAGCATTTTTAAACATTGTCAACATTAAGAAAACATTGTCAGACTATTTGGCTGTCGTATCTACGTGTCTAATGGTTTCCTTGAGCAGTCCCTCCCAACCAGCACTTGCATTATTCCACTGTCTGTATCTGGCAAGAATACATTGTGGTGGATAGGTCATGCTGGGGTTTGGTAGACTTCTGCAAGGACCAAGTGGATATGCAATGTGTGAATTCTTACCAATACTCGTCAGAGATGGGGATAGAGAGAGAGAGGGAAAAAAAAACATTTCACAGATACATTTACAACGTTTCACCTGGTCATTCCTGTGTCTTCAGTGAATGACCTCCCAATTTATTAACCGTTACCTCAGGCTTACCATCAGTCCTAATGATCACCTTTCCTAACTATATATTATGGGTGTGGCCCAAAATTCTTCCTATATGATCCCTGCTTGTAATTTGGTGTGTCATAACTTTTGCTCATTTTCATGTCTAGGGGGTCTGATTTTATGTGGGCTGTTGCAGTTACTGGCATAATGCCCTTCTCTTTTGCACAGATCACAAATCCTTAAGTTCCTCCATGTGCCAATGGCCTGGGGTTTTGGTTGATTTGATGCCTCCTCAAACGCTTGGATGCTCATCACCATCAACCGCTTTCCCTGTACCTACCTGATTCCTTGGATACCATGATTATGTCGTTGTCTAGGGAGTTGATATACCTTCTGTGAATCTTTGATCATACAGTTAGATCTTTCCTAGGATCTGGGTAATCAGACATGATTGATCTCAATTCTGTCCGGGACCAGGGATGGCGCATTGCACTGTCCTTGACGGGAATGGTTCCCTGATCGTCAGTCTTCCCATTGGGGACTGTGATCACCCTGACAGGACTAAACTCAATTACATCACCTTGTTTTGGTCTTATAATATGGGGTACATTTGTTTGTGCGTGATATAAAACATTGTACGTACCTGTGGACACGACCTCACCTGACCCTCCGTTAGGGGGTTTGATTATTGCCTTTACCAATTTGGTCGTGTCCACCTGGATGTCTTGTAGGATGGCTTCTGGAAGAGGTGCCGACATCGTTCTGGGCTCACTTTCTTGTTTGTATTCCTGAGGGAGGTTTGACATGGGGTGCAGCTTGCACAGGTTAATAGTTGTACATTCAACAGTATTACAATAATCATTGTTACATTTATTACACTTATTCTTATAATCTATATTACAGTTGCTAAGAGCGTTTTTATTGTTCCACCTTTGTGCTTTTCTCTCCGCAATCAACTCCTCTCCTGCTGCCATATCTCTCCTCTCAAGATAAGAGTCAGAAAAGTCAATAGACTCTTTTTGTAATTCACTTTCCTGTTGCCATAACTGTAAATATTCATAATGTTTATTTTGTCTCTTCGTTGGTTCAATGAGACTTATCCTCCTCCTTAAATTTTGTAACACTACTGGACTGAAGCTACCTATTCTTGGGAATTTGTCCCTGTCTTGTACAGTCATTCTCTCCTATTCATCACATAAAACTTCAGCGTGATTTCCATATTTCACATATCGTGCCGACCCGATGGATCGGTTCTCTGAATCAACCCGAACCGAGGTTGATCGCCCCCTACCTGAACAAATGGCCCCCATAATCTGCAGGCGTTGCCTATTCCTCCTTGAATATCAAGGCTTTCAGCGAACCCTTACAAACAAACCAAGATGTCCTTGGGCAGGCCGGCGGTGGTGGTTTATCAAGTACCCCACTTACTTCTCGCCCACGTTGGCCTGTGCTGCAATCACTGTAGCCAGAGCTGCTGTACCCAACCTAGGGCCCCTGTGAACCTTTATTTACTGGAACATATGAGGGTTACCCGCAGGACACTTACTCTTTCCAGTAAAGTTGGGGTTGTTAGATAGTTCCTGAGTGACCAGCGAACTTCCCTTCCAAAAATAAAAAATTACACAAATCACGTCAGAATGTACAGATAGCGTTTGTGACCACTTTACTCTAATGGTATTAGGTCAGATTACTAACTACTGCACACAATAACGTGCGGTCCAATCGTTCAGTATACGAGCACTACTTGTCATGTACTGAAAGATCAATGGAATCTATGTTTCCGGCTGCGATTCCTTCAGCCAGAGCTTGTATGGCCTATATGGGTTCTGCACCAACACCCCAGGCGTTGTGCCACTGTACTTTTATAGCGGACCTCTTTGTTACCTTATGACCTCCTGGTCTGTTACCTTTACCTTATGACCTCCTGGTCTTGTTACCTTATGACCTCCTGGTCTTGTTACCTTATGGTCCGCTATACTCTAATGCTCAAATATTATTTAACCAGGGATGCCTCCCTAGCCACCGTATATGTCACTTACACGTATGTCCCTCGACGAGTACCCGGCTTTCCTTTTGGTTCCACCTTAAAGTTATAAACTTTTGTATACAAAACACACTCACTCAACACATGTACACTTTTGTTTCTATATCTATTTCTGCGCAGAAATTTGTCTTTAGCCCAACAGTGTTACCAATTAGGAGCAGGATCTGTTAAACTAAATTTCCGATTTTCCAAAAATAGATTTGCGTTATTTACCGCGTCGCGTTATCTACCGCTGTGCGTTAATTATCGCCTTTGCGTTACTTCACTTTATCACAACTTGAGCTACGTGGGCGTAACCGGACGCTACGTTGCGTAATGAACGCTGCGTGCGTCTGCCTTTTGGATTGCGTACGCTAGTCTTTGTTAGCGACACGTGTACGCAATGCAAAGGATCCACCGTAACACAATATATTTTTATCAATGTAAATGATCCCTGATCATCTACCGCAATCCACACTGACTGCCTTGTATCTCAGACAAACCGTGTGTTTGTTCTATACTTTAACTATTACCTCTACTATGAAATAACAGCAAATCTCTTTTTAGCACTTTCTATCAACTATAAAATTGGCAAACAGGAATAGTGATATACGAAAAATGAAACAGAAATGCAGATATATGTATGCGTGCGTGTATACGCAAGACAGAAGAGAAATAAAACAGTTTTAAAAGACACAAGCGTTTTGTTCTTACTTCCGGTTCCCGGATTCCTTCAGCACTCTTTATCTAAGCGAAGCAGACGCTTATCCCGTCAGCACTGTGAGACAACCTCCCACCCTTTGCTGGAGGGATAGTGTCTGCTGATCTACCTAGTGCAGATATGAGAAGGATAGGACGAGCCCGCAATTGACAATGCTAAATTCCTTTGTCGTATAAACAACCCTTTATGAAGCTAAGAACACTGTACGCTGTTTACTTAAGAAGTACCGTAATGGTACGCTAGTTGCGTAACGATCGCTCAGCCGTAGGCGAGACGCTCAAGCGTCACGTTCGCTCACGGCCCAGGGATCACAGGACACGTTATTGGTTATGTCTAGGGTAATGATTCGCTATGGCGTAGCTTACGCTCGAGACCACGAGGAGGTCACCAGCGATGCAGACGCTCACAACACTATACCTTTATGATAAAACCTTATACCAATGAAATACACTGAATACCTTAATGTGAGTACAGGGTGTAAGTGCAACCTTGTGTAACCTGACTAACTACAAAGCTGCTTGAGCGTCACCGACGCTCATGTGAACACTTAACACTATAGAAAATACACAGATACTGGTTTAGGTTCCAAGGCCTATTAACTGTATTATATCTAATATACTTGTAAAAGGGGATAACAGTACAAATGATACACTACAATATAACAGAGACTTCCTAACCACAGAACTAAACAATAAATACAAAAGGACAATACTACTCTGACCTAAATGAAATACAATACAATACTATCTAATACAATACAATACTAGCCTAGTCTAGGGGAGATATGAGAGAACAGAACAGAGAGAGAGAGAGAGAGAGAGAGAGAGAGAGAGATATTGGCTCACAGAAAGACAATGATAACGGAGAGAAACTTACGCACAAAGGGTATGATCGCCTGCGCCTCGATATCCAGCTCCCGGCTATCAGCAGATAACCGTTGATGAGAGAGTGAGAGCTGGATGTGGTCGGCCTGCCTATTTATGCCCCACACACAATGCAATCTCCTGGTCCTACAATCCCATTGTCCATTGGCCGAAGGAATTCGGCCCTGCATCATAACAAAAGGTCATAGGGTGATTCATACAGGTGGGCTGTGACGATTTCCAACAGCTCAGGTGGGTGGGAAACTGGGTTTCCCGCCGCATACCTGAGTATGTGTAAATAATAGAAATGGACATAAACTTCTTATGTCCATAACTATTCGCACGAGCGATTAATACGCTCCAAACCAACACCGGAATATTGCTAATTAAATACTCTTCCGATGGGTACCAAACACTGCTGTATGATTCCTGTTAGACCCTTTGTACGATATAAAGAGGGATTCCTCAGCTCTGGGACATTGTATTTTAACCAAACTTTCAGAATCTATCAAAGGGACCGTGATCTATAAACTACATTAATTGTGAACATTTGTAACGAATGAGTCGCACGCTACGACTACATAAACTCTACCGTAAATACGCATACCGCGCCTGCGAGTGCACGTTATTGCGGGTATGCGCATCCACGGGAGAGCGTACGCACGCGCAGCGCGGACCAGTGTGCGGTGCAAATATGGCAACGTGCATTGAGACATTTTTCTGACTTTGACACTAGGAACGAGTTGGCGTTTGCGAGATGCTGCTACTGGTGCCGCCGCTGCTGTTCTTGCTGCGGGAGGCAATACATCTACCCAGTGGGCTGTCACAGTCATATAGTCCTGAGTCTGCCCTGGTCCACTTGTCCACATGTCCGTGGTTAAGTGAACATTGGGTACAACTGCATTTTTTAGGAGACTGGTGACTCTTTTTCTGACGCCTGTGTACATTTTCGGTATCGCCTGCCTAGAGAAATGGAACCTAGATGGTATTTGGTACCCGGGACACAGTACCTCAAACAAGTCTCTAGTTGCCTCTGAATTAACGGTGGATACCGGAAACACGTTTCTCACCACCCAGGCTGCCAAGGCCTGAGTTATCCGCTTTGCAGCGGGATGACTGCTGTGATATTTCATCTTCCTCGCAAAGGACTGTTGGACAGTCAATTGCTTACTGGAAGTAAGCTGGGAGTCGATGACGATCGACTCCCAGCAGCAACAACAGCAGCGCCAGCAGCAGTAGGCGTTACACTCAAGGATGCATCGGAGGAATCCCAGGCAGGAGAGGACTCGTCAGACTTGACAGTGACATGGCCTGCAGGACTATTGGCTTTCCTGTGTAAGGTGGAAATTGACACTGAGGGAGTTGGTGGTGTGGTTTGCAGGAGCTTGGTTACAAGAGGAAGGGATTTAGTGGTCAGTGGACTGCTTCCGCTGTCATCCAAAGTTTTTGAACTTGTCACTGACTTCTGAAGAATGCGGTCCAGGTGACGTATAAGGGAGGATGTTCCTAGGTGGTTAACGTCCTTACCCCTACTTATTACAGCTTGACAAAGGCAACACACAGCTTGACACCAGTTGTCCGCATTTCTGTTGAAATAATTCCACACCGAAGAGGTGATTTTTTTTGTATTTTGACCTGGCATGTCAATGGCCATATTCGTCCCACGGACAACAGGTGTCTCCCCGGGTGCCTGACTTAAACAAACCACCTCACCATCAGAATCCTCCTTGTCAATTTCCTCCCCGGCGCCAGCAACACCCATATCCTCATCCTGGTGTACTTCAACAGTGACATCTTCAATTTGACTATCAGGAACTGGACTGCGGGTGCTCCTTCCAGCACTTGCAGGGGGCGTGCAAATGGTGGAAGGCGCAACCATTTCCCGTCCAGTGTTGGGAAGGTCAGGCATCGCAACCGACACAATTGGACTCTCCTTGGGGATTTGTGATTTAGAAGAACGCACAGTTCTTTGCTGTGCTTTTGCCATCTTAACTCTTTTAAGTTTTCTAGCAGGAGGATGAGTGTTTCCATCCTCAGGTGAAGCTGAACCATTAGCCTTGAACATAGGCCAGGGCCTCAGCCGTTCCTTGCCACTCCGTGTCGTAAATGGCACATTGGCAAGTTTACGCTTCTCCTCAAACGATTTTGATTTAGATTTTTGGGTCATTTTACTGAGCTTTATTTTTTTGGATTTTACATGCTCTCTACTATGACATTGGGCATTGGCCTTAGCAGACGACGTTGATGGCATTTCATCGTCTCGGCCATGACTAGTGGCAGAAGCTTCAGCACGAGGTGGAAGTGGATCTTGATCTTTCCCTATTTTACCCTCCACATTTTTGTTCTCCATTTTTTAATGTGTGGAATTTTATGCCAGTATCAATAGCAATGGCCTACTACTATATATACTGCGCACAAATGAAATGCACCACAGGTATGGATGGATAGTATACTTGACGACACAGAGGTAGGTAGAGCAGTGGCCTTCTGTACCGTACTGCTATATATTATATACTGGTGGTCAGCAATATTATGCACTGTACTCCTACTATATATACTACAATGCAGCACAGATATGGAGCGTTTTTGAGGCAGAGAACGTATAATACTTGTGGTCACTGATCAGCAAAACTCTGCACTGTACTCCTCCTATATAATACTGCTGCTCCCCAGTCCCCACAATAAAGCAGTGTGAGCACAGATATATGCAGCACACTGAGCACAGATATGGAGCGTTTTTCAGGCAGAGAACGTATAATACTGGTGGTCACTGATCAGCAAAACTCTGCACTGTACTCCTCCTATATAATACTGCTGTTCCCCAGTCCCCACAATAAAGCAGTGTGAGCACAGATATATGCAGCACACTGAGCACAGATATGGAGCGTTTTTCAGGCAGAGAACGTATAATACTGGTGGTCACTGATCAGCAAAACTCTGCACTGTACTCCTCCTATATAATACTGCTGCTCCCCAGTCCCCACAATAAAGCAGTGTGAGCACAGATATATGCAGCACACTGAGCACAGATATGGAGCGTTTTTCAGGCAGAGAACGTATAATACTGGTGGTAACTGATCAGCAAAACTCTGCACTGTACTCCTCCTATATAATACTGCTGCTCCCCAGTCCCCACAATAAAGCAGTGTGAGCACAGATATATGCAGCACACTGAGCACAGATATGGAGCGTTTTTCAGGCGGAGAACGTATAATACTGGTGGTCACTGGTCAGCAAAACTCTGCACTGTACTCCTCCTATATAATACTGCTGGTCCCCAGTCCCCACAATAAAGCAGTGTGAGCACAGATATAAGCAGCACACTGAGCACAGATATGGAGCATTTTTCAGGCAGAGAACGTATAATACTGGTGGTCTCTGATCAGCAAAACTCTGCACTGTACTCCTCCTTTATAATACTGCTGCTCCCCAGTCCCCACAATAAAGCAGTAAGCACTGATATTTGCAGCCACATGAATAAAACAGAGAGGACGCCAGCCACGTCCTCTCACTAACATTTCCAATGCACGAGTGAAAATGGCGGCAACGCGCGGCTCCTTATATAGAATATGAATCTCGCGAGAATCCGACAGCGGGATGATGACGTTCGGGCACGCTCGGGTTAACCGAGCAAGGCGGGAAGGTTCGAACCTGCCTCGGACCCGTGTGAAAAAGCTGAAGTTCGGGGGGGTTCGGATCCCGAGGATCCGAACCCGCTCATCACTAAATAAAATACACAATATCCAATCAGGACAGCCAAAAAGGACAAGCCCCCTTAATGAGGAAAGTCACTGCAGGTGAGCAGCTGGACACACAAGGCCTAGTGCTAATGGCCTAATTATGTAGCAGCTGGTCTGCACACAGAAGACATAGGAGACAGAGGTGGCTCTGTACACTGAGGGGCAAATGTATGAACTGTTTTTCCGTGTAAACACGGTAACTACACACGCTATTTGCTGCAGTTACCGCACCTCCTGATGTATGATTGTGGGTTTTGGTATCTTTTTTGTGCTGCGCTATGGGCCTCTCCCCTTTTCGCCGTTGTCACCCTCTTGCCGGTGGGTTCGGGACTTAACAAATGTCTGAAGGGCTTTTTCGGATCTCCGCTTCGTTGCCTGCAGTCTTCGACTTTGCCGTTGGCATGCGATGCGGCTCCCTAATCTCTGTTTTTCTGCCGGCGACCATGTTTTTTTGTGATCTTTTCAATAAAGTTAATTGTATCACATGACACCATAGCATCCCTAGTGGTCTTCTGTGGGCTCGTTTAGTGTGTTTGAAGCTGGTTTACAGAGATCGCGCATGCACACTACTACAGGAGAGGACAGTGGGAAGGAGGTCTCGTGCGCATGCGCAGACCTGCACCTACGCATGCTAGGACACAGGAGCACACTCCACCGCCGGCCCAACATAACGCAGTAATAACAGACCTCGCCAGGGGGACATAAATTCAGGTGAAGTGCGGGAGCATATCTCCGGTAAAATACGGCGATATGCCCCAGCAACCATAACGCAACTGCTGTCACTCTCAAGCTGGGAGCCACCTCTGGAGCCGCTCACCGCTGTCTTTCTCAAGGTGGGGCCGCCTCTAGCATGAGGGAAGTATCTCCTCTCTGGCCGGGTAATATGTGACCCCCCCCCTCCCCCGTCAATTACTATCATCAGTAAAGCTGAAGCCGGGAAGACATGCAGGACCGCTCTATGATAACCAGGAAGCTCCTTAACTCGCGGGCACCTGCGACTCGGTAGCAGGGTCGCACCTCTCCCCTCCTGCTCCATTCTAAGATGACCGCCCAACTTCTTTAAAAACAGTTCTCTTCATGGACTCACTGTCCCTTCCTGGAGCTGTGTGTCCTACTCTGAACCCAGCACAAGGGTAAGAGTCCCTGATCACCGTGCGCTGTTTTTATGGCTGCTGTCTCACTGTCACCAATGTGATATAAAATACAGGATACTACACATTTAAATAATATTACAATTCATGAATGAAAATATACAGAGACGGGTAGTTCCCTAAGTGGGGTGCCACACATGTAGTGTTCAAGTTTTATTGCTGATACCTTTGGTGTGCTGGGGGTAAAACCTGATTATTATTATTTTTTGTCTAGAATAACCCCTCCCTTTCACACACCTGAAGTGTATTACTAAATTGATTGAGCAGCTACTTTTTTATACGGGAGGCAGTAAATTGGCAGTCAATATACAGACACTAGAATCCCGTCACCCACTACAATACTGGTGGTCGGAATCCCGACCGCCGGCTGGTTCCCCACTTGGGTGGTGGTCCACGCCACTACCCGAGGGGGAAACAGAACCCTGTGGCGACCAAAGGTCGCTACCGGGCCCGAACCGTGGCAACAGCTGTGAGCTTGGGAGGGGACACACTGTGCTTGACACTGGGATCCCGGCTGTCGGGCTCCCGGCATCAGGCTCCTAACCACCCGAATCCTGACCGCCAGGGTCTCATACTGATCCCTTTTATACACGTCGAGTGTCCACCTCCTACATTTGATGTCGGCAGCGTGTAGCCCATGAAGTATGTCACGTGTCATGTGCTGGCTTGTTGGGTATATAAGATGAGCGATAGGCCATCTGCACACAGAGCACTCGTTGCTGTCATGGGTATAAGGAGTGAGTTATACGAGTTGCAAAAAGGGACCATAATTGGCTTTCGGGCCAAGGGTGCAGTATATCTGAAACAGCGCAGTTTGTGAACTGTTCACTTGCTGCTGTGGTAAAGGTGTATCGTGACTGGACAAATGACGCCATTGCAAATAACCGACAAAAAGCTGCGGAACACCACATGCCATTGATGGGAGAGGTGAACATTGGCTATGAAGATGCGTGAGGGCCGACCAGCATGCAACAGTGGAGAAGCACACTGTCAAAATGAACCTGGGGGCTACCAGACATGTGTCTAAAGTGACAGTTCAGCCCGTCTAGCTGCTGTCTGTGCTGCACACGGCGATTACTCTGGCTATTAGCTGGTGTTCATAATAATGTGACTCGACCGTGTATAACATGAATCAGGGATGGACTGGGGCCATAATTAGGCCTTGGCATTTGGCGCGCGCTCTGCATGGGGGGATGGGGGTGTGCACGGTAGAAGGGGTGCACGGCCATGGTGCATGGTGGCGTGCCGCGAGACAGGGGGAAGTGGACTCGTGGCACGTCGCCATTTTTGTTACAAACAGGTACTTTGGGCGGCAGAGGGACGAACAGAGCACCGGGAGCTGCGCTGTGCACGGCCTTTCTGGATCTCTCTGTGACTAGACCGGCCCACCTGCCCGTTGGCCTTTCTGGCATTTGCCAGAAGTGCCAGATGGACAGTCCGGCCCTGACATGAATGATATCCCAAGTTTCAATTGTACATGGCACAAATGTGAGTACTACAATTCATTCAGTCCAATCAATTAAGTACTACCCAGATCATCATAAAGCATGAATCACTTTTCAAAATTGCAAATTCATTTGTGATGCCCTGAGGAAAACTCATATGTCCATCTTAATTACCCGTCACTCACTATATGACATGCTTTGCAAACATGTCTTTACATACAACAATAGTCATACCTTTAACATGTTTAAGCAGTAAAAAAAAATTACAAACTACCGAAGCTCCTTAGGGCCTGTTTAAATTATTATTTAAAAAAAAAAATCTGCCTCTCATACCTTGTGTTTTCCCAAAGCAATGAAAGATGGAGAAAAGGCTCAGACAGAGATATTAGTCTCTATGGAGAGCATGTTGTCTACTTAGCAGGGCAGAGGGCTGTACATATACAGAGCAAACTATATAATGTTCTGCTTTTCTGCTTCCCTGTTTCAGATGACTGTGTGCTCTATGTAACAATTACATGGAGGAGTGTCAGGATGACTTAATACATACATATGCACCTAGCCCAAGATCTGGGTGTGTGATAAAAAAACAAAGCAAATTACGTCTTCTAGACAAACTTGTACTGGTTGCAAAGCAGTTACATACGTTGTCATGACTGTACACACCATTGTATTGGTGCTCCCCAGACTACACCTTACTAGTGATTAGGAGTTTGATCATGGTCCACCCTTGCATGACAATCCAGGATGTCAGCAGCACTGTATAGAATAATACAGATATTGAACTGCAGATGAATCATAAAATTCTTATTCAGGTGATGGGGGACCAAATGTGAACACCTACACTTAAGGGAGGAAATTTGTATCAAAGATCCTAGTGAATAATGTGAAATAGCCACATTCCTGATGTGACAAACTAATTCCTGCTGATGTCATGAGTTATGTCCTCCAAATTTAGGTCACTGATATATATAAGAGGCAGACTTTTGAAAATCAAACAAAACCTGGAAAGAGAAACCCTTCACTGATATCTGTTTAGGCTCCGGTGGTATAAAAGCAAGCACAAGCCATGTCTGGAGTCAAGGGAGGTCGTGGACAGCGTCAGGAACATCAACATCATCATCATGAACACAGTGAACAGAAACAGGACCAAAGTCTTCCAGCAGTTGCCCTACCGTGTCAAGGTACGAGATTCATAATCTGTAGCACAGAATGTCTCTATTTATGTAACACCAGATTAACCTACAGCACACTGTAATTGGGATAAAACAGGGTAACAAAACAAGACAGGCTGTTGACAGACAATCTTGCAATCTGTAGGATATTATTGTAGGAGTTTGATAAATAAACCACATATTGCGTATTGGTCCACCCAGAAAGCAATGGGAAAAGAAGCTATATTATCCAGTCACACAGCAATGTTAGTTTAGAGATCGGAATAATTATTGTTGAGTATACAAAGATAATATATGTATACTGTGACCTAAATGTACAGAGTGGTGGTAATTGGGTAGAACATTTTAGGGAGGATAGGAAGGTGGCTAGGAAGTTTGATAAGCTTGCCTATAGCAGAGAATTTTCAGGAAACACTTGACGGCTTGTTGTACAAGGTGGGGACAATCTACACAGTGATTGCTGCCAAGAGATGGGAGCAGGTAATAGGTGTGGATGAGGAGTGCAGACTCGTGCAGACAGAGCTGAGTCCAGCTTGGAGATATATTGAGACAAGTAAAAGATGTATTTTGATGCAGTTTTTTTAATTGCTTTGTATGTTAGTAGAAGTATTGTAACTGATAATGCTTATATAGAAATGTAATCTGAATAAAATATGGAAAGGCTTAATCTAGTGTGACAGAAGTAGAGATGTGAACCGGACACTTTTCGGGTTTTGTGTTTTGGTTTTGGATCTGGATCCCAGCTCGTGTTTTGGATCTGGATTGGTTGTGCCAAAACCACCTTTTCGGGTTTTGGTTTAGGATCTGGATGATTTTTTAAAAAAAAACATTAAAAAAACAGCTAAAATCACAGAATTTGGGGGTAATTTTGATCTTACGGTTTTATTAACCTCAATAACATTCATTCATTCACCGAGGTAGCTGGATGACTAAGCTAAGCGACAAAGTGGGCGGCAAAAACACATGGCCCGTCTAGGAGTGGCACTGCAGTGACAGACAGGATGGCAGTTTTAAAAACTAGGCCGCAAAGAGCACATAATGCAAAGAAAAAAAAGAGGTGCATCAAGGTAGCTGGATGACTAAGCTAAGCGACACAGTGAGCGGCACAAACACCTGGCCCATCTAGGAGGGGCACTGCAGTGTCAGACAAAAAGAGGTGCAAGATGGAATTATCCGTGGGCCCGCCCACCCACCCTTATGTTGTATAAACAGGACATACACACCTTACAAACCAATCATTTCAGCGACAGGGTCTGATTGCTTTGTTTTGGGCCCCCACCAAAAAAGAAGCAATTAATCTCTCCTTGCACAAACTGGCTCTACAGTGGCAAGATGTCGTCCTCATCTTCAGATCCCCCCCCCCTTCAGTGTTTACATCCTCATCCTCACAGATAAATAATATTCAAACAAAACCACATCATTTAGGTGTCAGTGGACTGCTTACGCTATTACCCAAAGTTTCTGAACTTGACAATGACTTATGATGAATGCGCTGGTGACGTATAAGGGAGGATGTTCCTAGGTGGTTAACGTCCTTACCCCTATACGGATTGACAAAGGCAACACATGGCTTGACACCTGTTTTCCGGATTTGTGGAGAAATAATTCCACACTGAAGAGGTGGCTCTTTTGGTATTTTGCCAAGGCATGACAATGGGCTTTTTCATTCCATGGCCAACAACTGTCTCCACTGGTGCCTTATTCAAACACACCACATCACCATCAGAATTCTCATCATCAACGTCCTCCGCAGCTCCAGCTACACCCATATCCTCCTCATCCTGGTATACTTCTACAGTGACATCCTCAATATCAAAATCAGCAACTGCACTGGCAGTGCTTCTACCAGCACTTGTAGGGGGCATGCAAATGGTGGTAGGAGCCTCCTCTTCCTATACAGTGTTATTACATAGTTAGTAAGGTTTAAAAGAGGCAAAATGCTCATCGGGTTCAACCTGTATCCGTATTAAGCAGTGCATATTATAATGCACCTGCCAAAATAATGGTTTCATACCTATTGACAACTACTGTATACTGTATATTTCGTATTACTCCCATATACATAATGTCAATATATTAAATGCTATAGCCTTGGATGCCTTTTTCAGCTAGAAAACTGTCCAATCCATTTTTAAAAGCATTTAAAGAGTCCGCCATTATTATCTTCTCTGGTAGGAAGTTCCAAATCCTTATTGCCCTTACGGTAAAGGACCCTTTCCTACGTTTTGTACGGAATTTTCTCTTCTCTAGCCTCAGTGAGTGCCCACGTGTCCTATACAGAGTTTTATTAATAAACAAATCCCCTGATAACTCTTTGTATTGACCCTTTACATATTTGAAGATGTTAATAATGTCTGTTCTTAGACGCCTCATTTCAAGGGAAAACAAATTTAACCTAGCAAGCCTTTCCTCATACTCCAGTGTCTCTAACCCTTTAATCAGTTTAGTAGCGTGCCTTTGAACTCTTTCGAGCTCCCCGATATCTTTTTTATAATATGGTGCCCAAAATTGAACACAATATTCCAGATGCGGACGTACCAATGATTTATACAGAGGCAGGATTATATCCGCGTCCCTTGACTCAATACCTCGTTTTATGCACGCAGTACTTTACTTGCCTTCTTTGCTGCATTTTGACATTACGTACTGTTATTAAGTCTATTATCTATGAGCACCCCCAAATCTTTTTTCACCACAGTTTCCCCTATCTTTTCCCCATTTAGAGTGCAGGATGCAAGTTTGTTTTTAGTCCCAAAGTGCATAACTTTGCATTTTTCAATGTTGAATCTTATTCCCCATTTAGACGCCCAAGTTTCAAGTTTAAGTAAGTCATTCTGTAAAGACTCCACATCCATTTCTGAATGAATTACCTTACACAGTTTAGTATCATCTGCAAAGATTGACACTATGCTTCCTAGTCCCATTCCTAGATCATTAATAAATATATTGAACAGTAGCGAGCCAATTACGGACCCTTGTGGTATTCTGCTGACTACTGGTGCCCAGCTGGAGAACATCCCATTAACCACTACTCGTTGTACCCTGTTATCTAGCCAATTTCCTATCCATGTACAAATAGTACTTCCTAGTCCAAGTTCACTTAATTTGATGATCAGACTCTTGTGAGGCACTGTATCGAAGGCTTGTAAAGGTCAGACCTAGACATCGCAACTGCAGACAGTGCCAGCACCCCTGTATTTTCACAACACCCCTGTAATTTTACAGCATACAGGGCCAGTGTACATTGATTTTCACTGCACACTAGAATAATTACAGCATACAAGACAGGGCCAGTGTACATTGATTTTCACTGCACCCCTGAATTTTTACAAAATACAGGGCCAGTGTAATGTTATTTGAACAGCAACACCCCTATATTTTACAGCATACAGCAGTGTGCTTTTAATTTTTAACAACTGCACCCCTGAAGTTTTACAACATACAGGGCCAGTGTAATGTTAATTGAACAGCAACACCCCTATATTTTGCAGCATACAGCACTGTGTTTTTAATTTTTAGCAACTGCACCTCTGAATTTTGTACAACATGCAGGGCCAACAGCACCCCTATATTTTACAGCATACAGCAGTGTACTTTTAATTTTTAACAACTGCACCCCTGAATTTTTACAACATACATGGCCAGTGTAATGTTAATTTAACAGCAACACCCCTATATTTTACAGCATACAGCTGTGTGCTTTTAATTTTTTACTGCACCCCTGAATTTTTACAACATACAGGGCCAGCAGGACCCCTATAATTCACAGCATACGGGAGCAGTGTGCTTTTATTTTTTAACAGCTGCATCCCTGAATTTTTACAACATACTTGGCCAGCAGCACCCCTCTATTATCCAGCACACAGGAGGACAGTGCCCCTGCACCCTGTGCAACACAGTGACAGCAACACCCATGTACAGCTGCAGCACATGAAACACCAGTTACAGCCAGTGACAGCACTCCTAACAAAGCACAGGTACACCACAGTGGCTGCAGCAGCACCCCTACAGAGCACACACTAACCCCACACCCACAGAGAGAGACAGAGGTCTGTCTCCCTCACTCTCCAAGTCCGGAGTGAAAATGGTGGCGATGCGCAGCTGTTTATATGGAATCCAAATCTCACGAGAATCTGACAGCGGGATGTTGACGTTTTGCCTCGTTCTGGTTTCCAATTCTGGTGAGAAGTCCCGACCCGGGCTCGGGACGTGATTTTCAGGGGGGGTTCGGTTGTCAGGGAACCAAACCCACTCATCTCTAGACAGAAGCAGTGCTGTAACTAGGCATTTTAGCGCTGTGTGCAAGAAATGACATTGGTGCCCCCCCCCCATGTAAGATAGGGGCAGTGCGCGCTTAGGCGTGCAAAAAACATATAGGGGTGTGGCTTTATGGGGAAGGGGCGTGGCCAGAAAATAATAGCAATTCATACTACGGTGCACAGTAGTCTCCATTATTCAAATTACGCTGCACAGTAGCGCCACTACACCAGGTAGAGCCCCTTTTATACATTACAGCAGACAGCGTACCCCTTTTTACACATTACAGCAGACAGTCCCCCTTTTTACACATTACGGCAGACAGCATCCCCTTTTTACACATTACGGTAGACAGCGTCCCCTTTTTTACACATTACGGCAGACAGCGTCCCCCTTTTTTACACATTACAGCAGACAGCGTCCCCTTTTTTAACATTACGGCAGACAGCGTCCCCTTTTTACACATTACAGCAGACAGCGTCCCCGTTTTTACACATTACGGCAGACGGTGTCCCCGTTTTTACACATTGCGGCAGCCAGTCCCCCTTCTTACACATTGCGTCAGCCAGGCCCCCTTTTTACATATTACGGCAGACGGTGTCCCCCTTTTTACACATTGCGGCAGGCAGTGCCCCTTTTTACACATTGTGGCAGCCAGGCCCCCTTTTTACACATTGCGGCAGCCAGGCCCCCTTTTTACACATTATGGCAGACGGTGTCCCAGAGAGAGAGAGAGAGAGCGATACTTACCATCTCCCCGCTGGCAGTCAGGCTCCTCGTGCAGCTCCCTCGGTGCAGGCAGGTGAGAAGGAGGAGGAGGGAGGGGGACTGGAGCCGCAGCAGTGCTATTTCATTGGTAGTAAGCGCCGCTGCAGCTGTCTTCTCTCCTTCCGTATTGGCTGCCTGGCGCTGCTGTGGATGCTGGGATGGAGGAACCGCATCCCAGCATCCACAGCAGCGCCGGGCAGCCAATACTGAAGGAGAGGGGGCTGCTGCAGCGGCGCTTACTACCAATGAAAAAGCGCTGCTGCGGCTCCAGTCCCCCTCCCTCCTCCTCCTTCTCACCTGCCCGGCGCTGCAGCTCTACTCCTCGGTGCGGCGGCGCACGGCGCAGACTTCAGAGGCGGCATGTAATGAGTCAATTTGACTCATTACATGCCGCTGGCCGTGCGCCCTGAGGGCAACTGCGCTGTGTGCCATGCCCACTTGGCACACACGTAGTTACGGCCCTGGGCAGAAGTATATTGTTTTGATTAGGAAAGTAACACTGACATTTAGAATAAGACCATCTTAATGCTGACAGTTATCAGTGACAATGCATTGTATACACTAGTGAGATACAAGTACAAATAATGATGTTTTATATTCCTTTGTCTAGAGCATCTGAAACAGTGAGGCTGCATGGTAAAGCTTGCTTCAATTGCCCAAGCAGAGACGGATTAAGGGGGATGCTCCGGGGATAAGTACCCCGGGCCCCCCTGTCTGAAAGCGCCCCCTGCCAGTGCCACACCCCACAGATCAGATCTCTATTATCAATCTGCGGCGCTCTGCTCAGAGTCCCCACTGACAGCACATACACACACCCGCTAGCGCCGCAGTCCACCTCCTCCTGCCTATTAACTAATCGTGGAAACCCAGCTGCACGTGAGGTGAAGTTGTCATGCCATGCACACGCTGAGACTTCTCTCCTCCTGTACACGCATCCCTAGTTCATGAGGTGCTTTAGGAGGCACAAACGCTCCTCCCAGTCCAAGGTGTAAGGAAATTTGTAACTGTGACGGAGGAGAGGGGGCGGGGAGGGGAGGGATTTGGAATCCTTCATTACAGAATTTTGATAATTTCATTTAAGACAGATTTAGTTTGAGCATAGTATTTATGTAACTTCTCATGTGTGTGTGTGTGCGTGTGTGTGTGTGTGTGTGTGTGTGTGTGTGTGTGTGTGTGTGTGTGTGTGTGTATATATACATATACATATATTTTAGGAGAGCTGGTGCCCTCACGTATGAGACATCTAGCAGTATGGAGGTGCGGCACTCGGACAAACAGTGGTCACGTCAATTAAACAACGTTTCAGTGCCCCATCACTGTCGTCAGGTTTTAATAAAGAAGTGTAAAGTGTACATACATTTATAGCAAACAGTGTACAAGTGAAAGCCGCGCCAAATCTGGAATCGGGACCATGCACCCGCCCGGCGGCACCACATGATGCACTGAAGCATGGTCTCCATGTAATGACATCATCATGTGGTGCTGCTGGGCGGGTGCGTGGTCCCGATTTCGGATTTGTTGCAGTTTTCACTTGTACACTGTTTGCTATAAAGGTGTGTACACTTTACACTTCCTTATTAAAACCTAACGACAGTGCTGGGGCACTGAAACTCTATTTAATTGACGTGACCGCTGTTTGTCCGTTATTCCTGCCGTGAGTGCCGCACTTCCATACTGATATATTTAGATATATAACTTCTAAACATATTTTATCTTTCCTGATACAAATTATTTCCCTGTATCTCCCCGTCAGCACCCTTATCCTCACCCTCCCTGTATCTCCCCCTCAGCACCCTTCTCCACACCCTCCCTGTATCTCACTCTCAGCACCCTTGCCCTCACCCTCCCTGTATCTCCCCCTCAGTGTTCCTGCCCTCACCTAACCTGTAACCCCCCTTCAGGATCCCTGCTGTTACCTTCTCTGTAACCTCCCCTCAGCGTCCCTGCCCTCAGCCCCCCTGTATCTCCCCCTCAGCGTCCTTGCCTTGACCCATAAATATATAGTGTGTGTGTGTGTGTGTGTGTGTGTGTGTGTGTGTGTGTGTTTATATTACCATAGGGCCCCTAGCAGTGATACATTTCTCATTAGACACATGAAACACGTGCGTAGAGATGCCACCATTCATAACCGAGAAATAGACAAATGACATACTAGACATTCATGTAAGTAAATCTGAATAAAGAGTGGTGTCCTCCAAAGGAAATAGAACAAGATAGTGTACTCTGTACATGCTTTTTCTGGTTTCCCTGCAAACACCTGTGTGTACTTGTATCCCGCACGTCCCTGTTGTATAGTCATCTCTAGTAATAACTTTTTCAACCAATTGATTACTACTTTATTAGCTTATAAGACTGTTACCTACACAGAAGTTGTTTCTGTAGGAAATTACCTGTATGTAATCACAAAAATAACAATGAACAGTAATGCAGATTATTAATATTAGGAATTAACATTTTTTATCTTTTCTACGGATCCTAAGTTTTGCTTTACCTCAGGCCGGCGTGTGTGAAACCAGAATTGATGGGACTAGAACAATAAGCCATCTAAAAGCAAATTAGCAGTTAGGTGCCAGGAACATGGAGGTCACTTGGATACATTACAGTTCTAGTTGCTTGATGGCAACATCATGCACATGGACCAAGCTTTCCATTTAAATATCTATATCAGTATTTTATATATTATTACCTATATGGGTGAGTTGCAGCTTGCTGATTACTGTGGAATATACCATGAAATTCATGCATTTAAGAACAGATGGATGTAGAGAAACATACTACTTGATCAATTTGTTTATAAGATCATAGTTCTGAAGTTACTTGCCTAATAAAACTTTCTATACTTCACAGACCAAGCAGTCACACCACAACCTGCTCCACAGTGTGTGACACCACAACCTGCTGCTCCTCAGATTGTGACACCACAACCTGCTGCTCCACAGTGTGTGACACCAAAACCTGCTGCTCCTCAGATTGTGACACCAAAACCTGCTGCTCCACAGTGTGTGACACCACAACCTGCTGCTCCTCAGATTGTGACACCACAACCTGCTCCTCCACAGATTGTGACACCACAACCTGCTGCTCCACAGTGTGTGACGCAACAACCTGCTCCTCCTCAGATTGTGACAACAGAACCTGCTGCTCCACAGTGTGTGACACCACAACCTGCTGCTCCTCAGATTGTGACACCACAACCTGCTGCTCCACAGTGTGTGACACCACAACCTGCTCCTCCTCAGATTGTGACACCACAACCTGCTGCTCCACAGTGTGTAACACCACAACCTGCTCCTCCTCAGATTGTGACACCACAAGCTGCCGCTCCACAGTGTGTGACACCACAACCTGCTCCTCCCCAGATTGTGACACCACAACCTGCTGCTCCTCAATATGTTACACCACAACCTTTTGTTCCTCAGTCTAACCAGAGCTCCGTGAAGGGAGGACGCAAGAACTAGAGGCACCACCAGTGAGGAAGATTGGCCCTGCCACCATACAGTTACTTGAGCAAACTGAATGCATGTTAAATGATTTGATTCCTATAATCATGTTACCAATACAATTCAGCTTAAATTAAATGAATCAAAGCATTTTGTGTCTGTATTCTGTTATACTATACATGCAGCATGAACAAATAGAGCATACGATAATATTAGAAAATGAACACTATGTATCCTCGTTAAGCAGAATGTAAATTACATCTAGCTGATATAAAAAATGAGTTTTATAAAGCTAGTTTCCATTCATATCTTTGATACTATATCATTGTAGCATTTCAAATATGAATGAAGGAATACTTACTTACAGATGAGTCCTAATGCACATAATGTCTATACACTATACGATGCGAGACACCCGTCTCAATTGAGATGCTCCAAAAGGTGGAGCGTACCATCTCTTCCTATAACTTTTGTGTATTATTCGCATTGCAGATGCAGCAAAGCACCACTCACAGCGTACTAGAGATGCTTGTGATATAAAAAAAATGATCTAAATATAAAATATAACTTTTATTATTAAATACCCTAAAACACACACACACACACACACACACACACACACACACACACACACACACACACACACACACACACACAAATAAGGCAATAAACAATATATAAAAATTAAAATGGTTGATGTCAATAATTCAGTAGCTCAAACAAACACTCAACATGAACTGAAAGTCGGGCAATGGAACTGGAATTCCAGAATCCGGTTCCGGTGCCTGACTTTCTGTTCCTGTTAAGGAGCGAGGGACACCAGTGGCTGACTCCTATCCCCTTCAATCTGCATGCAAAGCTGGCACTTCAACTGAGACATCACTACTCCTGCTTGTAGCAGGTATTTGTTCTGTACCCTGGCCATTAGGAGATACACTCTGCAATGTCAATGGCAACAGAATTTTTCTAACAGCCATAAGGATAGGAGAGGCATGCTTTGCTGTTTTCCTTTCAGTGGTGGGTTCTGTTACTCTCTCATCTATCATCCGAGGCAATTGCACAGATGATAGACAGCAAAAGTGGCAGGACCTGATACAGCTGACACTTATTCTTCCTCTTTTCTTTTTGCACTAAACATACACATGCATACACCTGTATTTTGACATAAGAATTTATGATACACTAGCTGTTCTACCCGTTCTTCGCACGGGAGTTTCTGATTTTCACGGATATAAATATAAAAGACTGTTAAAAATCTGGTAAATCTATAGAGATGTAAATTTAAGACATCCTGATGTAAGTAAGTAAATATTAATCCATAGTTCTTGGAGTTACCTGAGGAGCACCTATAGCAGATACGGTAAAAAGTGACAGGACCATTTTTGTAGTTTATTAAATTCTACACACTGGAGGTGTAATCCAAATTTTGATCTGTTGTCCATTTGGGCATTATTGTTCATGCAACGCAGCCATGCGTTGGTAATGATGTCATTATGTCAACCCCTTTTTATCCCTTCAGGGGAGGTTTATTAAAATTCTAATTACACAGTTTTCCAAATTCCCACCTGCAGAATACCTATGTTAAGTTTCAGCTTCCTAACATATTGGGAAGTAAGATAATTAGTGATGAGTGAGTGAGTGAGTGAGTGAGTGAGTGAGTGAGTGAGTGAGTGATTTCACATTTATATATACAGATAATGGTGCTTATAAACGAGTAGAAGCTACAAGATATCATGTGATTATTGATACTGTGCTATGTGACTTATATTCGACCTATACTCAGGTATGCAGTTATAACATAATATTAACTTGCACTAGGTGGATACAATATTTAGAAAATTGCCACTGATGTATGTTAATCTTTTCTTTTTGCTTTGCAGGATGATTTAAGTTAATATTAGACACTAACATTATAAGTATATTATAGAAACAGAATGTGACGGCAGATAAGAACCACTTGGCCCATCTAGTCTGCCCCTTTTTTGACGTATTTTTACCTCAAAACTTTGGGCAGATGTATGAAATTATTCACAACGTTCCTTATGTGCACTGCGGCACTTCACCGCATTATCGCAGTGTTTTGAACTCACCCTTCTCCCTAATGTATGATTTCTGCTCCCGCCCCTTTAAGAATTCATTATGTGCAGGGGTGGCAATGCCGTCATACCCCTCTCTTCGGCATTCATGTGCAGTGTGCTTGTTGCCCAGGCAGCCGGGACATGGGTGAGGCAGGGAACTGAGGCGGGCGCTTCTTGTAAGCTGGCCCCAGTATCCTGAGCCAGCGACCGCTCAATCCACCCGATATCCTCAGTTTAATGGTGAATGCCGCCTCCAGCCAGTTAAACAGAGCGGGCAGCGGTGCTGGGTTCATGACCCAGCAGCCGCGCAATGTGCAAGGCAAATGCAGGGAGGCGCAGCGCTACATGCCCTCTGTTTAAAACCCCATAGCAATTCTGAACCAAAATGGTAGTGCCAGCCCCGACCTGCCGAAATAACAGAGGGGGAGTAACGAGCGGTAAGGTGCAGATACATACTTTATACATAAGGCAGCCAGCGGCATCACATAGGCACAGCACACTAGATGAAGCGGAACCATGCACTATGTGCTTGCCCTAAAATCCTGCTGTGAGCCACATCATACATTGTGGTGATGCGGTAACACCAGCATTTAGCGTGCGCTATGTGCAGATTGCACATAGCGACGCTTCATACATCTGCCCCCTTATTTGATCCTTATTTCTTTGTAAAGCTTATAAAGCAGATCAGCACATAGTACCATCAAGAGACACATATATTGTCTGATGCATTAGGGACATTGCTACATATTCTTTAGCTATGGTTGAATGTTTGTTTGAGCTACTAAATTATTGACAGCCGTCAATCATTTGAATTAGAATTTTTATATTGTACTTATTGCTTTATATGTGTGTGTGTGTGTGTGTGTGTGTGTGTGTGTGTGTGTGTGTGTGTGTTTTTAGGGTATTTAATAATTGCTAGTGGCCGCTGTGCAGCTCATGGGAGACGCAGGTCTCAGCCATTGCCAGGTGACCGGGACGCTGCGTCTCTGCTTGCGGTCGGAGATGTTGGGTACCGCAGTGCACCTACCAATGCTACCGCTATGGTTCCTGGGAGCAGCTGGATTCTTGGCAATGGCAGGACAGCTGCACGATATTAATTCATCAGGACTACTCAGTTTTGATTGGTACAGCTACCAGTTATATTCCCTTCCTGTGCATTTCTCAAACGCTGGTTATAGTTTATATTTTCTGTGTGAACTACCGGTCCTCTGTACTACTATGCTGGGAATCTCTGCAAGACCCAGTCCAGTACAGAATTCCATCTGCCTCATCATCAGGTTCAGTGTGGATCTACCCACAGAAAATATTTATATCTTTATCTTGTTGTTAATTCCTCGTCTTCCTAGTTACCCTTGATTGTTTGTTGGTATAGCACTAACAACTGTAACACCTACTAAATTATCACCAATCTTATATACCACTGACCCCTATTTCACTACAGTCTTTCTCCATCGCACATCTCTCTTCTATAGTATTGTTGCTGCACCACTTGTCAATCCCCTGACCTATTACTTAGTCTTTCTATTCCTGTCCATGTATTTTCTACTGACAGGTAACTCTGGTCATCTCGGGGGTTAGCTCATACTGTCGCCAGTGACATAAGTCCTGGCGGCATTCTAGTACAGGTAGGTGTGTCTGGTCGTATGGGAAGGACGGCTGTTATAGGCTAGAAGACCTGCTGGCATACTCTATTAGTCTTACTGCCAGGTGTCCGGGGGTTACTGTCCATAAGATCATCATCATTCCAAGTCTATCCAACTCATCATCATGAGCCTACCCAGTTCTCCACGTCAGTTGTCCCGGGTATTTTCTTCAAGTCATAACAATAATAAAAGTTATAGTTTATACTTCACTAATTTTATATTTCACAAACATGACCAAGCTAGACATTCTGTCTTCCTGTTTTGTCTCTTTGTGAAAACAATATATACTGTATGACCTCTAGTTTCTTGACAAACAGTGGTTTAGTTGACTTAAGTAGATACAATGTATACCCAGCAGGGCCGGTAACAGAAATCTTGGGGCCCGGTACAGTGATCTCTGGGGCCCCCTTATTATATATATATATATATATATATATATATATATACTGTATACACACACACACACACACACACACACACACACACACACACACACACACACACTACTGTTCAAAAGTTTGGGGTCACCCAGACAATTTCCTTCTTTTTGAAAGAAAAGCACTGTTTTTTTCAATAAAGATAACATTAGATTAATCAGAAATACACTCTATACATTGTTCATGTGGTAGATGACTATACTACTGTAGCTGCAAACATCTGGTTTTTAAAAGGAATATCTACATAGGTGTATAGAGAGGCCCATTTTCAGCAACCATCACTCCAGTGTTCTAATGGTACATTGTGTTTGCTAATCGCGTTAGAAGACTAATGGATGATTAGAAAACCCTTGAAAACCCTTGTGCAATTATGTTAGCACATCTTAAAATGGGTTTACTCATTAGAGAAGCTATAAAACTGGCTTTCCTTTGAGCTAGTTGAGTATCTAGAGCATTACATTTGTGGGTTCGATTATACTCTCAAAATGGCAAGAAAATGAGAACTTTCATGTGAAACTCGACAGTCTATTCTTGTTCATCGAAATGAAGGCTATTCCATGTGAGAAATTGCCAAGAAACTGAACATTTCCTACAACGGTGTTTACTACTTCCTTTCAGAGAACAGCACAAACAGGCTGTAACCAGAATAGAAAGAGAAGTGGGAGGCCCCGGCGCACAACTGAGCAAGAAGACATTAGAGTCTCTAGTTTGAGAAATAGACGTCTCACATGTCCTCAACTGGCAGCTTCATTAAATGGTACCCGCAAAACGCCAGTGTCAACGTCTACAGTGAAGAGGCTACTCCGGGATGCTGGCCTTCTAGTCAGAGTGGCAAAGAAAAAGCCATATCTGAGACTGGCCAATAAAAAGGAAAAGATTAATACGGGCAAAAGAACACAGGTATTGGATAGAGGAAGAGTGGAAAAAAGTGTTATGGACAGACAAATTGAAGTTTGAGGTGTTTGGATCACACAGAAGAACATTTGTGAGATGCAGAACAAGTGAAAAGATGCTGGAAGAGTGTCTGAAGCCATCTGTCAAGCATGGTGGAGGTAATGTGATGGTCTGGAGCTGCTTTGGTGCTGGTACAGTGGGAGATTTGTACAAGGTAAAAGGGATTTTGAATAAGGAAGGCTATCACTTAATTTTGCAACGCCATGCCAAACCCTGTGGACAGCGCTTGATTGGAGCCAATTTCCTCCTCCAACAGGACAATGACGCAAAGCACACCTCTAAATTATGCAAGAACTATTTAGGGAGGAAGCAGGCAGCTGGTATTATGTCTGTAACCCATTGAGCTGTTGTGGGAGCAGCTTGACCGTAAGGTGCGCAAGAAGTGCCCATCAAGCCAATCCAACTTGTGGGAGGTGCTTCAGGAAGTGTGGGGTGAAATTTCTTCAGATTACCTCAACAAATTAACAGCTAGAATGCCAAAGGTTGCAATGCTGTAATTGCTGAAAAACGAGCATTCTTTGACGAAAGCAAAATTTGAAGGACAACATTATTATTTCAAATAAAAATCATTATTTGTAACCTTGCCAATGTCTTGACTATATGTTCTATTCATTTTGCAACTTATTTGATAAATAAAAGTTAGTTTTCATGTAAAACACGAAATTGTCTGGGTGACCCATATATATATGTATGTATAGATAGATAGATAGATAGACACACACACACACAATATGTATCTCTCCTTCCTCCCCCACATGCACCACAGTCTGTGTCTCCCTCTCTCCTTCCCCCCATACACCCCACAGTCTATCTCTCCCCAATGACTCTATGCTGCATTCCCATCTCCCCCAACACATCCCAAACTAAAGGGGGGTACTCACGGAGTGATCGCTGCTTAAAATCTAAGCAATCTGACTAGATTGCTTAGAATTTAAGCATGATCTGTCCGTGTGTACCCCCACAGCGATAGACAATGTGCGGCCCCGCTCATCACTGTCGCTGGTGCTAGATTGGCCTGCATGCAGGCTCAATCTAGCACATCGCTCATTTCACCCGCTGGATGAAATGAGCGGCCCCCCGTCTCCCCCTGCACGCTCAGCACACATCGCTCTCTGCTGAGCATGGGGAGAGATGTGTGCTGAGCGATTCGCTCAGCACACATCTTTCCCCAAATCGGGCCATGAATATGGCCCTTAAGATGCACTAAGCAACGTATGCTTCGGGCCCCTCTGATCCTTGGGGCCCAGTACAGGTGTCCCCTTTGACCCCCCCTGTCGCCGGCCCTGATACCCAGTAAGTGGTGGATTATTCAATAAATTATAGTATGGGCATAAAACAGTAACAAAAATAATTAAAACAAATAATATAAAATAATTATATTAATTGATGAGCGCTGGACAAGTTGCTGCAACAATGACATGTAGATTAGAGAGGGAATAATGTCACAGCCAGAAGGCCCAGACATGGTGTGAGCAGTAAAAATGTCAATAGTAGCATGTTTCCAGGACCCCACCACCATCAAAACCCCAGGCTCACTCACTGAATGTTCTCCACACCTCTTTCTCGCTCATGTACGGATGGTGTAATGGTTAGCATTTCTTCCTCAAAGCACTGAGGTCATGTGTTCAATTCCCACCATGGCCCTTACTCTATGGAGTTTGTGTATTCTCACTGTGCTTGTATAGATTTCCTCCAATTACTCCGGTTTCCTCCCCCAATCCAAAAATATACTGATAGGTTAATTGGCTCCCAACAAAATTAACCCTAGCGTGAATGTGTCTGCATGTACATGTAATAGGGAATATAGATTGTAAGCTCCACTTGGCAGGGACTGATGAAAATGGCCAAGTATTCTCTGTAAAGCGCTGTGGAATAGGTGTGCGCTATATAAATAACTGGTAATAATGTAATCTTTCAGGTTCACTGGGCATTCTGTAGGAGCCTGGGGGAACAAGAGAGTCCAGGTGCTGATGTAGGAGGCAGCACCAGCACTACGAAGTAGGAGGAGTCAGTAACTGTTTGACTCTCCTTCAGTTCTCCAGAGTAAGGCAACACAGAAAGTTCTCTCAATACTCCTCTGTTTCTACAACAGGCACAAACCATTGCAGCTCAAGGTAAATAAACTCTTGCTTCCTCTTGATATGATCACCAACACCAGTCCAGAATCACTGTGGAAGAAGCTCCAGGCCTCAGATTCCCCTTTACTTCCTTGTGTCTGGCATCCAAGAAAATGGAAGCCTTCAGCAGGGAGCTGGCTCACTCCTATAGCGAGGCTGACCATACTAGCCCTTTAAACTTGGACACTCATGAATTACACAGGTTCTGTGCCTGGCTGACTACAAGCCTGCATGTCACCTGGTTTTAATCAGCCACAGAACCTGTGTAATTCATGAGTGTCCCAGTTTAAAGGGCTAGTATGGTCAGCCTACTATAGCTAGCTCATTATGTTTACCTGACTAACACTAATACCTTTGACTTCAATGATTGAGTTGCTACTCACTGTATGTATATCAAAAATATCTAATCCCTGACACTCTTATTTGGTGTACATGTATAGTATATTGTTTGGAAGTAACTTGGATGATCCCTAAACATTATATCAGGCACTGGGTTGCTAGCTGTGTCTTATATTGGTCACTGGGATGCTTCCTGTATTGTATATGTGTCATTGGGATTCTCTATATATTTTATCAGTCACTAAGAAGCTCACATTATTATATATTGGTCACTATGATGCACTCTGTATAGTATGTCAATCACTCGTAGGCTCTCTGTATTGTATACTAGTTTCTACTATGCTTTTTGTATTGTATATAGGTCATTGGGTTGCTTTGTGTGTTGTATGGCAGTCACAATAGTGCCCTTTGTATTGCATATTGGCATGCTTTCTGTATTTTTCTTTTATCACTCTCTGGAAACCCCTCAGTATTGTATAAAGGTCTCTAAAAACACCTACTGCTTATGTGATTCCACCTACCACTGCATGTTGCATTGGTGTGCTAACCATGCCTAATTGTGTGTTTACCCCACCACTTTCAGAATTCACGTAAAAACCTCTCCAGGTACAAAACTTAATTTGATGTGCACAAAATAAAATACATTGCTAAAAAAAAAACTAAAAAGTAATAAATGTGTATAACAGAGATGCAGGTCTATATTACACTGTTTAAAGGCCTGTACTTGGTCATGTTATGTAAGACACTCCTCCTCACAGTTTTGGTGCTGCGTCACTAGAGAATTGGTGTCGCTATGATCTGTTCTTAGTATAGGCTCCAGGGCATGAGGCCAGTTTACATGAGACAGTGATCCTTGTTGCAGGATGCATCATAGCACGCTCAGTGCATTGTTTGCCAATGCTTTCCATGATCTTTTCTGACCCTCGCAGGGTAACAGGAAATCTCCTAACAGATGAATTGCCAGTGGTGAATTTCCCGTGAGGCACGTGCCTAGGGGTGGTACTGTTAGCCCGAAATGTACCAGTAATGGCTAAATATGTCCACTGTACTGTACCATTTGCCATCCTGTAAACACGTAGGACAAGCACAAACTCCCCCGTAAGCAGTCCTACTAAATATGTATACATACAGTAGTGTAACATAAAATGCCAGTTAGCATACCCACTAATATGACCCTTTCCAGTAGGAATAACATGTTCTGTTACTAGACTTCCCTCTTAATGTATGATTACAGTCACCTATGTTGAACTAGTTAATTTAGGCGATACGGTTTCACAACAGGTGACAGTAATCCTATATTAAGAGGAAAGTCCAGGAACAGAGCATTGTGTCCCTCCTGGAAAGGGTTATGTTGGGAGGTATGATTTAGTGGCTTTTTGTTTATTATTCCATTAAATTGGCTATCATCAAATAAGTGCTTATAACTAATCAATTAAAATGGGGGGGGGGGATACCCATAAATCCACCCCTGCCCATTACCCAGTATTTTTGTTTTACTTTGTTTAAGTTCAAAAATATTCGGTGACCCCAACAACCAACAACCTGAAGAACAGGGTGGGATAACAGTTGGTGAGGCCCAGCAGGGATATTGTTGGATCCCCTACATGCCCAGTCTGACCATAAATATAAGCTATATATATCCAAGACATAGGAAGTTAGAGAGCGAACAACCATATCTACCGTAAATGACCCTTTCAATGCCCATACTGCATTCCTCCCAACTTTTTACTGTAGAGATTTGGGACTTTTGCGGGACTCATATGCCGCACATGCCCAGGAAAGGGGTGTGGCCTCAGAAGGGGGTGGCCTCTGCTTAATGGGCGTGGCCTCATGGCACAGACCTGTTAGACTGCATTTTGGGGGCGTTCTCAGAGCTCCCTGACTAGGTCATTTGATCAAAAGTGATCCCCCAACTGTTACCCCCCCCCCCCCCCCCGCCCATGGGACACTGTGGCCCATGGGCGGGACTGCGGGACAGTGCCCAAATAGCGAGACTGTACTGCTGGAATCGGGACAGTTGGGAGGTATGATAATGTACAGTAACTTCTCCAGAGCCACTCAATCCCACCACAAGCCATGCCATTCACCTCAAGCTGCATAATACATTGGCTTGCAAAAGTTTTCAGCCACGTAAAAGTCAATAGATCTGTCTATGTTACAACTTACATTGACGTTGTATTGGCCTGTCTTTTTTCTGAAGCCATAACCTAAACAATATATTGCGAAGTAAAAAATATAAATAAAGAAATAAAAAAACACATACACACTATTGCACACTGGATGCATACTATAAGGTCAAACTCTAAATCAATACCCTAAAATCATAAACATACAGTACGTTATCATATCATTTGTTCATAATCACCACATAAAAAAGAAAAGAAACTGTTTCATTGCCAGATTAACTAGGATATAATTTCCATTTGCCTTTAGTATAAGATTAGTCATTTTACTATACAACTAAGACCCTATTAAAGTGATTTCAGATTTTTTTGGGGTGTTTCCACATACTGTACATATTGTCCACAAAAATGTTAAAACTTACAGTGAGATAAAATACAATAACGAGCTGTCACAATTAATTACATAATTGTATCCCATAAAATGTTATCAGGCTCAGCAAGTTAACTGCAACCTATAAAACTTACAAGGAAGCCTGTAGATTTTATTCTAATAAGAAAGATGCTGCATAACCTCCGATACACCTGTAATAAAGTAATATGTAGTGTAAATGATAAAGCAGGTGCCTTGGACAATACATTTTAACATTGCACTGTGAACATTCTCATGTGCACTCTGCCGCCTTCCATAATGCTCATAGGCACTAGAACAGGGTGGTGCAAGGTGGCTGCTCGTCCCAACCCCCAAAGATATTTCATAGGCCCCAATCAAAGTACTGCTTCCAGGGGTGCAGTGTGGCTGCCATCTATACAGTTAATACTGGCAGTGGAGATAATATCCTTTCCGGACTGCTCCACCTGCTCCCTACCCACAGCTCTCCGCCCCCCTGCACCCAGCTCCCAGCTCCAGCCCCTACAGTGTGTAGCTACAGTACATACTGTAGGCTGGCCCATTCTCTGGGACCAGCCCTGCACCCTTCTCACCTTCCTCACTTCTTCCCCCTCCCACCTTTGTCCTCCAGTTTGTCATCTCCCCTTTGCCCTCCACCCCCTTTCCTCATGGCACCCCCTATCTTCCTATTTCCAACTGGGATCAGCTGAAAATGTACCCTGTAAACTCTGTTGTTCGCTCGTTAGCTGCTTTTAGCAGCATTGCACACGCTAAGCCTACGCCTACTGGGAGTGTATCTTAGCTTAGCAGATTTGCTAACGAAGGGTTCGCTAATTTTCTCGTAACGATTACCCCGCAGTTTCTGAGTAGCTCCAGACTTACTCAACCATTGCGACCAGCTCAGTCCTTTTCGTTCCTGGTTTGATGTCACAAACACACCCAGCGTTTGCCCAACCACTCCCCCGTTTCTTCAGCCACTCCTGCGTTTTGCAACTCGAACGCCTGCGTTTTTCCGCACACTCCCATAAAACAGTTTCCGCTCAGAAACACCCACTTCCTGTCAATCACACTACGATCAGCAGAGCGATGAAAAAACTTTGTTACGCTGTGAGTAAATTACCAAACTTTTGTGCTAATTTACTTGGCGCAGGTGCACTGCGTACATTGCGCATGTGCAGTTTGTGACTAATCGCTCCGCAGCGGAAAAAAATAACGAGCGAACAACTCGGAATCACCCCCCATGTACGCACCCATGATCAATAGGTTTGCATGGCTGTGTACGCACCCATGATCAATAGGTTTGCATGGCTGTGTACGCGACTAGCTGTGCATATGGACACAGCTAGTCGCAATCACGTTGCGGGTAAACTGATGGCTAACACATCTGTAGATGATAGATAGATAGATAGATAGATAGATAGATAGATAGATAGATAGATAGATAGATAGATAGATAGATAGATAGTTATCTCTGTCATCATGTAGGTGTTGTGGTGGGTAAGTCCAGGTGCCCCTGAGGGGTTGACATTCAGCAATTTAGTAGCGCCAAAATGAAATATCTTGCGACCCTGAACTAAAATGTTTGTGAAGCCCCTTATAATACTGTATATAACCTGATTGTAAGTCACCACAGCTCCGTGGTAGGTGATTGGTCAGTGAATGACACAGTCAAGAATCACTTTCCCTTGTCAGTGTGTGCACAGGCAATTTCAATAGTGAGAAGTGCACATGTGATGACAGGAGTGAGAGGTGCAGAGTGGCACAGATGATGGTAGAGGTAGAGAATAATCTGTCCCTGCTCTCACCTCAAGGTATCCGAGAACAGTGAGAAGGGATGATGACTGACAGTTGTGGGATGTATTATAAATGGTGGTACATTACACTCTTTTTTTTCTCTTAATTTGATGGATTAAAACTCCATCTTTCTCTCTGTTAGTCTCGGGTAGCAAATGAGATTTGGACAGTCATGCCTGCACGCCTGCACCTGTACTTAAATATACTATACAAATGAAACACTTCCTTCTACAGTATTTCTGATGAATTCGAAATAACGGGGGTTATTCAGAGTTGTTCCTAGTTTTTGCTAAAATAGCAAAAACTGCGACCACTAAAATCGCATGCTGGGGGCCACCCAGCATGTGTACTGACACCCAGCAATACGATCGCAATTCAAATAGAAGTTGACACCTGTTGCAATTAATAAAATTGTATATACTTTAATACATGCACATCATATATTAGACAGAATTAAAAACAAGGTCAATCTAAAAAGTCAAACTAATATTGGTGCTTGACACACCCCCAGAGGGTTCCACAACCTGTAACTGATCCGGTAATTGCCTGTAAATCAATCACTGTCTCAAGTGTTGGTAGCTTTTTCTACTATGTTTGAATAGAGTTCCACAGAATATTAAATTATGGTTTTTAGGAGTAAAGTCTGATGCTCACCGCTGCTGGAGTTCAATAGCAATAAACTTCCCAATATCTGGTGCAGCGGAGGGAGAAGGAGCATACACCTCTCTGGATTCAAATGCCGTATGAAGAGAGGGAGAGCGGCTGTCAGCAGCGCCGCTCACAGCGTCCCTGTCAGCCCGTGCTCCGTACTCCACAATTAGGGGCGAGCTGATGAGATGTTTCTCAGGGTGCACGTGGAAATGAGCGCGGCTGTAGACTGGCAGTGGAACAGTGGAGACAGGGCCCGGAACAGTGTTGTGGTCCTCACAGGGGTAGCCTTTACGCGTTTCTCCGCTGTCAACGTATAGCGGTTTTCTCAGAAGGTATAATTAGGTGTCAAGCTGATCTGATATTTATTGTGCAGTTGGCCAATCCACAGAGGCCATTTAGCAGCAAACAGATGTACTTAATAATCTAAAACAAGTGTTCAATATTATTTTCAAAAATACCTATTTTTGAAAATAATATATAAGATCGTTAGAGATAATGTATAATTTGAGTAATTAAAAGCTGCATAAAGAAGGAGAGAGGGAAGAGGAGAGAAAAATAATATAAAATATAAAAAATAAATAATAACAATAATATTATAATAAAAAATATATATTGGTGATGCAATCTGGGTTTGGATGGGAATCGAACATAGGTCTATTGGCATACGTGACTCTTGCATTAGTCTGCTGTGCCACTGACCTCTTTGGTATTTATATTGGTTGTTTTCTATTAGTTGAAGTATATTTCTTGGAACATGAATTGCGGTGATGCCTTCTTATATCAAACAAAACATCAATTCCTTGTAAAAAAAACGTTCTATATATATAAAAATATTGAAAGCTTGTGTATATATAAATAAATATTGCTGATGTTTTATATTACTATTTTTAAAAGTGGAGTTAGAGATTCACTCTACTAATATTGAACACTTGTTTTAGATTATTAAGTACACCTGTTTGCTGCTAAATGGCCTCTGTGGATTGGCCAACTGCACAATAAATATCGGATCAGCTTGACACCTAATTATACCTTCTGAGGAAACCGCTATACGTTGACAGCGGAGAAACGCGTAAAGGCTACCCCTGTGAGGACCACAACACTATTCCGGGCCCTGTCTCCACTGTTCCACTGCCAGTCTACAGCCGCGCTCATTTCCACGTGCACCCTGAGAAACATCTCATCAGCTCGCCCCTAATTGTGGAGTACGGTGCACGGGCTGACAGGGACGCTGTGAGCAGCGCTGCTGACAGCCGCTCTCCCTCTCTTCATACGGCATTTGGATCCAGAGAGGTGTATGCTCCTTCTCCCTCCGCTGCACCAGATATTGGGAAGTTTATTGCTATTGAACTCCAGCAGCGGTGAGCATCAGACTTTACTCCTAAAAACCATCATTTAATATTCTATGGAACTCTATTTAAACATAGTAGAAAAAGCTACTAACACTTGAGACAGTGATTGATTTACAGGCAATTACCGGATCAGTTACAGGTTGTGGAACCCTCTGGGGGTGTGTCAAGCACCAATATTAGTTTGACTTTTTAGATTTACCTTGTTTTTAATTCTGTCTAATATATGATGTGCATGTATTAAAGTATATACAATTTTATTAATTGCAATTGCGCTCTCATTTATTTCCAACTATTGTCTTTAATTAGGTGATAATCCAAATCACCTGTTGGGAGCAGCAACTACAATTATTTATTTACAAGTGTTCAATTTAGACCTAAAGGAAGCTTGCGCCTAATAACAAGTGCTATTGTTGTGTATTAGAAGTTGACACCTGCCTATGCAGCTTGGCTGCATAGGCAGGAGCACTGCCTGTTTCCATTTGCACGAGATACAGGCGACGTCATCTGCCTGCCCCGAAAATGGCCATGACACGCTTGGATTTCCTGGTCCACTCCGCCCCAATACCGCGTCACTGCCCCAGATGCTCGACACCTGTCGATCATGATGCGATTGCAGCCTTCCGGGATGCGTTCGCATCACAATAGTGATTTTCAGACATCTGCTTCCACCTCTGAATAGCCCTCTGTGTTTACGCCCTACCTACACTGACAAGTAGTGGCAAAACTTATTTATTTTAACACATGGATAAAATACAGAAACCTGGATATAGGATTCGTATAAGAAGATGCCACATCTGTAGCCTTTTACAAAATGTTTCCACTAATTTCATTTACTTGCTTAGTTTTGGGTGGCCTTGTTTATTTACTTTTGCTGAAACAATCAAACCTTCTGGATTAGAAGCATCACTGTGATGAGTGGATATCCTCATAGATTAAACCTTTAAATTCATATAAATAGTCTCCCCTTATGTATTGCACTACAAGTATAATGGTTAGCATTACTGCCTCACAGCACTGAGATCATGGGTTCTATTCCCACCATGGCCCAGCCTGTGTGGAGTTTGTATATCTCCCTGTGCTTGCGTGGGTTTCCTCTAGGTACTCCTGTTTCCTTCCACAGTCCAAAAATATACTGATAGGTTAATTGGCTCTCCAAAAACTAACTATAGTGTGTAAGTGTGTGTGTAGATGGGTAGACGAGATGGGCCAAGTGGTTCTTATATGCCTTCAAATTCTATATTTTTATTAACATCATCTTATTATTAATATTATGAAATGTTTCTATATTACCCTATATGGCACTATGGCTATTTTAGGGCACCATATGAAAGATATTTTTTATTATTATTATTATTATTATTAATCCATTGCAAATGATCAGACTTCATAAATACAGCCTTGGTACAGGTTTTTCAGCCATGACAGAACCTCTAAGGCAAATGTATTTGCTCTAAATGATAATACCTACACTGTTGATGAAGTGCATTAATTTGGTGGAATGTGTATGGTGGACAGCTGGCAAATAACCCCTTAGTCTCTCTCTCTCTCTCTCTCTCTCTCTCTCTCTCTCTCTCTCGGGGTCTATGTACTAAAGGGAAGAAGTACTGTACTAAGCAGTGAAAAGAGGGGAGAAGTGAGATAGTGGAGAAGATGCCCTTGGCAACCAATGAGCTGATCTGTATAATTGTATAGTATGCAAATTAAAAAAATTTACTTTAGTGCTGACTGGTTACCATGGGCAGATTCTCCACTCTTTTCACTGCTTAGTACAGCTCCCTTAAGCGGTGGAGAGAGATTAAGGGGTCTATTTACTAAGCCTTGGTGGTCGGAGATAAACTACCAGCCAATCAGCAACTAACTGCCATGTCACAAATGACAGCTATGAGCTGATTGGCTGCTACTTTATCTACATCTATATTATCTCCATCCAAGTTTTAGTAAATAGACCCCTGAGTACCAACCAACCAGTTCCTGTCATCTTTCAAACACCGTGTGTAACATGGCAGTTAGGAGCTGATTGTCGTGGCCTTCTGTGCAAGTCAGCTCGTGCCTAGATTTGAGCTTTCAATTTCACTTTTGTGGAAATTGAATTAATAAGAATAAAAAATACTATTAATAGTTTTACTTTCAAAATTAATGCTTTATTTCCATAACATTTTTTCTTTACTGCCACCTGCTGTCTTCATCCTTAGGTGGCAATAGTGTTCGTAGGCACTTCTAATACTGCTGTTCTTGTTATATTGGTGGCAGCTTTTAAATGGGGGGGGGGGGGGGGGGACACACAATTTCTGTTGAAGAGCAGCTCTGGATCTTTTTCAAAAAGGTAAATTATGAAGATACTTGGCAGAGTACACTAAATCTGTTTTCCTAGAACTTGTTTCTATAGTGAAACTGTACAGATTGGTATGTAAGTATTCTTCACTGTATTCGTGTAATAATATTCCACTCCTTCTGGAGGCTAGGGCTGGGCAGGTCAGGGACTAGCTAAATACAGTCTAGGTACAGGAATGTATCTTGATTTACGTCCTCATACAAAAAAACTTAATTGACATACAGTATTCAAATGAACATCACCAGAACTTCAAAGTAAAGTGGATGGCTGCAGAATCTATTTTTCCATGCAAAATTATTTTACCCTCATATACTGTCAGTGTTGTCTAAGTAAAAACATAAATAAATAAATAAAAAAGAGATGTGCGCAGACCCCCATGTTTTGTTTTTGGTTCTAAGTCAGCGTAGTGCTTTTGTTTTGGCAAAACCACCCTCAAGTGTTTTGGTTCGGATTCAGTTTTTGATTCAGTTAACAATCAATAAAAAAATTATAATCATTGATAAAATTGATAGGAATCTATAAAACACAAATACAATCATGTGATTTTTTTCAAAACAAAACAAGAAATTCGGATTTAAAATCAAAATTCCAAAGTGCATGACGATCCAAATCGGAACTCGATTTGGATCAACAGGGTTTTAGTTCAGTTCAGATCCACAAAATTTGGGTGGATTTGGATCTCTGGAGAACCGAACCACACATCTCTAGAAAAAATACAATACATTGCACTCCTATATCCATCAATACAAAGAATATGATCAGAGTGGCTTTTCTGTAACTGAATATTCATGGGCCATGCTACATTCATTATTTGTTATTACAGTATGGAAACAGTAACAATTTACCACTTATGCTAGGTTGTTCAATATTCCAAGTGAGGTGCTGTAACGCTCCAGCTTACATTCCAGTGCAGTGATGAAAGAGTATGCAACAGCTAAATAAAAGACAGCAATGCCACTGAATCTGGTTGTTAGAAATGTATGTGTATCATCTGGCAAACTTCTCAAAGGTAGATTATCAATATATGGGTATTGTGTGAGCTAATAAATGTGAGGTGGTTGCAGTTATATAGTTCCCATTTAATCCCAGATTTATCAAGCCTTGGAGAGTGATAAATAGCACAGTGATAAAGTACCAACCAATCAGTCATAACTGTCATTTTTCAAACACAGCCTGTAACATCACAGTTAGGAGCTGATTGGATGGCACTATATCACCATGCTATTTATCACTCTCCAAGACTTGATAAATGGGGGCCCTAGTTTGTAAACTTTGATAGCTGACAATCTGGAGGCACCAATAATAATCAATTGAAGATGCAGACCAGCTGACCACAGACAAATGACAACTAGACAAAGAGATATATTTGGTGGTATTGAGACACTGCTGCCTAATTCCCAAATTTGAGTCAGTAATGGGGCGATTCATCCAATGGAACAAAGGGGGTAATTCAGACCGAATCGCTGCAGCTGCAGCGATTGCAGTCTGAGTTCCTATGTGGAGTGCGCACGCACACCCCGGGAGCCCAGTGAGATACTAAAAGCATCTCTGGGCTGTGATCACCGCTGCCTGATTGACAGGTAGAGGCAGTCACGAAGCGGGAGGGGGCGTGCCAATGGTGTTAGAAATCTGTTGGGATGGTGCAGTCCAGACAACGCAGGCGTGCCCAGAATATTTGGGGGGAAGGCCACGGCAGCTGCGTGACATCAAACAGCCGCTGCAACCCAGGACGTGACGGGTAGCTCCCTGCCAAAGCACAGGAGCTGCGCAGGCAGGGAGCTACTCGCCGGGTGCAAAAGCATTGCCGCCGTGCAATGATTTTTCACCAGTGCAAGTGGGCGCAGAGCCACACATGCGGGGTGGACAAACCCTGTGATGGGTGTCCCCCCGCATGTCTGAGAAAATGATCGTAGATGTGCTAGATTTGAATTACCCCCAAAGGCAAAGAAGCGGGAAGACAGCAGACGCAGATTGGAGATCTGCTGTAAATTGGACACATGGATTGGATGTAGAATCTGCGACCAGATCTGCAACGTGGATTGGATATAGAATCTGTGACCAGATCTGCAGTAGGATTGTATAAACAGTCTGATCTGGAGTCTGATCTCCCAAGGATTGGACAAGTGTGTATCCAGCTTTAGTTTACATCAGTTGATTTTTCTCTCTAGGTTTTCTAAAACTCCATACATAGGTGAGAATCATTTGCTATAGTAGATATGATGTCTACAGTTGATACCAGGGCACTATGGTTACCAATGTTCTCCTGGTTTGGCCATGTAGCAGCCAAAGCATCAGAGAGGCAGGCACTGTTTCAGTTACAATAGTCACCATGTTTGACTTCTTCAGAAAACATTAAAAGTAGTTTAAGGAAGAGGCCTGAGCTTTCCATAATACAAGTCTGTGTCGGAGCAGCCTACAGTTTATTTACTGTCAATGTAGTGGTGCTCTATAAAGTATTAGAAATTGGGGCCGCATATACAGTATCTAGGTTTATAATGTTAAACAATATGTGGTGAAATATTTTGTTTACTTAGTTCAATTCAAATATAACAGTATTGCTTTACAGATACAAAGTGACATACAGTAACATGCAATACAAAGTATCCATTTTCAAAGTAGTAATTAACCCAAGTAGTAGGTCTCCAAATGGTAAGAAGTTAGTCTCTGGTATATGATGATTAGACCAACAAGTTTAAATGTCCAGAAAAATGTACACAGATTATAAAAGATATGCCAAGCCCCTCAACGATGGGACAAATACCAACCACACGGGCTCCAGCAGTAGTTCTACTACTAGAGAGATGGAAGCAGAGCAAAAAAGGCAGCAGCCACGGAACAGACCTATGGTCATTACCCTCTCATTTTGTTTCCTAACCACCTTGGGGAACAGGACAACCTCTTTTCCTGTGAGAGGAAGATTGGAGCTTGCTTGAAACCTCACAGTCAAATGCAACATCTCAGTGTAATAGTTATAGAGGGGGTCAGAAGCTTAATTTATAAGAAACTGCTGGCTGCTGCTTCTTTACGTCATTGGGTGGTTCTCCACTTGGAGCTGCTGCAGAGTCATTAAAAAAAAGTGACAATGTGACAACTTAATCATCATACTAATGCACGTTCCACTGAGTTTAAGGCACTGCTGGTAGGGAATTTTCATAACATATTTTGCATACACTAAGGGGCCAATTTATATAAAAGGGCAAAATCTTATTTATTAAGTAATAAAACATTTTTTTTCTTATCTCGAACTACCTAATAAAGCTGATATTGCTGTAAAAAAAACCTCAACCAGTAGAAAGATTACCTTTACATGGCTAGTCTTGATAAGTATTGTGACCGTACATGTACCACTGTAATACCTGTTCCGTTATCATCCTGTCAAGCATACTGTAGATCCCGCTTACTACTATTGTGAGTAGGGCTAATGATCTGTAAACCCCACCTACTTTTTGTTGGCCCCATCTACAGTGGTTTTGGTCCCGCCTACATAAGGCCACTGCCACAACTTTTTCTTCTGAGGGCCACCTTAAGTTCTCAATCCACCATATACATTTTTCACCATATATGTATATACTAATATAGATATCTGTGGCCAAATCTGAAAGATCCAGACACTCTTATTGATAAATGTATTGAAGCACCCATTAAGCCTAAATATATAATTTTGACACATTTAAATCATTTTCTAAAGGAACCTATTCATCATCTATTTATAATTACCATGTAACCTTACATAATAAAAGGGAACACCCTCAGTGTCTTGCTTAAACCAGTACAGATGAGCCAACAATAATGTATATTCTATGGCTTAGTTCCATTTGTGGTGCTACTGTATTTTTCACAATATGGGCAATAAAGTCAATATACTGTATAGTACTTTTATGTGATCTAAACAACGATACAAAAGGAGGTAAATATATTAACTGTAACTGCATAGTGTAATGTTGACTACCGATTGCTCCATTATTTCCTAATGGAATTAACTGAGCAATCCCCAGCTGTGAATAGTCACAACCTGGCACACCATGCCGCAATTAGCATGGCTACATCTGTAATCTATGTACAATATAGCTATGATTTTGAGTGAAACTGCATCTGGCAAACACGAAAGAGTACATTTGTAACATTGGAGGACAGATGTACTAAGAGAGTGATCTACTGGAAAGAGATAAAGTATCAATTTGTCAGCTCCTGTCATTTTTCAAACACTGGGGTAGATGTATTAACCTGGAGAAGGCGTAAGGAAGTGATAAACCAGTGATAAAGCAGTGTTAAGTGCAAGGTGATAAGGCACCAGCCAATCAGCCCCTAACTGTTAATTTACATATGGGAGCTGATTGGCTGGTGCATTATCACCTTGCACTTAACACTGATTTATCACTGGTTTATCACTTCCTTATGCCCTCTCCAGGTTAATACATCTTCCCCACAGCCTGTAACATGGCAGTTATAAGCTAGTTGGCTGGTTCTTTATCTCTGTCCACTTTATCTCCAAGCCTCAGTACATAGATCCCAAGGTACCAGCCAAAGACTTGGAGATAGATAAAGTGGACAGAGATAAAGAACCAGCCAATCAGCTCCTAACTGCCCTGTTACAGGCTGTGTTGAAAATTACAGGAGCTAGTTGGTTGGTAGGTACTTTATCTCCATCTACTTTATCACTCTCCAAGGCTTAGCACATAGACCCCTCAATCTCTTTCTACTAAATCACTCTCCAAGCCTTAGTACATCTCCCTCAAAGTCTATATATGAGTCTTATGGTGGTTGCCAGTCTGTGAATTTATGCAACTGTAGCTACAGAGCACTTAAAGAACAAAATTGTGAGATATTCCACACAAGACCCCTCCTTAACAAGGACTTTACCAAAAGGGAAAATATTATTCCACTTGTGTAAGGAGGTTGAAATTCATAAATGACCAAATGCCTCTTTGTTGATAATTGTGTGAGAACTTATCATACATTAATGAGGGTTGGTGTTGCTCCCCCGAGTCAGAAGATTACCAATAACAAGGAAGAGAAAAAGAAGACTCTGTTTTGGGGGCACTCTTATATAAACTATCCAGAGCCACCTGTGTCCAAAGTGTCTCTGTATATTAGCATTTACCTTTTATTGTTCAAATATTAAAAATAAAGACCTATTCGGAATTACAACTAGACAGACACACACATACACAAATATGAATCAGTTTACAATCCAAAATTTGTATCTGATATTACAAACACTTTACATGCTGAAATATATGTCAATATAACCAGTCTAAATTGACTAATTCGATGAACCCTGGACCAAATTTGAAATACGTGAGTATATCCCGACCAGTTTAACCTTACATTATAAGCATTCAGAAGTGAAAATGTATCAAATCCGTATTGGACAATAGTGATAAGTGTATATTAGTCACTCATCAATTCCTGGAACACTTGTAATTTGCCCCTCCTTGACTTAGAAAACACCTTAGCCTCTGTACAGAGATATTTCTATAGATACCATCTCACAAGTTCTCTGACTGGGATATATCAGGATACAAAGTAACCATTAATGTGTCATTTTTCAATATGCTAGTGATTCAAAGCACTATGAATCAAATTGTATCAAAATGGAGAACCATTATGTATAGATAGTCACAAAATCGGCTGCATTAGTCATTACACCCTTGCAGTCACTGTAAAATGAGACCAATCTTACAATGTTAAATGGTATTAGTGCATGGTCACAGAAATGTGAGTAGCAGTGTAGTATCAGTAGCAAGTACCTGAAACTCGTATTTAAATACCTGCGTGTGCTAAGCCACCTCCCAGTCTCTGCCCAGAAACACCCATTACATTTTCATTATGGTCTGAATGTCAACAGACACAATGTTGACAGACAATTTTTAGGGTTAGGCTGTGGTTAAGATGAGGTTTAAAGTTAATTAAGACGTTTATGGAAAATTGCATGGTCGACTTGCCTACTGTTGATATTCTGGCAATGTCATAATTTGACATGTCAACCTCCCATCCATGACAACATTCTAAAAGTCCACATTCAGACAATGTCAACATTCTGAATGTTGACAGTTTGTGGCACACCCATTCAGCAAAGGTTCCTTATGAAGTTTTAGTTTCAACCATGTGCAACAATGAAATCATGTCTGGACCATTCTTAGTTACAGGCTTAATTATTGATAACATAGGGCCATTGTTGCCATTAAGCAAATCCAGATACTTAAACGTGAAGCTGTCAGCTGCTTTTCTATGTCAGTTTTACAATGGGAGTGTAGCACTTGGTTATTATGTCAAAAAAAAAAAAGAGAAAAAAAACCTGTAATAGGAGCTAATAATAATGACAGCACCTATCAAGGTATAAAGGTGAAGGCGCTGCACCTCAGTAGTGCCAACTATGGTGACCTTAGGGTTTGCTGAGGTGTGTGTGAATAATTTGTTTTAGTCTACAAATATATGCAGAATTAAGAGTATATACTAATGGAGACCAATTATCTAGTTAAATTTAAGTGCTCTGCATAACATTGTTCAGGTAAAAGTTCATCTGATGAACTGTGATTTTCCTACGACTGTATACCAACCTTAGCCTTTTGGCCCCTACTGTTCTTCCATATATGCATACCATAGGAACAAATAATAAATGTGCCAAACTAACTTTACTCCCATTTAAATATTTTGTATTACTTGTGCCTGTTGAGTCAGGAAGTCTGGTTCTGCCAGGTCATTCCATACCCACTACAGCCCTACTGAGAAGACCCAGTTGATGGCCCTACAACACAATAGTGAGTCACTTTCCAATTAATATTAAAACTTCTGGAGCAGACCTGTCCAAGCCTAATAGGGGCATAGATATAGCTTATCTAGCCTTTCGTGAAGCTTTTGACACTGCCACACATTGAAGACCGTTAAATAAACTTGAAAGCATGGGATTGGTTACTAAGATGTTGGAATGGATACAATCTTGGTTGCAGGATAGAAAACAGAGGGGTATATTTATTATTTACTAAGGTGTATGTTTTTTTAGAAGTGGAGATGTTGCCCATAGCAACCAATCAGATTCCACTTAACATTTATCATGCTGCTTCGAGAAGATAATAGGAAGAATCTGATTGGTTGATATAGTCAACAGCTCCACTTCTTAAAAAAAAAAAAAAAAAACCTTACACCTTAGTAAATATACCCCAGAGAGTTGTAGTTAATGGATTGCATTAACAGAGAGAGAAATGTTACCAGTGGAATAACCAGGGATCAGTACTTGGGCCAGTGCTGTTTAATATCTTTTTTGGTGACACTGCAAATGGTATTGAAGGGAAAGTATGCCTTTTTGAAGATGACACAAAAGATATACAACAGGGTAGACACACCAGAAGGGCTAAAACAAATGACTGATGATCTAAGTAAACTAGAGGAATGGTCAAGAGCGTGTTAATTACAGTTTAATGCCACAAAAATGCACTTGGATCTCAAAAATCCAAAGACTAAATATAGTCTTAATGGCACTATATTGGAGACTACTGAGAATGAAAGGGATCTAGAAGTCACTGTTTCAGGTAACTTAAAGAAGGTATGCAATGTAACAAAGCAATGAGGAAGGCTAGTCAGATGCTTGGTTGCATAGGGAGAGAAATCAGCAGCAGAAAGTAAGAACTATCATTGCTCTATAAGTCAGGCCTGGCCAACCTGTGGCTCTTCAGCTGTTGTGAAACTACAAATACCATCATGCCCTGTCACAGTTTTGTTATTAGGGATTGTTAAAACTGTGGCAGGGCATGCTGGGACTTGTAGTTTCATAACAGCTGGAGAGCCACAGGTTGGCCAGGCCTGGTATAAAAGTAGTTGGTACTGCCTCATCTAGAATATTGTGTTCAGTCCTGGAGGAAATATCTTCAAAAGGATATTTATACATCAGAGACTGTACAAAATGGTGCATGCCCTACATCAAACGTACCAGGAAAGATCTTAACATGTATAGTTTGGAGCAGAAAAGAGGGACATGATAGAAACTTTCAAATATTAAAAAAGGATTGTAACAAGGTACAGAAGGAAGACATGTTTCAAAGGAAGAGAAGTATTTAGAACATGAGGACATGCACGGAGACTGGAGGGAGGCAGCTTCAAGGGAAACGAGTAAAAATTACTTCACAGAAAGGGTAGTGGACAAGTGGAACAGCCTCCCATCAGAGGTTGTAGAGGCTAATATTGTAGAGCAATTTAAACATGCATAGGATAGACATAAGGATATCCTTACAAAGAAATAAGTATCAAATAGTATTTGAGGGAACAATATGGTTAAAAAGGGCAGACTAGATGGGCCAAGTGGTTCTTATCTGTCATTAAATATTATATTTCTATATGTTTCCAGCATAGCATGATTTATTACAAATCATCACATCCATAAAAGGTAAGACAACTTTAAAAAGGTTACATGAAGCAATACAATTGTGGGGTAAATATACTGAAGAACATGGCCATTTAGCTTGAGAAACCTCACCATATACTACATTTCTATCATTGTTATGCATTAATTGCTCCCTTTCTCTGGAATTCACTACCTTTCCCCCTCAGACTCTCCACAAAACTTCAAATGGGCTCTGTAGACCCAACTTCTTCACCAAACCCAGCCTAATCCTATCCTAACCCTCTGTTCCTCACTACTGTCTACCCCATCTGTGTCACCTCTGTCTGACTGCCCCTCCCCTTTAGAATGTAAGGTCTCACAAGCAGGGGCCTCAATGCCTCATGTGCTTACCCTTCTCATACTTAAACCATCTTCGACGGCACCAAATACCATGGTTTTCTGCCAGACTACCACCCTGATAGTTATGTCAGTGTTGTCTGCTGCTGCAGCTGTTTATTTACCCTGTACTTGTCCTATATTGTCGTCAACTGTAAGTCACTATTTTCCTGTTTTGATTAATTTGTTTATGTACTCTGTAATTGGGAGCTGCGGAACCCTTGTGGTGTCATATAAATAAAGTATAATAATAATAATAATAAATTACCACAATCTAATTTATCTAGTTTTTTGTCAAACATAGGCAACATAGCATGTTTTTCTGGTTTCTTCAAGAAACTGGCAACAAATTACCTTTATATTATTAAAATGTACAGTATGAAGTGTTCTAATATGTATGTACTATTGGCGATGGTCTGGTGGAGTAATGGTAAACACCATCGGATGTCCAAAATTTATTGAAGAGCCCCGGACTTAACAAGAAAAGTACTTTATTCAGCAATAATCTGGATATACAGCTTTACTCACAGTTATGCATGAATTAGACTCTCAGCATGAAGCAGAGCTTGAGCAGAGCATATAGATCACCAGCCAGTGACTGAGGGTAGATGTATATTATCCTCCAATATGGGGGAGAAGTGGTATCAGAGCATATTATGTGCACTGATACTACTTCTCCCCATGTATGTTTCTGACAGTATGAGTGAAATGATCTATATCGGTGCTGCTATCTACAAGAGAGCACACCGATATGCAGGGCACTGTATGAATGGTCATTGCCCACACACCACAGCAGGGACATCATTGCTAAGAATATCTCGCACATGCCCAGTGGAGCTGGTGGGCAGGGAGACACAGCACATCGGCACTAAGGCAGGGATCCCCCACTTCTGCAGACAAACTGTTAATACATCTGGTTGATTACCGAGATGAAGCAGGAAGTGCTATAGCAGCACGATCCGTGCCGCTATAATACATCTCCCCCTGTATGTGGGTAGTGGTGCAGGATGCAAGTGGTACCAGCAGATGTAGCATTGTGCATCAAGCGGTAAATGAGAGGTCTCTTCAAGCTATGTAGAAAACATACATGTCTCACTGCAGAACTCTAACACAGATGGTGCCGCGCATGTATAGAGCCATCTTGGTTAATATTTAAAGCCTCTCAAAGGGAGGCAACATGGAGACTGCACATAGCACTCTCCTGGCTTCATCATGAAATAAATTAACATGAAAATACTGGAATCCATTAGAAACATTTTGCATTTTCAAGCAATGTTTCCCTATAGCTTTTAACTAAATGGCTGACAAAAGTTCTACAACACACCCTAAAAGATCGCATACTAAATATAACATACTGTAAAATAATCACCAGCTCTAGATTTTATACCATATGTATTCAGTTAATAGGGCTTAGCTATCATAAAATTAGTATAACCATCCTAAAAGCACATATTAAAGTAATATATCATGTTCACCTGACAGGAAACTCTTAAAAATGATTAGGTACAGTTAAGTGAGGGACAAAATTGTTTCATTGTAGTAGGATCATAGTATCAGCTACAGAGGCTAGTAAATGATGCCTAATGTGCGATTCACATAGGACTAGGATATGGGTGTTAGCAGGCATTAAGTGACATTCTAGGAAACACCCATTCTTTATGGAACATAAAATACATTTTTTTTTCGTAAAAGGGTACAGGTTGTAAAATTTTATTGTTAGGTTTGGATAAGGCCGAAACTGGTTTTGTCTCACCCCTCAAAAGCAGGAAACAAATGGTGTATAAAAGCAGCAGCCACAAAGTCTTCCCAGCACATCTTACTACTTTGATTTATTCTCCTTTGTCAGTTTGCTACATCTATCGACAACAATGTCTGGAATCAAGGGTGGACAAGGCGCACATGGCGGACACGGTGGACATGATAGTCATGGACATCATGGTCAGAGTCAGCAGTGCAAAGACCCATGCCAAAAGCAGGATCCATGCAAGGAACGTAAGTGACTCTTTATCTTCCCAATGTCTTGCAACAGACTCACTTACAGCTTGATTTTATAAATGTCTGTCCTGAACTTCACATTTTTGCATCTCATCATAATTTAATTATAGAATATGTTTGTTTTTTTCTAAATAGTGATCAAGACAATAGTTGATATGGAAATTTAGATATAATTTAGATATAATTCTCGGTGATAATAAATAAAAATGTTATTTGAAAGTAAATCTCTTTTTGTTTTATGGGAAAAAAAAGTGCCAGCCAATCATCTCCTAACTGCCATTACACAGACTGTGTTTGAAAAAATGGCAGTTAGGCGCTCATTGGCTGGTACGTTATCTCCATCCACTTTATCTCCGTCCAAGGCTTAATAAATAGACCCCTTTTTTTGTCTTGGATGGATATAAAGCGGACGGGGATAAAGCACTCCTAACTGCCATGCCACAGGCTGTGTTTGAAAAATTACAGTTAAGAGCCGATTGGCTGGTACTTTATCTCCAGCAATTTTATCTCCATCCAAGGCTTAGTAAATAGACCCTTTTTTTTTTGTCTTGGATGGAGATAAAGCGGACGGAGATAAAGGGGGACATTTACTAAGCAGTGATAAGAGTGGAGGAGTGAGCCAGTGGAGAATTTGCCCATGGCAACCATTCAACACTGAAGTAACATCTATCATTTGCATACTATAACAATATACTAAGCTGCTGATTGGTTGATGTGGCAACTTCTCCACTGGCTCACTTCTCTGCTTAGTAAATGTCCCCCAAAGTACCAGTCAATCAGCGTCTAACAGCCATGTCACAGGCTCGGTTTGAAAAATGACAGGAGTTGGTTGGTACTTTGGGCTAGATGCATTATCGCTTGGAAAGTGATAAAATGTAGAGAGAAAGTACCAGCCAATCAGCTCCTGCCATGTCACAGACTGTGTTTGAAAAATGGCAGTTAGGAGCTGATTGGCTGGTACTTTTTCCAGTCTCCATTTTATCACTTTCCAAGCAATGATGCATCTGGCTCTTTATCTCCATACAAGGCTTAATAAATAGACCCCTAAATTACAGTAGTTAGGGAAGTTTCAACTTGTACTGAAGGCAAACATACTAAAGCACACCATAAACTTGTATAGTTTTTTGTACTCCCATTGTGATTAATTTCACCCTAAATTAATAATCCCATGCCTTACTACATTTAGTGAAATGAAAAACACAGGTGGATGCTGATGACCGGGATCAGTACTAAATGCCGCCGGTCGGAATCCCGGCGGTCGAAATACCGACGCCGGAATCCCGACCACACAATCCCGACAGGGGTGGTGAGCGGAACGAAGCCCCTTGCGGGCTCGCTTCGCTCGCCACGCTGCGGGCACGGTGCCTCGCTACGCTCGGCACACTATTATATTCTCCCTCTATGGGTGTCGTGGACACCCACGGAGGGAGAATATGTCGGGATTGTGGCGGTCAGGATTCCGGCGTCGGTATTTCGACCGCCGGGATTCCGTCCGGCGGTATCCTGACCGCATCCCTCATGACCAAGTAAAAAAAAAAAATGTAAACAAAAGGACTACATGTGCGATATAGTCCTGATCACAAAAGTTGGAAACTGTTTCTCTTATTATGTTAAATAACTAATAAAGCCAGCAATTCACTAATAATTAAACTTAACATGCTAAGGCCAATCAACTTTTCTGTGTCTTGGCCATAGCTGTCAAAGTGACATGCCTAGAACTTTGTGACTTGTTTCATCTCAGTTATGGAAATAAATGAAAAGTGGTGCACAGAAAACAGAGATTTTGTAAAACTACAACACTTCCAGGTCAATAAGTGGAGAGTGTAGTATCCATTAATTATACCCTTGTTCCTATACTGTCTTGTAATCTTGACTAAAAAGACAATTTATTTCCTATCAGCTTCCAAACCAGTGGTGCATTGCCATGACAAGAGCCCAAAGTGCCATAAGCCCGGTAAGTAAAACCGCATACTTTAACAGAAAAATGTATGTGTTACAATAAAAGTACAAATTAGATGTATTGCTATTAAATAAGAACCAGTCATAATAATAGTAATTAGATCAAAGTTATGATATCTACTTCTTAAATGGGTTTTACTGTACAGTATGGACGTTACAGATGCAAATAAAAAAAAAATATGCTACCTACTATATATTAATAAAAAGGCATCAGACCTCTTTAGATCATAATAGAATTTTATATATATTACATTTGAGAATTTTCTGTAGGATATCGTACAAGAATAACCACATAATTGATTTAAGTGTCTGAGATATTTGGCTTATACTACCAAAAATTGAGACTGCATTTCCATATGATACAGGTGTATGGCCGTACCACAGGTTTCCCAGGAAATGGTGAATGATAAAGCGGCTTATACCTCTTTTGGACAGAAAAGTCTGAAAGTCCCGGCAATTACCTGGCATTTCAGTGCCGGGTCGTTTTGCCGGGACCTGCCTGACCACCCCCGTCACACAGACATGCAAATTACCGGGTCGAAAATTTCGACCCGGTAATTTGCAGATCAACGCAGGTATTTTGTCTGTGTGAACGGGTCAACCCGTGTCCTAATTCCCGTGTCTCCGACCCTGGTAAATTCCTGGGTCGAAGTCCCGGGAGTTACAACACGGGTTGACCCTTTCAAACAGAAAAAGGACCCCTGTGTTACATGAAATTACCGGGTGGAACTGCTTCACCCGGTAATTTCATCTTCTGTGTGAAAGGGGTATTAGGCTGTCATGAGTATAATTTCTCTAGTGCAGTTTTACTTACTATATTTACAAGATGCCAACATTTTAATATTATTTCCAGAGATGTCTTGCTCCAGGACAGCCTCACGGCATCTGGTGAAGTCTCAGTAGCCTTCCCTAAGCACAGTCCCCATCATGATACACTCTTTAAAGATGTGTACACATCTCAGTTTACTAAAGTCATTTTAACATTCCAAAGAGTAGTAATAATCCTGTATGAATAAAATATATTGGGGGAAACTTGTCAATGCTTGGAGAGAGAGAAAGTGAAGAGAGATAAAGTACCAATCAGCACCTAATTGTCTTTTTTCAGACTCAGCCTGTAAAATGGCAAAAGCTAATTGGTTAGTACTTTATCTCTCTCCGAGCTTTGATAAATCTCCCCATTTGAATTGTACATTTGATCAGTATTAAAAATAGAGACATTTATGAGGACACATATTTAAAGCCTTGGCGTATGGCTGAAAATGACCTTTATGTATAAATATAAACAGATTTTCTCACAATCTCACCATGATTTGTTAGTATGTGGAAAAACCGAGGAACCATCTTTACCTCATATTGCCTATGTTTACAATTTATTTCCACTCTCACACAGATCCCTGCCACCCATGCCATCCTGATCCCTGCCAGACCCATCACAAGTGATGCAATAAGCGGAACATGAAGATCAAATCCTGGTGTCAGTGCCAGGGATAGCAACAGCTAAAGCAAATCATTCTGCATGTGCAAACTTAAATACAATTATTATCTGCTGTGCTTTTTGAAATTAGCAACTCAATAAAGATACAAAATGTTTAAACGCTGGGATTGGAAATTATTTCCTAATTCTATTAAACTTTTTAATCCGGTAAAACCTCATCATTGGATGAAAGCTCAGAATATTGTGAGCACTATGACTTTTCTCCCAATTAACTGGAGCTAAATGACCAACTTCAACTTCCACTAAATACTGTTGCACTCTATTGAAATCAACTGTACACTGAGAGACAATTTGTTTCCTACCCTATGACAATAAAAGTAAATAACCAACCTAGACATCAGCAGAGGGTAATGAGGGGAAAGAAATTAACATATACCCCTTTTCCACTGCCGCAATAACCTGGGTTATTGGCAGGTCTATCCAGGTCACATCTTAGTGTAAAATGGTCCTTGAAAAATAACCCAGGTTGAGTGACCCATGAATCCAACCCTGGTGGCTACAAGGTTTGGACCCTAGTAACGGTGCAATGTAAACAGCTCGACCTGGCTTATCCGACCCAGGTTATGCTTAAAAGGGAATATTTTTAGGATCCCGACGCTTGGGATACCAGAAGTCAGAATACCAACAGCGGAATCCTGATGCGCAGGATCCTGACACCTGTTAGGTAAGTACCCTAAACCTAATCCCCAACCTTTGATGTTATGTTGACTCCGATGAGGCCGATGTCTTTCTTCTTAGTGACCTTTGGTTTTGTTCCAGTATTCTTCCGATATGTTCACCGAGTAGGAAAAAGGGTTAAATTCTAGGTTAACCACTATTATTTGTGGTGTTCGGAAGATACTTTTAGAGAGATAAGATTTAAAATCCTCCCAACTAGCTCTATGGATGGATATACCTTGCTTACATAAATGAATATGTTATTAAAGCTCATCAAGGTTTCTTTAGTATAATATATCCTATCTGTTGGTCTTCTTAGATCTAGGGCGTACCTTTACTTACACACAACAATGGTGGTAGCAGTCCTATCAAGGTATCTTTTTACGAGATCTTATTCCTTATATTGGCATTACACTTTAGGAAACGTATAAGACGAGATGGTCAGGGTGAATTTCTATTATGCGTACCTCACTTACACTAATATAGTGGGGTATCCTCTCATAAAGGTATCTTTTATATGGCAAAGGTTCGTACCAGTACTCACACGTGGCCGCAGTGGTCTAAGCTCATCAAGGTATCTTTGTCTTCTTTCAATCAGATGAAGACTCTTTCCCACAACACGGGTGGGGCAGTGTCCAGCGAGCAATAGTCCTCAGTCCTCAGCCGACGCGTTTCGAGTTTTATCACTCTTTTTCAAGCCTTCATCTGATTGAAACCATTGTTGTGTGTATATCCATCCATAGAGCTAGTTGGGAGGATTTTAAATCTTATCTCTCTAAAAGTATCTTCCGAACACCACAAATAATAGTGGTTAACCTAGAATTTAACCCTTTTTCCTACTCGGTGAACATATCGGAAGAATACTGGAACAAAACCAAAGGTCACTAAGAAGAAAGACATCGGCCTCATCGGAGTCAACATAACATCTAAGATAAGTATTGACTTCTCAAAAAAACCCTCAGCGCCAATCCCCCTCACCATTTTCCTTTACTTTATTCTTAGTTATTTTTGGATCATCTGGGATTGATCCAGTGTGTAGGAGGAAGGCAGCAGAGATTTGAACTAGGAGCGCCATCAGACTTCTCAATACACTTTGTCTGCTAATCCCCAACCTCCCTAACCCTCCTTACCCGCAGTACACCCCTAACCCTCCCAGGTGGTGCCTCACCTTAGCCCCCCTCCCCGCGCCCTAAACCTAATCATCCCATCCCTGCAGCATAACCCTAATCCTCCCCGGGTGTGCCAAACCTACCCCCCCCCCCCCTCCCTACAGCCTGACCCTAACCTCTCAGCGCTACAGCCTGACCATTTGGGATCCCGGTGTTCTGGATTCTAGCCCGGGCATTTCGATCCATGTTGGCATCCCAGTGTCGGTATTCCAAGTAGTCTCAGGATTTTGACTGCCGGGATCTTGACCAGATCCCACTTATAAGCTGCTGATTGGCTGTTTATGCAGAGGTACACCTGAAGGGAGTGTCTGTGAGGGACGTGCAGGCCAGACGGGTTCAGTGTGTACAAGGTGCAGCGTAAACAGTGTCTGACCATGGTTGAACAGTGTCCAGAAACCTGGATCGGACCTGGGTTTTTGGTGGAAAATTGGTATTAGTAATAAAGTTGCAGGACATTAACATGGCAATAAACACTAGATAATCGTGAATGAAAACATCCTTGCATGTATGTTTGCGATTAACAAGAATGTCTACAGACAATACACAATAACATAGCTATACTCCAGTTAGTGTACTGGGTAGAGTATACTGTACAGCTTGATATAAAAAAAAAAAAAGTTCAATAATTTGTTGATGCACATTTTTCCTAATTGTTACTCCTATGGTCATTTGTGTTATCCAAAGTTTGTCTGAGACCCAACAACATAGTAAAAAGACAAAACCCATCAAAATACAGCCACATAAACACACAGCCCCCACAAGCACACACTCACACAGCCCCCATATACACATACACACACACATGCTCGCAAGCAGTCCCATATACACACATGGGCCGGGATGAAATTAGAGTCGGGAAGAAAATCTCCGGAACTCGGCCAGTGTGATGGATTGCATCTTTTATGGTTCCAGTGCAATCGGATCCGACTTCTGAAGGCTTTTTTGGACCAGGAAGCATGCAATTTTTTCAGACCAACCAGAAAGCATCTATTATTTTAACAGTTACAGTGATAGAATGTCACCCATTGGCACCCAAAAGTCCCATGATTAAAGCAACACACACCCTAAATACAGTAGCGGATTTCCCACTAGTCACGTGCCTAGGGGCGGCAGTTGCTGGGGGTCGGCACACCTGGCTGATAAGGGCCAGATGACTCTTTTTTGTTTTTTTGTCATTACAACCTTCTTTTATCATATTATATACAGGCAGAAATACCCGGCTCTCCCATTAGTCTCACGTTGCTGCACCGGGTGCCCTCACAGCAAGAGGATGCATATATACCGAACATATTTATTTATGGGGTTTTTGTTTTGTTTTTTAGCAAATGATAGGGGTAAGACAATGGGCAGCAAATTGTGGTCCATGAGTTGGTAGGCATTCGGATTGGCACCCAAGATAAAGGGGGCAAGGACGTGATGAAGTTGGGGGGGCGGCGTCCAGTAATGTGTCTAGGGGCGGCCTGACCCCTAAATTCAGCCCTGCCTAAATAAACCCCAATCCTCCAGTACGCACAAGCAGCCGATGCTGATTTAAATGATATGCGGCATGGCTATATTCCTTGTGTAATTGTGACTGTATCAGCATACCAAATTATGGGCCTAATTCAGCATGAGTTGTAGTTGTGCGAAAATTCGCACAACTACAACTCATTCAACTAACATGCGGGGTGCCAGCTGGCACAAGTCAAGGCCGTCCCGCATGCTGGGTCTTCCCACCTGCTGAAATGCATATTAAGGGTAGCCTTCTGCCGGCGCAGCCTAGCTGCAAAGGCAGACTGCAGGCCGCCATCTTTTGGGTCACTGCAGCTGCGTGTGATGTCACCCAGCCATTGCGGCTCACCCCACAAAAGAGCCACATCAGACTCCATTGTCCATACTGCCCCACCCAACGCCGCATCTACGCCCCCACCCACCCCGCGTACACCTCTGCCTGTCTACCAGGCTGAGGCATTCACATAAGTGAGATGCCATCGCAACTCAATGTGTGGGGGTACAGGTGCAGGTACAGTGGGGGTAAAGGTGCCAGTGGGCCTTTACTGCCTGGGTATGCTAGCACTTGTGGTTCTCAAAGTTAAAAATAGGGGACAATGTGCAGTTGTGTCCCTGTGGTGTACTGTATATACAATAATGAGGCTGATCATATGGGGATACCATTACTTTACATGGGAGAATATCGAAGGTGTAATGATTTCAGTTACACTAGCCTGCTGCATTTTCAGTCAGAAAAGGTGTGAATCATGATTGTAATAGTTCTTAGACTTCTTTTGTGGAGGCTCAGCTTAATTTATAGAGGCCACTTTGGTGGATGTAATCAGCATGCTATAGGAAAGATCCAATTAACACTTGAACAACTTACCACAATAATCAGTAGTTATGATTTCCCTTACAATACTGAGGTTAGAAACCTAGGGAACCCTGTTTCATTCCATCACATGTCCTACTACTGACTTACACAGATATTTAACTCTTTCAAATATGAACAATGTATGGTTGTAGCATTACTCATATAACTGTTATATTTCATACTATTATAATTCATAACAAATGCCACAAGATGGAGCCAAAGTATATAATTCTGTATAAACAACGATGCATTGGTTTCCTTACTGATTTCCAGTCTCGCAATCAATTTTATATCCAGATGGACTCCATTCCAAAAAACACAATGGGGTATATTTACTAAAAATCGTATTTTCCCGATTGAGGTTAAAGTTCAATCACGAATGACATCGAAAGTGTAAATTTGCAACTTTTTGAATTTATTACGACTAATTTACTAAGCTGTCGTATTCTGCATTTTCGTATTTACCGATGTCGATGTCATTCGTATTTTTTTGCAGTGTTTTACGTGAGTGACTTGTAAAACACTGCCGACTTTAACACAATGAATCTCGGCCGGATCTGTGAGATCCGTGCTGGGCTTCATTGTGCACCTTTATTAATTTAAAATTCATAGTTAAAATCTTTAAAAAAAATGCGTGGGGTCCCCCCTCCTAAGCAAAACCAGCCTCGGGCTCTTTGAGCCGGCCCTGGTTGAAAAAATATGGGGGGAAAAATGACAGGGGTTCCCCCATATTTAAACAACCAGCACCGGGCTCTGCGCCTGGTCCTGGTTCCAAAAATACGGGGGACAAAATGCGTAGGGGTCCCCCGTATTTCTGAAACCAGCACCGGGCTCCACTAGCCAGATACATAATGCCACAGCCGGGGGACACTTTTATATTGGTCCCTGCGGCCCTGGCATTACATACCCAACTAGTCACCCCTGGCCGGGGTACTCTGGAGGAGTGGGGACCCCTTCAATCAAGGGGTCCCCCCCTCCAGCCACCCAAGGGCCAGGGGTGAAGCCCGAGGGCTGCGGATGGGGGGCTGATAGCCTTTTTGTCAAAAAATGAATATTGTTTTTAGTAGCAGTACTACAAGTCCCAGCAAGCCTCCCCCGCAAGCTGGTACTTGGAGAACCACAAGTACCAGCATGCGGTGGAAAACCGGGCCCGCTGGTACCTGTAGTACTACTACTAAAAAAATACCCCAATAAAAACAGAAGACACACACCTTGAAAGTAAAAGTTTAATACATACATCCACACCTCCATACACACATACTTACCTATGTTCACACGAGGGTCGGTCCTCTTCTCCATGTAGAATCCATGGGGTACCTGTTGGAAAAATTATACTCACAAAATCCAGTGTAGATCGGTCTTCTTCTTTTCTATTTGTAATCCACGTACTTTGCAAAATAAAAAAACGGACACCCGACCACGCACTGAAAAGGGCCCCATGTTTTCACATGGGACCCCTTTCCCCGAATGCCAGGAACCCCCCCTGACTTCTGTCTAAGAGGGTTCCATCAGCCAATCAGGGAGCGCCACGTTGTGGCACCCTCCTGATTGGCTGTGTGCTCCTGTAGTGTATGTCAGGCAGCACACGGCAGTGTTACAATGTAGCGCCTATGCGCTCCATTGTAACCAATGGTGGGAACTTTGTGGTCAGCGGTGAGGTTACTTTCGGTCAACCGCTGACCACAAAGTTCCCACCATTGGTATTGATTCGTAATTTTTTCCTAGGACTTCCAAAATAATACGAATGCCCTCATCACTGCCGTGATTTGAGTTTAGTAAATTCCCGAGATGACACTTTGAAGAAAAAACACCATCTCGGTCAAAATCGGGACCTTAGTAAATATACCCCAATGTGTGCATTTTCATTACTTTGGTTAGAGATAGATATGCCTGCATATTCCTATTTGCTGGGGGCGAGAAAGTGCATATAGGGGGTCATTCCGAGTTGATCATAGCTGTGCTAAATTTAGCACAGCTACGATAATTCACACTGACATGCGGGGGGACGCCCAGCACAGGGCTAGTCCGCCCTGCATGTCAGTGCCGGCCCCCCCCGCAGAAGTGCAAAGGCATCGCACAGTCGCGATGCCTTTGCACTTCAAGAGTAGCTCCCGACCAGCGTAGCTTTAGCATGCTGGCCGGGAGCTACTCGTCGCTCCCTGGCCTGCAGCGGCTGCGTGTGACATCACGCAGCTGCCGCGGACCGCCCCCCCCCCCCAACATCCGGCTACGCCTGCGTTGGCTGGACCGTGCCCCATAAACAGCGGCTTGACGCCGCCGTCCAACCCCCTCCTGCCCAGCAACCGCTTCAGAGGCGATCGCTAGGCAACAACGCCGTGCGCAGTTCCGACCCGATCATTGTGCTGCGAGAAACTGCAGCGAGCGAGCGGGTCGGAATGACCCCCATAATGTAATCTGAGCATGTCTATAATTAGGCAGACAGAGGCCACTGTGCCTGGCCGCAAGATTTGAACTTCAGCAAATTGAATTCTACTATTCATACAGAACTGGAAGTTTCTACCTCATGCCCTTATTTATCAATGAGTGATACATTTCACTGTGAGTGATAAATTGCACCAGCCAATCCGCTCATGTAATTTTTTCAAACCCAGCCTGTGACATGGAAGTTAGGAGCTGATTAGCTGGTGCAATTTATCACTCACAGTGAAATTTATCACTCATTAATATTTAAGGACATGTATCTTAAATCAGATAATAATGACAGTGGCACTATATATATGTCTTATGTAGACAATTAGATGCAATTTTTTTTAAAGGCAAAAACAGCCTGTTTTTTCCATTTTAAGGAGGAGATGTCATATGCGCATGCAGGAAGGGAGGGGGGGGGGGGGTCTGAGTACCTAGAAACCCCCCCCGGCCGGAATCTATCGCCCAGCAGTTTACCGATTTTTCTATTTATTTTATTTTTGATTAATACATTTCATTTGCCGGTGCATTGAGTCTCAGGCAGTGTGTGATGAGACCCTGCGCAGCTGCTGCAGCAGCTCCCTTACAGACACGCTGAGAGGCTGACTGCTAGAATGTAGAGGGCTCCTATCACGCTAATCACATGGTGGGGCTTGAGACTGCAAGAGGCACATGGTGTGCACAGTCTTCTGTGTCTCTCTTCACTCCCCGCCGCGGCAACTGACTTCAGTGCAGTGCGGTGATGTGCGTGGGTGTCATTATTTCATATTAAATTATGCTCTCCTTGGTGTGTGGGACTGGGGGAGGGATGGTTGTGGTGCCTGCCTTCTGTAGAGGGGGATGGTCATGGTGCCTGTCTTCTGGAGAGGGGGGATGGTCGTCGTGCCTTTCTTCTGTCTATCTGGAGGGTGGGGATGGTCGTGGTGCCTGTGTGCTATCTATGTTGGGGAGGGCGTGTTCGTGGTGCCTGTGTGCTGACTGCCTATGTAGGAAGGTGGTTTCCTGTACTCCTGTTGCCTGTACTGTCTATGTGTGGGGTGGAGGGGGGGTGCCTGTGTGCTGGCTGTCTATCCATGTGGGGGGGTGGTCATGGTGCTTATATGCTGTCTAACTATGTGGGGGGGTCGTCATTGTGTCTGTGCGCTAGCTGTCTATGTGAGGTAGGGGATCCGTGGTGCCTGTGTGCTGTCTTTCTATGTAGGGGGGGTATGGTCGTGATTCCTGTGCTGTCAGTCTATGGCGGGAGGAGGTTGTGGTGTCTGTGCGCTGGCTGTCTATCTATGGGAGGGGGGAAGAGTGGTGATGGTGCCAGTGCTATATATGTAGGTGGGGTGGCAGTCTTGGTGCCAGTGCTGTCTATCTATGATTTTTTTTATTTCATAGATCTGTATTTCAGTTATTTGGAAACCCCCATTTAAAAATTCTGTGTTTGCCACTGGATGTACTAAGCAGTGATAAAAGTGGGGAAGTGAGCCAGTGGAGAAGTTGCCCATGGCAACCAGTCAGCTGCACTGTATACTTTTATAGTATGCAAATTATAAATGTTACATCAATGCTAATTGGTTGCCATGGGCAACTTCTCCACTGGCTTACGTCTCCACTTTTATCATTGCTAAGTACATATCCCCCTAAATATTGGGTCTACAGTAAACTGATGAAGTATCAACAATAGGGGGATACAGACGGAGAGATCCGTTCTTAAAATCTAAGCAAGCTTAGATTTTAAGCACGTGGCTCATTTCACCCGCTGGGTGAAATGAGCGCCTCCCTCACTCAGTACACTATGCTGAGCGGGGGGAGAGATGTGTGCTGAGCGGGGGGAGAGATGTGTGCTGAGCGGTCTGTGACAGATCGCTCAGCAATCATCTCTCCCCGTGTGTACTCCCCAGTAGTCATACCATGCAATTTTTATTAAATATTAGGGCCAATGTAAGCACAGTTTATTTAAATAGGAACATGCCAACATAATAGACAATGTTTGTGAAGCACTCAGATGTCACCCTCTGGAATGGTACTAAAGCAATCGGTTACTGGCCACCATTTCTTACAAAGTAACCAGAAATAAAGCTTAGTACATGTATTATGTGCAGTGTACAATAGAGCCTAAAGTCTTTAGTACAGACCAAACTACATAAGCTACAATAGGGGAGATTTAGCACATGTCAAAATGTCTTATTGCCGTAGAATTTTTTATTTCACTCTATGCATCAAAAGGTTACTGCTGATGGTTACCCTGCTGGAGTTACTAATCACAACCTATGGAGGCTGTCTTAAGTCTTTATCTAGCAGCAATACATGTTATACAATTAAAGTTCTTTTAGTGGGGATCAGGTTGGGTTCCCAACAGTCCAAACACCGACACTGGAATGCTGCAGACGGCACCCCAACAAGGGTCACAATCCTGGCACCGGATCCAGACCGCCTGGATCCCGAACTAGGGTTTGACCGGGCTGCGGACAGGATAGCCGTGGGGAGGGGGGAGGTTATGTTTGGGCTGTGGGGGTGGGGGGTGAGGGGTAGGGTTAGGCACCATAAAAAGGAGGTTTAGGGTTATGCTGCAGGTAGGTCATTTAGACACCCCCCAAGAAGGGTTAGGGTTAGGCTTCAGGGGAGGAGAAGTTAGGTTTAGGCACTACCAGGGATGATTAGAGTTAGGCTACGGGGTGAGGGGAGGGGTAAGGTTAGGTTTAGGTTGCGAAAAGGAAGATTTAGGGGGGCATTGTCGGAAGGTAATTATACATACCTATCCCCTGTCGGGATTCTCATCTTTGGGATGCTGCAGTCGGTCTTCTGACCTCTGGCATCTCAGCCGCCAGGACATCATACACCACCCCTTTTAGTGCCAGAGTTGGCAAGTATGCCTTGAGTGGTGTTATTTAGGTTGAGTAGCCTGGGGAGTTTAAATGAAGTAGTTCAGGTAGTTGATATACTCACATAAAAAGGTGAATATTCAGGGGATACCCAAAGGTTTGCATTCTAGTGGAAAGTCTTGGTGTCTTGGTCTTGATTCCCAAACACGGTCCTCAAGGTACATGCCCTCCCTACTGTATCTGTTCACCCCCTATACTAGAGTGTAACTAATGGGAGTCTGGGGGGGAGATGGTGAACAGATACAGGAGGGAGACACGTCTGGACATAAAATAAGAATTTACTTACCGATAATTCTATTTCTCGTAGTCCGTAGTGGATGCTGGGGACTCCGTAAGGACCATGGGGGATAGCGGCTCCGCAGGAGTCTGGGCACAAAAGTAAAGCTTTAGGACTACCTGGTGTGCACTGGCTCCTCCCCCTATGACCCTCCTCCAAGCCTCAGTTAGGATACTGTGCCCGGACGAGCGTACACAATAAGGAAGGATTTTGAATCCCGGGTAAGACTCATACCAGCCACACCAATCACACCGTATAACTTGTGATCTAAACCCAGTTAACAGCATGATAACAGAGGAGCCTCTAGAAAAGATGGCTCACTACAGCAATAACCCGATTTTTGGTAACAATAACTATGTACCAGTATTGCAGACAATCCGCACTTGGGACTACGAGAAATAGAATTATCGGTAAGTAAATTCTTATTTTCTCTGACGTCCTAGTGGATGCTGGGGACTCCGTAAGGACCATGGGTATTATACCAAAGCTCCCAAACGGGCGGGAGAGTGCGGATGACTCTGCAGCACCAAATGAGAGAACTCCAGGTCCTCCTCAGCCAGGGTATCAAATTTGTAGAATTTTACAAACGTATTTGCTCCTGACCAAGTAGCTGCTCGGCAAAGTTGTAAAGCCGAGACCCCTCGGGCAGCCGCCCAAGATGAGCCCACCTCCCTTGTGGAGTGGGCATTTACAGATTTTTGGCTGTGGCAGGCCTGCCACAGAATGTGCAAGCTGAATTGTACTACAAATCCAACGAGCAATAGTCTGCTTAGAAGCAGGAGCACCCAGCTTGTTGGGTGCATACAGGATAAACAGCGAGTCAGATTTTCTGACTCCAGCCGTCCTGGAAACATATATTTTCAGGGCCCTGACAACGTCTAGCAACTTGGAGTCCTCCAAGTCCCTAGTAGCCGCAGGCACCACCATAGGTTGGTTCAGGTGAAACGCTGAAACCACCTTAGGGAGAAACTGAGGACGAGTCCTCAATTCCGCCCTGTCCGAATGGAAAATCAGATAAGGGCTTTTACAGGATAAAGCCGCCAATTCTGACACGCGCCTGGCCCAGGCCAGGGCCAACAGCATGACCACCTTCCATGTGAGATATTTTAACTCCACAGATTTAAGTGGTTCAAACCAATGTGACTTTTGGAACCCAAAAACTACATTGAGATCCCAAGGTGCCACTGGAGGCACAAAAGGAGGCTGTATATACAGTACCCCTTTTACAACGTCTGAACTTCAGGGACTGAAGCTAGTTCTTTTTGGAAGAAAATTGACAGGGCCGAAATTTGAACCTTAATGGACCCCAATTTCAGGCCCATAGACACTCCTGTTTGCAGGAAATGTAGGAATCGACCCAGTTGAAATTCCTCCGTCGGGCCTTACTGGCCTCGCACCACGCAACATATTTTCGCCAAATGCGGTGATAATGTTTTGCGGTTACATCCTTCCTGGCTTTGATCAGGATAGGGATGACTTCATCCGGAATGCCTTTTTCCTTCAGGATCCGGCATTCAACCGCCATGCCGTCAAACGCAGCCGCGGTAAGTCTTGGAACAGACAGGGTCCTTGCTGGAGCAGGTCCCTTCTTAGAGGTAGAGGCCACGGATCCTCCGTGAGCATCTCTTGAAGTTCCGGTTACCAAGTCCTTCTTGGCCAATCCGGAGCCACGAATATAGTGCTTACTCCTCTCCATCTTATAATTCTCAGTACCTTGTGTATGAGAGGCAGAGGATGGAACACATACACTGACCGGTACACCCACGGTGTTACCAGAGCGTCTGCTGAGGAAGTCTGCTTCCCAGTTGTCCATTCCCGGAATGAACACTGCTGACAGTGCTATCACATGATTTTCCGCCCAGCGAAGAATCCTTGCAGCTTCTGCCATTGCCCTCCTGCTTCTTGTGCCACCCTGTCTGTTTACGTGGGTGACTGCCGTGATCTTGTCCGACTGGATCAACACCGGCTGACCTTGAAGCAGAGGTCTTGCTAAGCTTAGAGCATTGTAAATGGCCCTTAGCTTCAGGATATTTATGTGAAGTGATGTCTCCAGGCTTGACCATAAGCCCTGGAAATTCCTTCCCTGTGTGACTGCTCCCCAGCCTCGCAGGCTGGCATCCGTGGTCACCAGGACCCAGTCCTGAATGCCGAATCTGCGGCCCTCTAGAAGATGAGCACTCTGCAACCACCACAGGAGGGACACCCTTGTCCTTGGTGACAGGGTTATCCGCGGATGCATCTGAAGATGCGACCCGGACCATTTGTCCAGCAGGTCCCACTGGAAAGTTCTTGCGTGGAATCTGCCGAATGGGATTGCTTCGTAGGAAGCCACCATTTTTCCCAGAACCCTTGTGCATTGATGCACTGAGACTTGGCTCGGTTTTAGGAGGTTCCTGACTAGCTCGGATAACTCCCTGGCTTTCTCCTCCGGGAGAAACACCTTTTTCTGGACTGTGTCCAGGATCATCCCTAGGAACAGAAGACGAGTCGTCGGAACCAGCTGTGATTTTGGAATATTGAGAATCCAACCGTGCTGCCGCAACACTACCTGAGATAGTGCTACACCGACCTCCAACTGTTCTCTGGATCTTACCCTTATCAGGAGATCGTCCAACTAAGGGATAACTAAAACTCCCTTCCTTCGAAGGAGAATCATCATTTCCGCCGTTACCTTGGTAAAGACCCGGGGTGCCGTGGACCATCCAAACGGCAGCGTCTGAAACTGATAGTGACAGTTCTGTACCACAAACCTGAGGTACCCTTGGTGAGAAGGGTAAATTGGGACATGAAGGTAAGCATCCTTGATGTCCCGAGACATCATGTAGTCCCCTTCTTCCAGGTTCGCAATCACTGCTCTGAGTGACTCCATCTTGAATTTGAACCTCCGTATGTAAGTGTTCAAAGATTTTAGATTTAGAATCGGTCTCACTGAGCCGTCCAGCTTCGGTACCACAACAGTGTGGAATAATACCCCGTTCCCTGTTGCAGGAGGGGTACCTTGATTATCACCTGCTGTTGGAATACAGCTTGTGAATGGCTTCCAAAACTGCCTCCCTGTCAGAGGGAGACGTCGGTAAAGCCGACTTTAGGAAAACGGCGAGGGGGAGACGTCTCGAATTCCAATTTGTACCCCTGAGATATCACCTGAAGGATCCAGGGGTCTACTTGCCAGTGAGCCCACTGCGCGCTGAAATTCATTGAGACGGGCCCCCACCGTGCCTGAGTCTGCTTGTAAAGCCCCAGCGTCATGCTGAGGGCTTGGCAGAGGCGGGAGAGGGCTTCTGTTCCTGGGAACTGGCTGATTTCTGCAGCCTTTTTCCTCTCCCTCTGTCATGGGGCAGAAATGAGGAACCTTTTGCCCGCTTGCCCTTCTGGGAACGAAAGGACTGCGCCTGATAATACGGCGTCTTCTTATGTTGAGAGGCGACCTGGGGTACAAACGTGGATTTCCCAGCTGTTGCCGTGGCCACCAGGTCTGAAAGACCGACCCAAATAACTCCTCCCCTTTATAAGGCAATACTTCCAAATGCCGTTTGGAATCCGCATCACCTGACCACTGTCGTGTCCATAACCCTCTTCTGGCAGAAATGGACAACGCACTTACACTTGATGCCAGTCGGCAAATATTCCGCTGTGCATCACGCATATATAGAAATGCATCTTTTAAATGCTCTATAGGCAATAATATACTGTCCCTATCTAGGGTATCAATATTTTCAGTCAGGGAATCCGACCACGCCAACCCAGCACTGCACATCCAGGCTGAGGCGATTGCTGGTCGCAGTATAACACCAGTATGTGTGTAAATACATTTTAGGATACCCTCCTGCTTTCTATCAGCAGGATCCTTAAGGGCGGCCATCTCAGGAGAGGGTAGAGCCCTTGTTCTTACAAGCATGTGAGCGCTTTACCCACCTAGGGGGTGTTTCCCAACGCACCCTAACCTCTGGCGGGAAAGGATATAATGCCAATAACATTTTAGAAATTATCAGTTGATATCGGGGGAAACCCACGCATCATCACACACCTCATTTAATTTCTCAGATTCAGGAAAACTACAGGTAGTTTTTCCTCACCGAACATAATACCCCTTTTTGGTGGTACTCGTATTATCAGAAATGTGTAAAACATTTTTCATTGCCTCAATCATGTAACGTGTGGCCCTACTGGAAGTCACATTTGTCTCTTCACCGTCGACACTGGAGTCAGTATCCGTGTCGGCGTCTGTATCTGCCATCCGAGGTAACGGGCGCTTTAGAGCCCCTGACGGCCTGGACAGGCACAAGCTGAGTAGCCGGCTGTCTCATGTCAACCACTGTCTTTTATACAGAGCTGACACTGTCACGTAATTCCTTCCAACAGTTCATCCACTCAGGTGTCGACCCCCTAGGGGGTGACATCACTATTACAGGCAATTTGCTCCGTCTCCACATCATTTTCCTCCTCATACATGTCGACACAAACGTACCGACACACAGCACACACACAGGAAATGCTCTGATAGAGGACAGGACCCCACTAGCCCTTTGGGGAGACAGAGGGAGAGTTTGCCAGCACACACCAGAGCGCTCTATATATATACAGGGATAACCTTATATAAGTGTTTTTCCCCTTATAGCTGCTGTATTTTTAATACTGCGCCTAATTAGTGCCCCCCTCAATTTTTTAACCCTTTCTGTAGTGTAGTGACTGCAGGGGAGAGCCAGGGAGCTTCCCTCCAACGGAGCTGTGAGGGAAAATGGCGCCAGTATGCTGAGGAGATAGGCTCCGCCCCCTTCTCGGCGGCCTTATCTCCCATTTTTCTGTGTATTCTGGCAGGGGTTAAAATTCATCCATATAGCCCTGGGGGCTATATGTGATGTATTTTCGCCAGCCAAGGTGTTTTTATTGCTGCTCAGGGCACCCCCCCCTAGCGCCCTGCACCCTCAGTAACCGAAGTGTGAAGTGTGCTGAGGAGCAATGGCGCACAGCTGCAGTGCTGTGCGCTACCTTGGTGAAGACAAGATGTCTTCTGCCGCTGATTTTCCGGACCTCTTCTTGCTTCTGGCTCTGTAAGGGGGCCGGCGGCGCGGCTCTGGGACCGGACTCCATGGCTGGGCCTGTGTTCGATCCCTCTGGAGCTAATGGTGTCCAGTAGCCTAAGAAGCCCAATCCACTCTGCACGCAGGTGAGTTCGCTTCTTCTCCCCTTAGTCCCTCGATGCAGTGAGCCTGTTGCCAGCAGGTCTCACTGAAAATAAAAAACCTAAAACTAAACTTTTCACTAAGCAGCTCAGGAGAGCCACCTAGTGTGCACCCTTCTCGTTCGGGCACAAAAATCTAACTGAGGCTTGGAGGAGGGTCATAGGGGGAGGAGCCAGTGCACACCAGGTAGTCCTAAAGCGTTACTTTTGTGCCCAGACTCCTGCGGAGCCGCTATCCCCCATGGTCCTTACGGAGTCCCCAGCATCCACTAGGACGTCAGAGAAATAGGTATGATACAGAAAGTTCCTTTTTCAGACTCTCTTGCCTAATGCCTATACGAGTATTTTCCAAACTCATGCTCAGGACACCCTAACAGTCTAGGTTTTAAGTATATCCATGATTAGTCATGGATGGTATAATCAAACTGACTAATGTACTAATTAAAACTTACCTGCGCTCCAGCATGGCGATCCTTAAAATCTAGACTGTTAGGTTACTTTATGAACCTGAGGGGAGATTTACTAAGCAGTGATAAAAGTGGAGAAGTGAGCCAGTGGAGAAATTGCCCATGGCAACCAGTTAGTTGCTCTAAATACTTTTATAGTATGCAAATTATAAATGTTACGTCAATGCTAATTGGTTGCCATGGGCAACTTCTCCACTGGCTCACTTCTCCACTTTTATCACTGCTTAGTACATCTTCTCCCAAGTTCTGAAACCACTACTGGTCTAAAATATACACCACAGTTTCTCAAAATTAGTCTCCATTACCTAAACCTGGCGATACACCTAAAGATTTATTGTCCGATCTGGCTGGTTGTAACAAAATATCTGGTAATGTGTGGGAGCAAATGACAATTGATTATTTGCTCCTAAACACTGAAAAGCAGCTTTACAGTGCATATTTTACAGATCTCAGTATTACAATTGAAATAATTAGCACAACCTGCAGATATTTTAAAGCGTGTCAGAGAGGGGGTCCCTGAAATGGAACTTGGGAAACACTGCTATAGACCATCTATAGTGTTAAGTATTAATATTGTTACTGTATTACATGCACTATCCAGAATATAATAGAGATAAGCGAGTTTGGCTCTCAGAGAACCGTACCGAACTTCACCATTCGAGTCGGGTTCCGAGCCAGGCTCGGGTTTTCCCGCCTGACTCGGAAACCCAAACGAAGCAAAACATCATCATCCCGCTGTCGGATTCTTGCGGGATTTGGATTCCATAAAAGGAGCCGCGTGTCCCCGCCATCTTCACTCGGCATTGGAGAGTGTACAGAGAGGACTTGTCTCCGTTCTCTCAGTGTCCTCAGTGTCCGTGACTTGTGCTGAATCTGTCCAGTCACAGTGTTTGTGTCCTCTGCTGCCATATGTCCAGTGCTGTCCAGTGGTGCTGTGTTGTGCTGCATCAGTTCAGTGGTGGTGTGTTGTGCTGCATCAGTCACAGTGGTGGTGTGCTTTGCTGCCATATGTCCAGTGCTGCTGTATAATAAGTCCCTTACAGTCTTGCTGTGTTGTCCTGCATCAGACCAGTGGTAGTGTCCTGGGCATCAGTCAGTCCAGTGACCATTCACAGTGGTGGGGTCATCTGCTGCCATATGCCCAGTGCTGCTGTATAATAAGTCCCTTACAGTGTTGCTGTGTTGCCCTGCATCAGACCAGTGGTAGTGTCCTGGCCATCAGTCATTCCAATGACCAGGCAGTCACAGTAGTATACGCTGCTGCTATATGTCCACTGCTACAGTATTATAATAATAATAATAATAATAATAATAATAACAACCACAAGTCCCTCACAGTGTTGCTGTGTTGTGCTGCATCTGACCAGTGGTAGTGTCCTGGAAATCAGTCATTCCAGTGACCAGGCAGTCACAGTGGTATACGCTGCTGCTATATGTCCACTGCTGCCATATAAGAAAAATAACAACAGCAACAAGTCCCTCACAGTGTTGCTGTGTTGCCCTGCATCAGACCAGTGGTAGTGTCCTGGCCATCAGCATTCCAGTGACCAGGCAGTCACAGTGGTATACGCTGCTGCTATATGTCCACTGCTGCCGTATTATAATAATAATAATAACAACAACAAGTCCCTTACAGTGTTGCTGTGTTGTGCTGCATCAGACCAGTGGTAGTGTCCTGGCCATCAGTCATCAGTCATTCCTGTGCCGCAAATTGTGTTATATAACTACAGAAACATAATGGAGAACAAAAATTTGGAGGATAAAATAGGGAAAGATCAAGAACCACCATCCTAGTGCTGAAGCTGCTGCCACTAGCCATGACATAGACAATGAAATGCCATCGTCATCTGCCAAGGCCGGTGCCCAATGTGATAGTATAGGGCATGTAAAATCCAAAAGCCAAAGTTCAGTAAAAAGGCCCCAAAAAAAGAAATGTAAATGGTCTGAGGAGAAACGTAAACTTGCCAATATGCCATTTATGACACAGAGTGGCAAAGAATGGCTGAGGCCCTGGTCTATGTTCATGACTAGTGGTTCAGCTTCACATGGCGATGGAAGCCTCATCCTCCCGCTAGAAAAATGAAAAGAGTTAAGCTGGAAGAAGCACAGAAAAGAACTGTGCATTCTGAGATGGTATCAGAAATCCCAAGGAGAGTCCAAGTATGTCGGCGGTTGAGATGCCTGACCTTCCCAACACTGGATGGGAAGAGGTGGCTCCTTCCACTATTTGCATGCCCCCTGCAAGTGCTGGAAGGAGCACCCACAGTCAAGTTCCTGATATTGAAATTGAAGATGTCACTGTTGAAGTACACCAGGATGATAATATGGGTGTTACTGGCGCTGAGGAGGAAGTTGACGGTGAGCATTCTGATGGTGATGTGGTTTGTTTAAGTCAGGCACTGGGGGAGACACCTGTTGTCCGTGGGATGAAGAAGCCCATTGTGATGCCTGGGCAAACTACCAAAAAAGCCACCTCTTCTGTGTGGAATTATTTCTCCACAAATCCGGACAACAGGTGTCAAGCCATCTGTTGCCTCTGTCAATCTGTAATAAGTAGGTGTAAGGATGTTAACCATCTAGGAACATCCTCCCTTATACGTCACCTGCAGCGAATCATCATAAGTCAGTGTCAAGTTGTGAAACTTTGGGTAGGAGCGTAAGCAGACCACTGACACCTAAATCCCTTCTTCCTCCTGTACCCAAGCTCCTGCAAGCCACACCACCAACTCCCTCAATGTCAACTTCCTCCTCAGCCAGGTACGTCAGTAGTCCTGCAGGCCATGTCACTGTCAAGGCTGAGGAGTCCTCTCCTAACCAGGATTCCTCCGGAGGATCCTTGAATGGTACGCCTGCTCTTTGCTGCCGCTGCTGTTGTTGCTGCTGGTAGTTGATCGTCATCCCAGAGGGGAAGTCGGAAGACCACTTGTATTACTTCAACTAAGCAATTGACTGTCCAACAGTCCTTTGTGAGGAAGATGAAATATGACAGCAGTCATCCTGTTGCAAAGCAGATAACTGAGGCCTTGACACTTATGTTGGTGTTAGACGTGCATCCGGTATCTGCCGTTAGTGCAGTGGGATTTAGACAATTGATGGAGGTATTGTGTCCCTGGTACCAAATCCCATCTAGGTTCCACTTCACTAGGCAGGCGATACCGAGAATGTACAAAGACGTCAGAAAAAGAGTCACCAGTGTCCTACAAAATGTGGTTGTATCCAGTGTCCACTTAACCACGGACGTCTGGACAAGTGGAACAGGGCAGACTAAGGACTATATGACTGTGACAGCCCACTGGGTAGATGTATGGTCTCCCGCAGCAACAACAGCAGCGGCAACAGTAGCAGCATCTCGCAAACGCCAACTCGTTTATAGGCAGGCTACGCTATGAATCACAGCTTTCTGTAAGAGGCACACAGCTGACAACCTCTTATGGAAACTGAGGGACATCATCGCACAATGGCTTACCCCAATTAGACACTCCTGGGGATTTGTGATATCAGAGAATGCCACCAATATTGTGCGTGCATTACATCTGGGCAAATTCCAGCACGTCCCATGTTTTGCACATACAATTGATTTGGTGGTGCATAATTTTTTGAAAAATGATAGGGGCGTACAGGAGATGCTGTCGGTGGCCCGAACAATTGTGGGCCACTTTCGACATTCTGCCACCGTGTGCCGAAGACTGGAGCGACAGCAAACACTCCTGAACCTGCCCAGCCATCAACTGAAGCAAGAGGTGGTAACGAGGTGGAATTCAACACTCTATATGCTTCAGAGGATGGAGGAGCAGCAAAAGGCCATTAAAGCCTATACATCCACCTATGATATAGGCAACGGAGGGGGAATGCACCTGACTCAAGCGCTGGGGAGAATGATTTCTGTCTTGTGCAAGGTTCTCCAACCCTTCGAACTTGCCACACGTGAAGTCAGTTCAGACACTGCCAGCTTGAGTCAGGTCATTCCCCTCATCAGGCTTTTGCAGAAGCAGCTGGAGAAATTGAAGGAGAAGCTAAGACGGAGTGATTCCACAAAGTATGTGGGACTTGTGGATAGAGACCTTCATTCGCTTTGCCAGGATTCAAGGGTGGTCAATCTGTTGAAATTCATAGCACTACATTTTGGCCACCGTGCTCGATCCTAGGTTTAAAGCCTACATTGTATCTCTCTTTCCGGCAGACACAAGTCTGCAGAGTGGCAAAGACCTGCTGGTGAGTAAATTGTCAACTCAAGCAGAATGTGACTTGTCAACAGCTCCTCCTTCAATTTCTCCCGCCACTGGGGCTGCAAGGAAAAGGATAAGATTTCCTAACCCACCCGCTGGCGGTGATGCAGGGCAGTCAGGAGCGAGTGCTGCCATCTGGTCCGGACTGAAGTACCTGCCAACGATTACTGACATGTCGTCTACTGTCACTGCATATGATTCTGTCACCATTGAAAGAATGGTGGAGGATTATATGAGTGACAGCATCCAAACAGGCATGTCAGACAGTCCGTACGTTTACTGGCAGGAAAAAGAGGAAATTTGGATGCCCTTGCTCAAACTGGCTTTATTTTACCTAAGTTGCCCCCCCTCCAGTGTGTACTCCGAAAGAGTGTTTAGTGCAGCCGGTAACCTTGTCAGCGATCGGCGTAAGAGGTTACTTCCACAAAATGTAGAGAAGATGATGTTCATCAAAATGAATTATAAATTCCTCCAGGAAGACCTTTACCAGCAATTGCCTCCCAAAAGTACAGAGGGACCTGTGATGGTGGATTCCAGTGGGGACGAATTAATACTCTGTGAGGAGAAGGATGTACACAGTGAAAGGGGTGAGGAATCGGAGGATGAGGATGAGGTCGAAATCTTGCCTTTGAAGAGCCAGTTTGTGCAAGGAGAGCTTGATTGCTTCTTTTTTTGGTGGGGGCCCAAACAAACCACTCATTTCAGCCACAGTTGTGTGGCAGACCCTGTCGCTGAAATGATGGGTTTGTTAAAGTGTGCATGTCCTGTTTATACAACATAAGGGTGGGTGGGAGGGCCCAAGGACAATTCCATCTTGCACCTCTTTTTTCTTCTTATTATCATGTGATGTTTGTGGACATTTTTTTTAAAGGATGGGGAAGCACTTAAGAAGAAGTCTGTGTATTCAGCCACTGACTCAACAGACGTTATGTATACACTGGTGACTGGGCACGAGGGCAACATGTTCTCCCTAGTTTGCTAAGAAAAAACAGCTGGCAGCAGCAAGCGGGCACCCAAGGGCATACCTCCCAACATGACCCATTCCAGGAGGGACAAAATGGTCTGTTCCTGGACACCCCTTTTTAATTTATGATTGCCAGCACCTTTGTTGAAACACCTTTCTTATCAATTAACTAGATTTTTGCAAATGGCTTCGCCCGCATGGAAATCTTAAAGCAATAAGACTATTTTCAGTGCGCCCATCTTCAAGTTTAAGTTCACTACCCAACTCCTTAAAGAATTAGCGTGAAGATACATAGACTATATGTTAACGGACAGTCTAAGGAACATATCAATTTTCAAAATGTGTTCAGCAGTTCCTGAGTCTATCTCGTACAAACAACCAAACAAACAAATGTTTCTTACCCGGCGTTGCCCGGGTATTTTTTTATCCCAATCTTCTATTAGACAGGAAAAGGAATTAATTTTATCTATAGTGTAAAATCAAAGTAATTTTATTTACGTGCCCTAGGCGGCTGGCCGCTTGTACTGCCATGTGGTTCAGATGCATTCTGCATGCTTTAAATATGTGGTATGATTTAGGGATGGACACTATTGCACAGCAGCTGCAGCAGTCCCATCCACCCATGCAGTTACAGAAGGTAAGACGATACTGCAACGCATGAATGTTATGATGAGTATCCTTTAGCCTGCATGTACATGTATTCTTCAAGTACCCTAAACTCTGGTAAGAAGAATATCTGTACACCGGGCCATCTTAACATACAGGCATACTGGGCAGCTGCTTAGGGCCCCACAATTCTTGGGGCCTTCAAGCAGGGGTGGGTGGTGGTCACACAATCAGGGTGGTGAGGCAGCATTCTCTACCTGCCTCCCAGTCTGCAGCCAGACAGAGAATGGCTGTCAGCATGCTGATTGGTGGATAACCGGAGCTATCCACCAATCACAGTGCAGCATTCTCTACCTGCCTCCTAGCCTGCTGATTTGTGGATGGCTGGAGCTATCCAACAATCAGAGTACTAACAGCCGTTCACTATACAGTATGCAAGCATGTGGAGAGATGACGCAGGACCACAGGAAGGCTATGTTATGATTTTTTTTCTTTTAACTTGGTTCCCACAAATGGATGTGTAGTTGTCCCAGTGCATAGCTATGTCTAAAGCCTACAATGTTGTTAAGATGGCCCATTCTTTATAGGAAATGCTGCTATCTAAAAGATAGCATGCCGATATGCAGGGCAATGTATAAATGGTTAGTTGCACTGACCATTCTGACATCTGCAGCTATCGATTTCGACAGCTGCAGATGTCGTTGCCCATACGCCATGGCCAGGGACAGAGCTCTCTCTGGCTGTGCTGGCTCCAGACTGCATACCTAGTGAACCGGGCGGAGGTAAGGCACAGCCTATCAGCACTAGGCTGATGCACTGTGTGCTCTAGCTGGGATCATCAGAGGGGGAGTTTTCACTCCCCCGCTCCGCAGACAAGATGTCGGTGTGGCTACCTGTTTCACCTCAGTAATGATGGACAGCGGCGGACGCCCAGGGGTCATCGTTGTTGGATTGCAGGGGCGTGGTCCGGACAATGCAGGCGTTATCCGGACCACGCTGGCGTGTCCGGACTATTTAAGGGGTGGCTGCTTGATGTCACACATGGCACCTGCGATGAATAAAATGGTGGCTCTGCACCTGCATATGCAGCCTGGCTGCGTATGCAGGGGTCAATCTTAATTTCTGATTCTTGCCCTGTGCTGAGCGGCCCCCATCATGAGATCATCAGCAGTAGCAGATTCTCACATTCCCATGTATACAGTCAATATGAATTGGTTGGTCAAAAGAAACTTTATCATCTGGGAGCAGACCCTGTGTAGCCAAAGTATTGCCAGAGGGGGTCATTCCGACCCGATCGTTCGCTATAGTTGTTTGCAATGCATCGATCGGGTCGGAACTGCGCATACGCAGGCGCCACAGTGTGCCGGCGCATGCCGGACAGCCGAAGGCCCTCGTTCCCTAGCGATCGCCTCTGCCTGATTGACAGGCAGAGGCGGTTGCTGGGCGGGAGGGGGCGGGCCGCAGCGGCTGCATGATATCACACGCAGCCGCTGCGACCAGGGGCAGCGACGAACAACTCCCGGTCAGCCGTAGGAGCTACGCTGGCCGGGAGTTAATCAACAAGTACAAAAGCATCCCCGCTGTGCGATGCTTTTGTACTTGTGCGGGGGGGGGGGGGTTGGATAGACATGCAGAGCGGGCTAGCCCTGTGCTGGGCATCCCCCCGCATGTCTGGGAACATGATCGTAGCTATGCTAAATTTAGCACAGCTACGATCGACTCGGAATGACCCCCAGAGTCCAAGTCCACCTCGCCCCTGACCACCTTATGTTCATTAAAACCAATACCTGGTTCCTTGGCAAGCCCATAATGTGACTAATGAAGATTTCAGAAAAGGAGTAATCCAAGTGGGGACAATCATTTTCAGTATTCCCCATTTAATGGTAGATTAAACAAATAGACTCCAATAGCTCAGTTTTGGCATAGAACAAGATCTCCCCTGACTGACCTGGCATGTGATCAATAGAATCCCAGTGTGGAGAAGACCTAGGAACAGCAGGTTGTTACCTGAGCCAATCACTCACAGAGCCATAGAAACAGGTGATGGCATCCCAGCCGCAATTAACATTCACTGTTGATCCAAATGTCGGGTTTGGAAATGAATGTCTCCCAAACTTCTTACCAGCTGCCTGAGCATTTGCCATCATTTTCACTACTTGATGAATCCTGATCCAGTGTGCTAAATGAGATGTGAGAAAATAAATAATTCCCCTTTCACATCACCAAAATAACCCAGTATACTGTCAGGTCGACGCAGGTCGAGGTGCAGTGTGAAAGGAGTATGTTACAATTTACTGGGTCGACTGACCTGGTATTTCAACCTGGGAATAAAACAGGGTTATTCCCGGGTTGAAGTGCAGTGTCGAAGTAACCCAGGACCTGTTCACACTATAGGGAGAGACAGTGCTATTGGGAGAGGCGGTGCTAGGAGATGATCTGTTCTCCAGGCGCCACCTTCGCTCACATCACCGCTGACAATGTCTATAATATTTGTCCTATTAAAAACACGTTAAAGGTCAAAGAACACAGTACGCAATTGACGCAAAAAGTACCGCAAGGGTACGCCCTTAACTATACCTTAAGGAATGTACTTATACTGTAAACATTTGTGCAGTGATAATGTGTAGATGTAATGCAGTGTAACCTTGTTTGCTTAAAAGCTGTATGAGCGACTATGACGCTCTGAGAACCCCTTAGTAATATAATAAACAGTCAAATACCGGTCTAAGGGTCTAACGCCTTTTAAGGAAATGAATGAACGTTCAAAAAGAATAATACAATACAAGTTATACACTACCAAAATAACATAGAATATCTAACCAAGTAACTACACATGAAATACAATAAAGATACAATTACTTTTAAAGGGGGAAAGGGGAGAGAGAGAGAAAGTGAGAGAGAACGAGAGAGAATGGCTTATAACAATAAAGACAATATGGTTATATGGCTGCAGAGAAACTTACACATGTGAGGAACAATCGCTGCGCAGTTAGTCAATGCTGAGAATCTTTGTGTAGAAAATACTTGAGCTTACCCAGGCTGCCTGTCCCTATATACACAACACCCAGCAACACAATTGTCCCTACAATGCCGCATGGGGCAGAAGCTAGACTCCATTTTGGGAAAAACCTCCCATGATTCCAAAGACTGCAACACATGGTTCAAAGGGGGAGGGGAAAACACCCAGCAGCAGCCATCTTCTACAAACCAACTAATCTTATTCCACATTCCAATCCAACTTCCTAGAACCATCTTATTCAATTTCACATTACAAACAAACTCAGTATTTCAATAACCAGAGCATATGGTATGCTGGCTATGCTATATGAATCATCACAAGAACCACACATATCAGCCTGCCATTGCTACAAGCACATGACTACAGTAACAAAAGGAAGTATGCTTTGACTTTAAACCTTCAGCAAGATGCATCATGTAAAACTACTATAATCTGTTATAAATCACCAACCATAAATGTATACCAGGAATGCTATGCTACAGATTGTCTACTGTTCCAATTCATTACAGATTTCATAGAGTATTATCACAAACACCCAACAATCACACAACTGCACAAGCCTCATTAACCTTAAGCCATTTGTATCTCCAAACCAACCACTCTATACCAATCACTTCACAACTACTCTACCTCAAACACATATTTAAACTATTCTATGCCAATCAGCCATGTGATATTGAGATTATGATACTTAGCCTTTCGCTTGGTAGTCAGTCCTGGGGATAGGCCAGCCATGCTTCTGGGTGCCAGGTAGCTGTGGGAGTAGCTACAGTACATCTGTTCTCTGAGATCACAAGCAACTGAACTCTGACCTCTTCTCTTGCCAGGAACTACATTCCTGTGTGACTAGTTCCTGGGGGAGGGGTCTCTCTTGCTTTGTATATGCTGATCAGGTTCAGCCCTGGAAACTGCCAAAAGGGTTGTCTTCAGTTCCCTGTTCACTGCATTGTTCTAACAAAGTGATTTTTAGCTTTTATACATATAATCATATCTATCCGCTGCAATGTCCCACAACTTCACAACAAGTATCAAATTAATCTACACACCAATCTGCTTGTTTCAATAGTAAACATGACGGGTTTATCTGGTTCGGTTCAAATAATACACATTCATGACATTAATTCATTAGCTAATTTTAAATCTCCATGATGTCTGGTGCTTGATATTATTATAATTATGTACTGTATGAAATAAGTGTCGAATCCATCTCTGTGCCATGTCCGTGTAAATGCGTGTGTTAACATATATTGCTGTGCTCGCTGCGCATATTTGCAAGTATAGCGACTTAAATGTGTGCAGTTTGTATGTTCTCTCTATGTAATATTTTTGACTTTGACACCGCACACACACAATATGCCGGGTTGGTGCCACCAGTCTGGAAGGGGTCTCAAGTGAGTTGTACCCGGGAAGGAGCCATGCACAAGTTCCAAGTGCAACCCGCTACTGCGATGGGAAAGGGGTATAAACTGTTCCAGCACAATCCCCTCCCATTAATTGTTTAGCCATATTATGTGCCAGTTATAGCCACTTTGTGCCAAAGCCAGTGGCCCGACAGTAGATCACAGAAGGCAGGCTTTATTTTTAGAATCCATCAACTTCTCAGCAGATCATCATCATCAGGTTAATTTGTTAGAACCTGTAATAAGCACAGCTTAGTAGATCATGATCAGGTCAACATGTGTGCTCTAATCGGTGTCCTGTGTTGCAATCAGTCTTATCCTGTTCAGGGGGTCATTCAGAGTTGATCGTAGCCCTGCAAAATTTTGCAGCGCTACGATCATGTCCATAGACATGCGGGGGGACGCCCAGCACAGGGCTATCCCACCCTGCATGTCAGTGCCGGCCCCCCAGCAAAAGTGCAAAAGCATCGCACAGCGGCGATGCTTTTGCACTTTAGGAGTAGCTCCCGGCCAGCGCAGCTTTAGCATGCAGGCCGGGAGCTACTCGTAGCTCCCCGGCCCGCATCGGCTGCGTGTGACGTCACGCAGCCGCTGCGGCCCGCCCCCCGCATGGCCCGGCCATACCTGCGTTGGCCGGACCGCGCCCACGAAATGGTGGCCAAACGCTGCCGTTTCATCCCCCCCACCCAGCGACCGCCTCTGCCTATCAATAAGGCAGAGGCGATCGTACTGTAGCGACACCCTTCGGCCATCTGGCATGCGCCGACGCACTGCAGTGCCGGCACTTGCGCAGTTCTGACCCGATCGTACTGCTGTGATAAACTGCAGCGTGAGATCGGGTTAGAATGACCCCCTCTGTTCTGATGCATACATGGATTCCTGCTCTGAGCTGCTCAGTGATGTTTAGCTGCCTGGATCATTTGGAAAGCCTGTGACCTGTAGATATTTCTTTATGGTGAACTAACCTTCACTCTGAATGATTTGCTAAGTATTTTTCTACAGTGCTAATGATGTGTGCTATTGGAAAGAATTGTTATTTTTTTTCTACAAGGCATTTACTTATACATGCTGCTTACAGACTAGATGTTACTACTTATCAATTTGTATCTCTGTTGTGATATATACTTGTGCTGCTGAAAGAACTGTGTAATATTTCTATATAAGCCATTTATCTATACATAAAAAAAATGTTACTTCTCATCAATTCTCTGTTGTGGAAAAGACTTGTATTATTTGAGAAACTTGTTCAGCAAAACATTTATTAGTGCTATTTGGAATACTGGAGCATGCTCTTCCGTGAAGATTTCCTGTGCTATACTGTTGATCTTTGATGCTGTTAGCTGTATAGTTTTAGTAGTCTCTGATGTGCTCTGCACCCTTTAAATATATGTATCTGTGATCTTGAACTTACACTACTTAGAGTTGACGTCTGCTGGCTGCTTAGTACCAGTGAACAATTGTAGTTCTGGGAAAGGGGGCTGTTATAAGTGAAGCACTTGGCAGGTGAGTTCTGTGAGCTCAGGGTCATGGTAGGCACTCATAAAACTATTACTCCTCAAAAGAATGTATATAAACCCCCCTTGACCCCCCCTTGAGGTTCACCAGGAACAACTTTAGAACTGCTTCCATTTTGACAGTATGGGATTTAGGAACAGAACACTACTTGGTCCCACAGCAAACACCAATGTATAGTGAGTAATGTGATAAGATCACAGTAAGGATGCCAACTTTTGGGATAAACAAGTACACTTTAATACAGCAGACAATTAGTAACACAGCAGTACAGAAACTTGGCATGAGTAGCTGCAGCTATTTTTATAGCCCAACAATAAATAAAACATAGAAGAATAGCCTAGCCTGTCTGGCACTAACTAAACACAATTATTCCCTATCTCAGAATGGAAGGGCCTAATGTACTTCTCACAAAAGAAGTATTAGCACAGTAATTACAGCCAGTAATCATAGTGTATCTCAACAGGCCTGCTGCCTATTCCCCAGGTAATGAGAGACTGACGGGTACATTTCCTAAAGATCAATTTTTCATTTGGTGTTTTTATGTGATTTCCCACTGATTTTGTAAGTCAGATATTTACTAAAGACAAAATTGATGGCAAATCGCAGATGAAACATGGCTTACACTCCAATAGATGGCAATACACCAATGGACCAAACATTGTATTCTTTAAAGGGACACAAATACAAATCCTGGATTTACTATGAATCGTGTTTGAAATATGACACTTGGAGATAAATCACAGTACAATAGACAATATAAATAGAGTGACAGGTTTTGCTGAAGTATACTGATCTGTGCAAGCTTTTGTTTATTATACTGTAAATAAAGGGTTACATTTTAGAAAAATCATTATATGTGGTCCAAATAGGGGCAGATTTACAGAGGAGGGGGCCCATGTGCAGGCACCATCCTCTCTATGGCACAGTAGACTCTGGCATTGTGCCAGAAACTACTGCGCCTGCACAAGTCTGCAGAGCAGGATAATAGAATATTGACTATGAGCCTATATTTCCTTTATATCATGAGCGTGTGTCCTGTATTCATACTTACCTACTTTTTACTTACCTACTGCCCCTTCGGGGGGCAGGGCTGGGCTCTGACATCATCAAGCTAAAATGATGCAATTCAGATTATTTAGCCCCTCCCCCACCCGTGAATGCCAGAGGTTATTTCTCCGTCCTGTCCGCTTCACTAGGGTGCGAGGGTAGGCAAGTATGCATATATTTTATATTTTTTTGAATGTGACAGTATTACACTATTGCAGTTATATCATTTGTAGAAAATAAAGATGTTTTAAACTAGTGATAGCTTAACAAGATTTCATGGCATGCAATTGTTTTAAAAGACTGAAAGAGCTTGTACTACCCAAGAGTTTGATCTGGCTGAAATTCCAGCATGTTATTGCATTATAAAGGGTTGATACAAGATTGTAAGTACAGCATACTTACCTACACTGTAAGTCTCCTCTCCGGGAGAAGCCCGGAGAGGAGACGCAACAGGAATCTTCGGGGGGCGGGGCCGGACAGTGACATCACCAAGCCCCGCCCCGCATCGGGAAATGCCGCGATTCCTGGGTCCGCAGGAAGGGGCGGGGCTAAAATGGCGCGATTTGCGTCATTTTAACCCCTTCTCCACCCGACGGACCCGCGAATGCGGGAGGTTATCTCCATCCTGCTCGCATCACTAAGATGCGAGCAGGATGCGGGAGACCTGCCCACTCTTCCGGGGGTGCGAGGGGCTACCCCAAAAAACGGGAGCCTCCCGCAGCTTCCGGGAGAGTAGGTAAGTATGAAGTACAGTAATATGGGTGTGAAATAGAGGTCTGCATGGACCGCATTTTCATGAACATCCCCTCCCAGAACTACATGACATCATTACCCACACCCATTCTGCCTTTGTATGTATACATGCAATCAACATGTAAATGCCTCTGCCTTCTTGTGCTTGCATTCATTTTCTTAGCATGTGCAGTGCGAACATATATAACATTTGTTACGCAAAAGGGGCATGCGTTCAAATCTGCATCAGCCTCTATGGCAGGCATGTCCAAACTGCGGCCCTCCAGCTGTTGTGAAACTACATATCCCAGCTTGGCCTGACACAGTTTTGCTGTCAGAGAATGCTAAAACTGTGTCAGGGCATGCTGGGATGTGTAGTTTCTCAACAGCTGGAGGGCCGCAGTTTGGACATGCCTGCTCTATGGGGTTTTTTTAGGAATAAATATGCTGGTTAAGTGGACCTTACAGAAATAGACCCACCAAGAGGTGGTCGTCCTCTAAACGTCCATATATCACCTATACCAAGGTGAGCATTCAACGTTATCAGTACAGATACATGTACTCTATTGAATTCCGATTGCCTTTTTGGTACTGCGTTGATGGATGATCTCAACCAGGAGCATAGACAGAACTTTGAGGGCTCCATAGTAACATTTTGAAGGGGAGCTTTCCCCCTTCTAGGGAGACAACAGTTCATTTTAGGCACAACAGTAGTGCCCTGCTTCATTCTATGAACTATAGTGGTGCCCTATTTACATTATACCACACCCTGCCCCCAAATGTTGGATAAGTTATGTCTTGGTTTTGTTCTTGATCTTAATGATTGCATTAAATGTTTTTAGTTTACTGGATTTGGGAACGTACCTGATCATGAAGTTGTTTTTAAATATAAACATAAATAGATCATGGTGCTTTGCGTTGCATTTGCAGTTTTGTGGTGAATATGGGCTTCCCTGTTATTACTGTACAAACAATTTGGAAACTCAATGAGAGGACATCAAACAGAGTTTGGGGATGATTCATCTGGCAAGAATGTGGCTGCTTGTTTTCATTCTCTAAAAGCAAAGGGAAGGGACAGCCGTCTGCTCCATGAGACATGAATCATATTTTACATTAACCCTTCTATGCAGAGCATGGGGATGGCAACAGAAAGATAGAACCTGAAAACAAACATTGTCATTGTTTAAAGTGAAAATAAATCGAAATACAGGTAGCTATCATTATTATTATTATTATTATTCAGCAGCACATATATAGGACATATGTCCATTTGCTTAGAATAAAATAAGCAAATTTGTAGTGCACATGGAACAAAGCACAGGCTTACTAGTGCACTCTGGGGCATGGTGGGGCAGTACGGATTGTGTAATGGTTACCATTACTGCCTCACAGCAATTAATCCTAGTGCAAATATGTGTGCGTGTACATGTGGTAGGAAATATAGATTAAGGGGGTAATTCTGAGTTGATCGAAGCAGCAAGTTTGTTAGCAATTGGGCAAAACCACGTGCACTGCAGGGGAGGCAGATATAACATGTGCAGAGAGAGTTAGATTTGGGTGGGTTATTTTGTTTCTGTGCAGGGTAAATACTGGCTGTTTTATTTTTACACTGCAATTTAGATTTCAGTTTGAACACACCCCACCCAAATCTAACTCTCTCTGCACATGTTAAATCTGTCCCCCCTGCAGTGCACATGGTTTTGCCCAACTGCTAACAAGTTTTCTGCTGCGATCAACTCGGAATTAGGCCCAAAGTCAGGGGAAATGGAAAAGGAAAACACAGTCTAAGAGCACAAGACTGTCAAGGGATGGAATTATGATTTTCATGTAAATTATACCAACTTGCACTCACCTATTTATTGATGTAATTATATAGTGATGTTTAAGTTTATATTTTCACTGTGAGCACGCAAAGTACACCCACATGTTTTTCTTTATGTGGGCTTTTACCTTTCAAAATATTTTCTCGTACTAGTACATTTTAGCCATACTTATTAAAAGTTAAGTTTTACATAGGCTGTGTGCCCCAAATAGAGAGTCCTTGCTTTCTCTTTGTACTTGTTTCAATTAGGAAATATAGGGAGTCATTCCGAGTTGATTGCTCGCTAGCAACTTTTTGCAGCGCTGAGATCAGATAGTCGCCGCCTATGGGTTAGTGTATTTTAGCTTTGCGAGTGTGCGAACGCTTTTGCAGCTGACGGCACAAAAAAAGTTTTTTTGCAATTTCTGAGTAGCTCTGGACTTACTCAGCCGCTGCGATCACTTCAGTCTTTTTGGTCCCGGAATTGACGTCAGACACCCGCCCTGCAAACGCTTGGACACGCCTGCCTTTTTCCAAACACTCCCAGAAAACGGTCAGTTGACACCCCCAAACGCCATCTTTCTGTCAATCACCTTGCGATCGGCTGTGCAAATGGATTCTTCGTTAAATCCATCGCCCAGCACCGATCCTCTTTGTACCCATACGACATGCCTGCGCAATGCGGTGCAAACGCATGTGCAGTTTTGCCGAGATTTAACCTGATCGCAGCGCTGCAAAAAGTTGCTAGCGAGCGATCAACTCGGAATGACCCCCATAGATTGTAAGCTCCACTGGGGCAGGGGCTGATGGGGAATGGCCAAATATTCTCTGTAAAGCGCCGCGGAATATGTGTGCACCAAATAAATAACTGGTAATAAATTATAAGTAAAATAAATCGTGTGTCGAAGTCAGAAAATATTACAACACACACATTACGTACAAACACCACATATATGGCCTCCGTGTGCGTACGTATTCGGCTGTGCGTGCACATATTCGCAAATTGCGTATGGTCGCTCCCACGGTCCTGCGCATTAGATCGTGGTATGAGTAATTACAGTGGAATTTGTACTCACATGGAAAAGCCACAAAGACATATCATAAATTTAATCTATATATTGCATAAATCCCACACTGTCTGATTTCTCTTCTAAATAGCATGAAGATCGGTCACACATAAATTAAACTCCCAGAGACTAAAATACAATGGCCTTATTTACACTAAACTTTGAAATTCTATGAAGAAGGCAAACACCTTTGTTTACTAGGGTAGCCGAGTTTCTATTGAAAGCAATAAGAACTGGAATGTCATTGTCTCACCTGAAGACAAAACAAACAAAGAGACAATACCCAGGAACCTGGGCTGAGAGAAACTCAATTAGCAATAGCTAGCAAAAATACAAACCAGACATTTAGAAATCTGAGATATTAACATTCATAGTCTAAACTCTTGGAGATGTATGTGTTTGTTTGTATATATATATATATATTTAGACAAGAGTCCAGCAGTGTGGAGGTGCACTCATCCGATCAAATGATTTCCAGCAACTTCACTTTTTCATAATAACTTTATTTCAGTCGAGATTCGGCTTATTAAGTCGACGTTTCGATCCTCAGTTTAGGATCTTTATCAAGATAAGCTTCCAGTTATACACAATATTTTGAAAGCATCATATATTGATTACTAAAAAAAAAACAGAATAAACAAAATAAGGGTACATACAATAACAAAAGGACAAAAAACAAAAAAGACATAAGTGGACCACCACGCCCCTCAGGCTAATTTTCAGAAAAACTCATTTGGCACCACGTGTGGGTCAAAAACACAAACCCATGTCACTGTTTGTAATCACCGTGAGTGGACACCTACACCAGAGGCGTGAGTCACCATGCACTAATACAAAGTATTCAAACCTATAAAGTATGATACAACTAGCATAACGATGTCTATAACATCGTACACTTACTCAGACAAATCAATATGTCAGGTTCAGACAGTACCAGGGCTGTACGGCTGTGGGCATCCAGCGGATTGAGGTGTTAGCTTATTATATATTTTTTTACAGTGATCATCTTTGTTGTCTAAGCTGCTCTATGACTGTGAGTCTCAATAATCACAAGTGTAAGTATTATAGCTTGAACCTTCTCACTTGTGACCTGGCAGACGTGTTGATTGTTTGTCGGTATATGTGTTCGTTTGTGGACGTGCACGTATAGATATATGCATTGATTCGCCTTTTACAGAATCTCCATTTTAATATGGCCTCACTAGCCGTACAGCCCTGGTACTGTCTGAACCTGACATATTGATTTGTCTGAGTAAGTGTACGATGTTATAGACATCGTTATGCTAGTTGTATCATACTTTATAGGTTTGAATACTTTGTATTAGTGCATGGTGACTCACGCCTCTGGTGTAGGTGTCCACTCACGGTGATTACAAACAGTGACATGGGTTTGTGTTTTTGACCCACACGTGGTGCCAAATGAGTTTTTCTGAAAAGTAGCCTGAGGGGCGTGGTGGTCCACTTATGTCTTTTTTGTTTTTTGTCCTTTTGTTATTGTATGTACCCTTATTTTGTTTATTCTCTGTTTTTTTTAGTAATCAATATATGATGCTTTCAAAATATTGTGTATAACTGGAAACTTATCTTGATAAAGATCCTAAACTGAGGATAAAAACGTTGACTTAATAAGCCGAATCTTGACTGAAATAAAGTTATTGCGAAAAAGTGAAGTTGCTGGAAATCATTTGATCGGATGAGTGCACCTCCACACTGCTTGACTCTTGTCTAAATATTGTGGGTCTACCATTCTATGGAGATTCCCACTAGGAGCACCCCCCCGTTGTTCTTTATTTCTTGATGCGAGTGCAGGATTATACATGTTATTTATATATATATATATATATATATATATATATAATTCCTAACAAATTGTAATAGCAGGAGTATGTGTGGGTATGTGTATAGCTGTATATATATTTATTTATATATATATATTTATTTATATATATATATATATATGAGTATATGGATATATGTGGATATATGTATATCTTGAGGATGGAAATAAATAATCATATCATGTGTGGGATCATATTGTTCAGAGTCACGTAAACATTAATCTGGTAGGAATAAGATTATTATTATATATTACCACATTAAATTATTAATAATACCAGATTTATGTATGATTAACGTGATGGGTTTAACTGGTCATGGGGTGGGAACTCAGATGCAAACAACAGAAATCACATCTCAAGTCTTAGCCATCGCCCACTTCTTAAGCTGACCAATGATCCCCGGTGCACAGGATATGTCCCACCGCAGAACCAATGGAAGAAGAGCACACAGTGTCTATTGTATTATGTTTTGATCTACTGTATACAGAGCCAGCTGCATGCCAGGTCACTATCACAGACTCTGAAGGTCATCACCCTTGATGACTGAGGGACGGACCGGGAAGCGCAGGCGAAACCAGAAGTATGTACCATTGACTGTAGCCATTATTCTTTTGTATTGCATTGCATTGTGATTGTAACCCCCTTTCAGTAATAATATGTTGTGGTGTCGGAACCCAGCAGTTTAAATACAATCTGGTGTCGTGTTTTCCTTTCCCTGCTAAGGTTTAAAGTGTATTACTATTGCATGCATAGCTGTTAAGAGTTCACAGTGTATCTTTGGGTGTGTACGCGCTGAGTGTACTTTGTACTGTCAGCGCAGTATTTGTACGCAAAGTCCGTACATGGTACGGGACTCTGTACGCTAATGGTGTAATAGGTACGTAGGTTGTGGATTAAGTATAACGGCCGCAGCGGCTTCATTTAAAGTGTATGAAATGTCTTTTTAAAGTGTTGCTTTAGTCCTGTATGTAAACCAGCGTTTATAATTGGGGGCTCATCCGATTTCCACATACTCACAGCCTAACAGGTCATAGCAGACTTAATCTATCAGCAAAAGGGTGGACAGAAAGTATCCTACGTAACCTTTTCATGGTCGATGGATACACTGAAAACCCTACTTGTGTGCTGATTAGATGACGTCTGCTCTGTATGGTTTGTAGAGGTGCTGGTAGAACCCGTAAAACAACAGGAAAAAAGCTATTTAAAAATCTGTGAAAAATTTTTTTTGCGCCAAAAAGCGTACACAAAAGACACCCATACTTTGCATACCCTCTCACATTGTTGCCATAAGACTAAAACTTTTGTTTAAGCTGTATTGCATCTGGGGTAAAGCTGCCTATCTGAATGAATAAAAATTTTCTGTACAGAAAAACCAAAGTGTATTTGAGTGAGCGAACATAGGAGTGAGTGGATTTGAACCCCGGAAATCGGGTCCCGTGGTACACCAAGTAAGTGGAGGCTTTGTGGCGTGAGGCGGCTGACTCACGTTAATATAGATTGAAATACGCAAATCGTGAGGAGATTTGCAGAGGAGCGTAATAGGGAATTGTGCATTGTGTAGTATTGAAGTAAAAAGGTTTTTTTTGTTACGCTCCGAACTGAGGGTCGCAGTTTGTACATCGACCCGTGGTTGTACGGCAGATTGGTAACAAGTACCTATACACTGTACGATTGGACCGCGCGTTTGTGGGTGCGATACATAGCGCAACTTGATAACCCTTTTACGAGCTTTTTGCGTAGAATTGCAGTATCATTAGCGCTGTATAGAGCATACGCAAGCGTGATTTGTGTATAAGTGTATAGGGAGTTTTCGGTGGTCTCTCTCAGGAAAATCTCCAGTGGCGGATATTTACTGGAAAAGGTAAGTTACTCCTAACACTTCCAATAAATAGAAACCAATAGGACCTCACTGGGTACGCGGTGTTCACTATTGGAGTGAGTCATGGTACTCAGCGGAGAAGGAGCGAGTGAAAGCGCTAGGTGTCTTTCACCGTCTATCTGCGGTGTGCATCGGGGATTGCGTTTATTGGCAAAAAGTCCGCGATGGGATCCAATTGCACAAGCAGTGGGCGTTTAATAGCTAGGGTTCAGGCTGAAGAAGTGGGACCGAAAAGGTTAGAATTGCGACCAAGAGGGTCAGCAAGGTTTATTATGTGTGAAAAATATGGTTCACATGCGGAGGCTTTTTGAAATGAATGATTACGTATGACTTACAAAGATAGGGTACCATTCCCTAAGGTGGGCAGCTTTGAACCCGAGGTACTGCAGAATGTAAGCAGTAAAATATGTCTTCTTAAATCCAGAAAACAAAGGATTAGACATAACGATTGTTTAAATTTATGGCAGCAAGAGGGGGAGATGCAAAGGGAAAAAACTCGTAAAGCAGGTTCCAAACCTAGCAGCAAAAATACCAAACAAATAACAAGTGGCGCTTGACAGTCAGAAAATTGAAACATTTATTTTAAAAATGTATATGAATTACAACAACCTCCTGGGGGTGTATAACAATATTAAAACATCACAATAATATAAATGTACATTGTATTATAACTGAGTATTCAAACTATAATTAAAACACCAATTGTAGATGATCTTATATACATACAATTAATTACTAATAGCACCTGGAAGGTCATAGAACGTGCAGGGTTCAGTATATGCACAAAAGTGTATAGCTATAAAGTACTTTGTCAGAACAAAGGATCACTCACGGCTGTGTGCTTTGAAGATTTGCATGTATCACAGATGAATGGCAGTAAGCGGCTGGTGCAAGATTATTAGGATGAAAAAGAATTTATGTGCACCTATAACGCTGGGCAGGAGCTTCTTCGGTCCCTGCTCCCTGGTGTTGTCTCGTTGACCAGGTGGAGACACACACCAGAGCCTCAGCGAATGGAATTAATGTCGCGCCGTACGGGGAGTCCCGATTGTCCGTCCTTACCCGATCAGCGCCACCTCCGGTACCTCCGTGCTTTCCAAACGGAGACAAATAGCTGGTGAAGCCGGAGCTGTTGTGGTGATCGGTCCGGGTGTATTGGCCGGCAGTCGGCCTGTCTTGAATGGAGCAGACACCCGGTGTGGTTTCCGTCTGCCGGTCCGCACCGGACCTGCCGGGAACGGCACCTGTTGCTTCTACCACCCCAACTTGAGATGAACGGCTGGGGCTGTAGGAATGAAAGGCTGCAGATCGAATTCTCCGGGCTGCAGTAATCAAAACCGGGCTCCTATGCACGGTTCTGAAATTCAATTTGAAGCAGACAGCAGTATTGATCCTTAAAGTGCAAAGCCTGTATCCTTAACGCGTTTCAACGCCAGCAGGGCGTCTTTTTCGAAAGGCAGGTATACCTGGGAGCAGGAGTATTCAGGTCTTATACCTGCTCCACAGGTGGAACTAATTATCAGTGATTTAGCTCAGCCATTCTGGATCATCAAATTAGATGTAATGTTTTAGGCTCCTTTATTTTGGAGCAGACATACACATTCATAAGTAAAACTATAATAATACCATGACACAGTAAAAGGCAGCACAAGATGTACTGCAAAAACAGTGCAAATAAGATAAAATAAAAGAACCCAAATAAAATATGAGACTGGGAATACCTATCTTTATTATGAGGAATATATTATAGCGATCCATAATTACCATACCAATTTGCATATCTATAAATATGTATGTTTAAATCAATGAGATTCTATATTATCATAACACTGATTTAAAAAACCATGATAAGAAAAAGTTTCTTTTATGTGAATGCATGTTCTTACACACACTTCCGATCTCTGCTGTCGATAACACAAATACTAATACCTAGGAAGGAAAATCCCCCCAGAAAAACTCCTGGAATAATGTGTTAGACAGCAGAAAGGTTAGACACCTTCCATGGTTACATCTATAGAAACCGTATAAACAACTAAGCTACCTCGAATTTATATCCCTTTATTCTGTTTTTATTTTTCTCTCTCTTTCGCTTTCTCTTTCCCTTTCTGCTGTCTAACACATTATTCCAGGAGTTTTTCTGGGGGGATTTTCCTTCCTAGGTACAGGTTGAGTATCCCTTATCCAAAATGCTTGGGACCAGAGGAATTTTGGATATCAGATTTTTCCATATTTTGGAATAATTGCATACCATAATGAGATATTATGGTGATGGGACCTAAATCTAAGCACAGAATGCATTTATGTTACATATACACCTTATACACCCAGCCTGAAGGTAATTTTAGCCAATATTTTTTATAACTTTTTGCATTAAACAAAGTGTGTGTACAGTCACACAATTCATTTATGTTACATATACACCTTATACACACAGCCTGAAGGTAATTTAATACAATATTTTTAATAACTTTGAGTATTAAACAAAGTTTGTGTACACTGAGCCATCAAAAAACAAAGGTTTCACTATCTCAGTCTCACTCAAAAAAGTCTGTATTTCGGAATATTCTGTATTTCGGAATATTTGGATATGGGATACTCAACCTGTATTAGTATTTGTGTTATCGACAGCAGAGATCGGAAGTGTGTGTAAGAACATGCATTCACATAAAAGAAACTTTTTCTTATCATGGTTTTTTAAATCAGTGTTTTAATAATATAGAATCTCTTTGATTTAAACATACATATTTATAGATATGCAAATTGGTATGGTAATTATGGATCGCTATAATATATTCCTCATGATAAAGATAGGTATTCCCAGTCTCATATTTTATTTGGGTTCTTTTATTTTATCTTATTTGCACTGTTTATGCAGTACATCTTGTGCTGCCTTTTACTGTGTCATGGTATTATTATAGTTTTACTTATGAATGTGTATGTCTGCTCCAAAATAAAGGAGCCTAAAACATTACATCTAATTTGATGATCCAGAATGGCTGAGCAAAATCACTGATAATTAGTTCCACCTGTGGAGCAGGTATAAGACCTGAATACTCCTGCTCCCAGGTATACCTGCCTTTCAAAAAAGACGCCCTGCTGGCATTGAAACGCGTTAAGGATACAGGCTTTGCACTTTAAGGATCAATACTGCTGTCTGCTTCAAATTGAATTTCAGAGCCGTGCATAGGAGCCCGGTTTTGATTACTGCAGCCCGGAGCATTCGATCTGCAGCCTTTCATTCCTACAGCCCCAGCCGTTCATCTCAAGTTGGGGCGGTAGAAGCAACAGGTGCCGTTCCCGACAGGTCCGGTGCGGACCGGCGCACGGAAACCACACCAGGTGTCTGCTCCATTCAAGACAGGCCGACTGCCGGCCAATACACCCGGACCGATCACCACAACAGCTCCGGCTTCACCAGCTATTTGTCTCCGTTTGGAAAGCACGGAGGTACCGGAGGTGGCGCTGATCGGGTAAGGACGGACAATCGGGACTCCCCGCACGGTGCAGCATTAATTCCATTCGCTGAGGCTCTGGTGTGTTTCTCCACCTGGTCAACGAGACAGCACCAGGGAGCAGGGACCGAAGAAGCTCCTGCCCAGCGTTATAGGTGCACATAAATTCTTTTTCATCCTAATAATCTTGCACCAGCCGCTTACTGCCATTCATCTGTGATACATGCAAATCTTCAAAGCACACAGCCGTGAGTGATCCTTTGTTCTGACAAAGTACTTTATAGCTATACACTTTTGTGCATATACTGAACCCTGCACATTCTATGACCTTCCAGGTGCTATTAGTAATTAATTGTATGTATATAAGATCATCTACAATTGGTGTTTTAATTATAGTTTGAATACTCAGTTATAATACATTGTACATTTATATTATTGTGATGTTTTAATATTGTTATACACCCCCGGGAGGTTGTTGTAATTCATATACATTTTTAAAATAAATGTTTCAATTTTCTGACTGTCAAGCGCCACTTGTTATTTGTTTGGTATTTTTGTGTTTTAAGGGACTGGCAATTCCCTTTTACAAGAGGCTGCTGACAATCACATTGCAGTGCTACTCACCAGAGCGCTTAGTTTTCTTTTTTCTTTTTTCACGCTTTGTGTGTACCTTGCCTTACTATAGCAGCTTAGGTGATTAGCACTGCAAGATTAATTTCTATACAGATAGAATCCAACGGAGACAAGAAGTTCTTAAGCAATATGAGACTGGGAATTGTAGTATTGAGGAAACGCCTCATGATGAGTTCTTGAAAAATTCAAACAGACTAGAAGAGTTGCTCAAATCTGAATCAAGACATTGGTGGGACAAGACGTCTTTATCAAAGTATTTGGAACATAAAAAAATACCTCGTGGTCTACGAATTTTCAAGAGCTCATCTTTTAATAACGATCCTGATTTATTAGAGCAATGGGAAAAAATTCTAGATAAATGTTCGTTTGCACTTATGCAATTAATAATTGATTATAGGGGAAATACATTAATTGAAATTGAGGATGAGATTAAACAAACACAAGATATACTTCAGAAATATAAAGATGAGGATTACTACAAAGAGAGGGAAGCAGTAATGAATAAAAGGTTAGAACATTATGAGAAGGAGATTATAGAAAGGAAGGAGAAGAAATTCTCACGAGACTTGAGAGATTATAATACAAATACCATTAAAAATTATCATACCAGAAATAGAGTTAGAGAGGAATCTAGATCAGAGGTTCGACAAAAGCCTAGCTACAGGGAGAATTATGGCTACCAGCCCAAGTTGCAAAGAAGTAGGCCTCAATATAGGCATACTCAATATAACACCCGGGATCCTTTAGAAAATAATAAGTATTCCTCCAATGCACGGATGTCACCTGGGTGGACAACTGTACCTCTTAAAAAGACATCATGGCAGCAAGAATCCTCTCTAGGAGCTGCGAATGGAGAGTCTCCCCAAGAGCGTCATCATTTTTTAGACAGAGGAAGGAGAGACAGGATGGAATTAAATGCCAGAGGGAACAGATATTTTACACAAAACCGTTACGACCCCCTGACACGCACACCAAAAAGAGGAAGGGATATCGACCAAGAGGTCAAAGAGGAGGTAAGGGACAACAAAAACCAAAGGTTCCGCTAAAACCAGCCGGTATTTTTAATCTCTCTTCCATTACTTTAACTAAAACTGAAGAAAAAATTCTCTCAAAAGGGATGAATTTTGCACCTAATGCACGCCCCAATTTTTTTGAGCTCTTCATTGAGCTCAATCGTTTTGTCAGAGGACTGTGCAGGAAAAGATTTTTTGTGACGGCAGAAAAACAGAACAAACTTACCTGCCAAGACAATATTGAAACCATATTAGACCAGGATGATATTTCTGGTCTTAATATGTTGAATGATCTTCTGCTTGAAAATATGTCCCCTGACAATTTAGAACAACAGACTAAAATATTATTATTTGATGTTGACAGAGGTACCTTCAAGAAAAATCCCAATTTTTTCCCACTCAACATAAAACCAGTGCCATAGATACTTTTTATCATACCACCTTGGAGGAATTTCGTAACTTATGCGACCACAAAATACATCCCTGTCTGTACAACTTGAAGCCTGATGAAAGAAAAGCTCTCAAAAGACTCTCTGACAATCAGGCTCTCACTATTCAACCAGCAGACAAGGGAGGAGGAGTGGTAGTGCAGAATACTGAAGACTACGTTAGAGAGGCTAAAAGACAACTGACTGACACCACCTTCTATAGAATTTTAGGACAGGATCCAACTCTTGATTATCAAAAACAATTAAAAAATATGTTGACATTGGCTTGTGCCGACGATGTTATTACACGTGATGAGTTTGAGTTCCTAGTCTACCCCCTCCACCCAATCAATCCCATTTATTATCACCTTCCCAAAGTACACAAGACACTACATGAACCCCTGGGTCGCCCTATTATTTCAGGGATTGAGGGCCTTACATCTAATTTGTCTTATTACGTTGATCACTTTTTACAACCACGTGCATCCTCTCTGAGATCCCATATTAGAGACGCCACTGAGTTTATTAAACTGGTGGAAGGTTTGAAATGGAATCCTGATTTCCTGTTCGTCACATGTGACGTACAAGCTTTGTATACCAATATCCCACATACAAAAGGGATAGAATGTGTGGCAAAAAGCTTACGTGAGGATATGGGTATCTCAGAGGGGAAACGTCAATTTATTCTTTCTGCTATTGCTTTTATTTAGTCTCACAATTATTTTTTATTTGATCACTGTCACTATTTACAGGTCCTCGGTACAGAGATGGGGACCAGGTTCGCGCCCAGTTTCGCAAACATCTACATGGGCGATTTTGAAAACACCTATATCTGGGGAGGCGCCCATGTTGCGAACCTGGTCCTTTATGGTCGCTATATCGACGACCTGTTTTTTGTTTGGAAAGGGGATTCTTCTTCAGTCACTGAGTTTGTTAGGTATGTTAACAATAACACTTATGGTTTAACCTTCACGTGCACTCACCATCCTTCACAGATTAATTTTTTGGATGTAACGGTGGAGGTGGTAGAGGAAATTGTCACAGTATCACCTTTTAAAAAATCAGTGGATGTATGTAATTATATTCCTTATTCCAGTAATCATAATAAAAACTGGTTTAAGAATGTACCAAAAAGCCAGGTACACAGGATTAGGAGAAATTGCACTTTTGATAAGAAATATCATGAACAGGTCAGGGATTTGGTGGACACATTTAAAGGTTGTGATTATCCACAAGGAGTATTAGATGAGGCTTTGGTTTATGCTTCTAAACTTGTAAGAAAAGATATGCTTGCCACTGAGGATGATGAGAATAATGCTGACGCACAGGAACCTGGCCATCCAAGTGGTGTGAACTTGGAGATTAATGATGGAGACAGGTATAGGATTAGGGATAAAGATAAAAATAAAAGTAAAAATAAAGTAATAAAGAAGAACAAGGATAAATACAGTTTAGTATTTAAGTCCAAATTTAATGTAGCGGCTAGTAAGATCAAGGGCATAATCAATAAAAATTATAGATTATTATTCACTGATCCTGTTCTCAAGGAACATTTAGATGAAACACCAGTGATAGTTTTTAAGAAAGCCAAAAACTTGAGGAATATTCTAGCTCCTAGTTTCTTTAAAGGACATTTAGATCGGTCCCTAAAAAATACACAAAGAACTTTAATTGGACCAGAGGTCACAGGGTTCTATAGATTTAACCATGGGAGGTGTATCACTTGTTCGTTTGTTTCGAATAAAACTAAAAGTGTTGTTTCCAATGTCTCTAAAAAAGAGCATAGAATCAACACTTTTATTAATTGCAGCACTCAATATGTGATTTATCTATTGATATGTCCCTGTCAACTATATTATGTTGGTCGAACAATACGCCCCCTGAAACTCAGATTTATGGAACATAGAAGAAACATTCTGAATAAAATCATGAACCATAGTGTTCCTCGCCATTTTTCTGAGTTTCATGGAGGCGACCCCACGGGGCTCCTGCTGGTTGGGCTGGAACATATTCCAGCAACCAGCAGGGGTGGTGATCGCTTCAGAACTCTATGCAGACAGGAGGCAGCATGGATCCTCAGATTACAGACACTTAATCCTCAGGGTCTCAATGAAACCATTGATCTGGAGTTTATTTAAATTTGTTTTCTTGTTTCTAACCTGAGTACCTCTATAGGAGTGCTCACAGATCTGGTTTCATAGTCCTAGTTTAGGGAGGGGGGGTTTCCTTCTGTCTGTTGTTTGTGATATTGGCGTCTACCAAATGTCATTGGTTATGTGCAGCTTCTTCCACTATCTCCTTCTCTCTGTTGTTTTTGTTTTTGTCTACTATTATATATAAGCAGTTGGTTTTTTTAAAAACCGTATAAACAACTAAGCTACCTCGAATTTATATCCCTTTATTCTGTTTTTATTTTTCTCTCTCTTTCGCTTTCTCTTTCCCTTTCTGCTGTCTAACACATTAAATTCGAGGTAGCTTAGTTGTTTATACGGTTTCTATAGATGTAACCATGGGAGGTGTCTAAACTTTCTGCTGTCTAACACATTATTCCAGGAGTTTTTCTGGGGGGATTTTCCTTCCTAGGTATTAGTATTTGTGTTATCGACAGCAGAGATCGGAAGTGTGTGTAAGAACATGCATTCACATAATAGAAACTTTTTCTTATCATGGTTTTTTAAATCAGTGTTATGATAATATAGAATCTCATTGATTTAAACATACATATTTATAGATATGCAAATTGGTATGGTAATTATGGATCGCTATAATATATTCCTCATGATAAAGATAGGTATTCCCAGTCTCATATTTTATTTGGGTTCTTTTATTTTATCTTATTTGCACTGTTTATGCAGTACATCTTGTGCTGCCTTTTACTGTGTCATGGTATTATTATAGTTTTACTTATGAATGTGTATGTCTGCTCCAAAATAAAGGAGCCTAAAACATTACATCTAATTTGATGATCCAGAATGGCTGAGCTAAATCACTGATAATTAGTTCCACCTGTGGAGCAGGTATAAGACCTGAATACTCCTGCTCCCAGGTATACCTGCCTTTCAAAAAAGACGCCCTGCTGGCGTTGAAACGCGTTAAGGATACAGGCTTTGCACTTTAAGGATCAATACTGCTGTCTACTTCAAATTGAATTTCAGAGCCGTGCATAGGAGCCCGGTTTTGATTACTGCAGCCCGGAGCATTCGATCTGCAGCCTTTCATTCCAGCCGTTCATCTCAAGTTGGGGCGGTAGAAGCAACAGGTGCCATTCCCGACAGGTCCGGTGCGGACCGGCGCATGGAAACCACACCAGGTGTCTGCTCCATTCAAGACAGGCCAACTGCCGGCCAATACACCCAGACCGATCACCACAACAGCTCCGGCTTCACCAGCTATTTGTCTCCGTTTGGAAAGCACGGAGGTACCGGAGGTGGCGCTGATCGGGTAAGGACGGACAATCGGGACTCCACGCACGGCGCGGCATTAATTCCATTAGCTGAGGCTCTGGTGTGTGTCTCCACCTGGTCAACGAGACAGCACCAGGGAGCAGGCACCGAAGAAGCTCCTGCCCAGCGTTATAGGTGCACATAAATTCTTTTTCATCCTAATAATCTTGCACCAGCCGCTTACTGCCATTCATCTGTGATACACAGAGCCGGCCCTAACCAATATGATGCCCTAGGCAAGATTTTGGCTGGTGCCCCCTAGTTCCGCCGCTAGTTACGTCTCTGACCCTGCACCCCTTTCCCAGCACCATCACCCCTCACCTGTAGCAGTCCTCATTTTGGTGTTCCTACCCCCTATATTTTAATTAGGAACATTGCGCATTTGGTGCACAGTCCAAAAAGGGGTGTGTTCTTGCTGGAAAGGGGCTTGGTCACACAATAGTACCCCCAATTCAAATTATGCCACACAGTACTGCAACTATATTTACACACATAATGCCCCTTACACATATGCAGAACACTACTGCACAACCAACCCACTCGCACACATCACTCACATGGCCGCTAAAACTGTGACCTCTGCCTCTGCTTAGATACAGATGTGTCCTCATACATCTGGCGTGGGTCAGCTGGCAGCTCTGATAACGTTGGGCTCCTTTTTTTATAAAAATGTGTCTTATTTGCATTACTATGTGGCTAGAATGCACAAGCAGCTTCTGCCGATTACAATGATATGCAGCATGCCTATATTCTGTGTGCGACTGTATCTGCATATGAAATGCTATGTGATTTCCAGGAATACACTGTAACATAGCATTTCGTATGCAGATACTGCTGCAATCGCACCCAGAATATAGGCATGCCGCATATCATTTTAATCAGCAGAAGCTGCTTGTGCCCCTAGGAATACCAAATGCCCTAGGCATTTGCCTAGTTTGCCTATGCCTAAGGCCGGCTCTGGTGATACATGCAAATCTTCAAAGCACACAGCCGTGAGTGATCCTTTGTTCTGACAAAGTACTTTATAGCTATACACTTTTGTGCATATACTGAACCCTGCACGTTCTATGACCTTCCAGGTGCTATTAGTAATTAATTGTATGTATATAAGATCATCTACAATTGGTGTTTTAATTATAGTTTGAATACTCAGTTATAATACATTGTACATTTATATTATTGTGATGTTTTAATATTGTTATACACCCCCGGGAGGTTGTTGTAATTCATATACATTTTTAAAATAAATGTTTTAATTTTCTGACTGTCAAGTGCCACTTGTCATTTGTTTGGTATTTTTGTGTTTTAAGGGACTGGCAATTCCCTTTTACAAGAGGCTGCTGACAACCACATTGCAGTGCTACTCACCAGAGCGCTTAGTTTTCTTTTTTCCAAACCTAGCAGGAATGGAGACACGAAATCACCATTACCGTCACAGGTCGAAGGGAATGAGATGGCTACAATCAATGGTACATCTGTAAATGATAGTATTATGCAAGAGCAATGTATTAACCATAACCTTTGCAAGTTGTATCCTGTTTTGAAGTCTTTTCAAGGTCATAGGTCACAGGATGATGAAGCATCCAGCCAAATCACAGCTCTCATTCAGGCAGTCGCTTTGCAGGAAACTCAGGTGGGGCCTGTCCACCCAGTTAGATCAGTACCAGTGTTCCCCACTGAAAGAACTGGTGAGGTCACAGCTACCGGTAAGTGTGAGATGGGTCATTGCACAGAGACAACAACACCCTACAGTAAACAGATTAGAAACGGAATGGTAGGATTACATCCTGTCTTGGAAATAGTAACTCCCAATGGGGGAACCGATAGTCAGGGAGTAATCCTCACCAGGAATAATGCAATGTATTGCCCGTTGTCCAGAGCTGAGCTGCGGTCAATCATTTCAGAATTCCCCGATCCCCGGGAGTATTTAGCCAGATGTCAAAAGTTTATCAGAGATCTGGGTAATGCTTATGAACCAGCTAATAAAGATTAGCGGATACTTTTAAAAGCGTGCCTACCCCCTAATATTGACACCCAAAAATGTATCACTGATTGTAGGTTAGAGTCGGATAGTCCTATGACTGATGTAAACAATCAGAAAAATATAGAGTGAATTAATATGCAACTAGAGTTGTGTTTCCCTATTACTGTTAAGTGGAGAAGAATTTTCTAGTGATGAGCGGGTTCGGTTCCTCGGAATCCGAAACCGCCCGAACTTCAGGTTTTTTTACACGGGGCCGAGCGACTCGGATCTTCCCGCCTTGCTCGGTTAACCCGAGCGCGCCCGAACGTCATCATCCCGCTGTCGGATTCTCGCGAGGCTTGTATTCTATCGCGAGACTCGGATTCTATATAAGGAGCCGCGCGTCGCCGCCATTTTCACACGTGCATTGAGATTGATAGGGAGACGACGTGGCTGGCGTCCTCTCCGTTTAGACTAGAGTACTAGAGAGAGACACAAATTTTGGGGAGCATATTATTAGGAGGAGTACTACTTGCTGCTGATAGTGTGACCAGTGACCACCAGTTTAATTAATCCGTTCTCTGCCTGAAAAAAAACGATACACAGTGTGACACAGTCACATACCATATCTGTGCTCAGCCCAGTGTGCTGCATCATATGTAATACTGTATATCATTTTCTGACTGTGCTGAGTGCTCACTGCTCACACAGCTTAATTGTGGGGGAGACTGGGGAGCAGTTATAGCAGGAGTACATATTTTAAGTACAGTGCACACTTTTGCTGCCAGAGTGCCACTGCCAGTGTGACTGACCAGTGACCACTGACCACCAGTATTGTGATTGTCTGCTGACCACCAGTATATTGTGATTGTCTGCCTGAAAAAGTTAAACACTCGTCGTGTGGTGTTTTTATAAACGCATTCTGCAGACAGTGTCCAGCAGGTCCGTCATTACATAATATATATACCTGTCCGGCTGCAGTACTAGTGTGATATATATATATTTTAATTTTATCTCATTATCATCCAGTCTATATTAGCAGCAGACACAGTACGGTAGTCCACGGCTGTAGCTACCTCTGTGTCGGCAGTCGCTCGTCCATCCATAATTGTATACCACCTACCCGTGGTTTTTTTTTTCTATCTTCTTGATACTAGTAGCTTACTTTAGGAGTCTGCAGTGCTGAGTCTGACAGACAGTGTCCAGCAGGTCCGTCATTACATAATATATACCTGTCCGGCTGCAGTACTAGTGTGATATATATATATATTTTAATTTTATCTCATTATCATCCAGTCTATATTAGCAGCAGACACAGTACGGTAGTCCACGGCTGTAGCTACCTCTGTGTCGGCAGTCGCTCGTCCATCCATAATTGTATACCACCTACCCGTGGTTTTTTTTTCTATCTTCTTGATACTAGTAGCTTACTTTAGGAGTCTGCAGTGCTGACAGACAGTGTCCAGCAGGTCCGTCATTACATAATATATACCTGTCCGGCTGCAGTACTAGTGTGATATATATATATATTTTAATTTTATCTCATTATCATCCAGTCTATATTAGCAGCAGACACAGTACGGTAGTCCACGGCTGTAGCTACCTCTGTGTCGGCAGTCGCTGGTCCATCCATAATTGTATACCACCTACCCGTGGTTTTTTTTTCTATCTTCTTGATACTAGTAGCTTACTTTAGGAGTCTGCAGTGCTGACAGACAGTGTCCAGCAGGTCCGTCATTACATAATATATATATACCTGTCCGGCTGCAGTACTAGTGTGATATATATATATATTTTATTTTTATCTCATTATCATCCAGTCTATATTAGCAGCAGACACAGTACGGTAGTCCACGGCTGTAGCTACCTCTGTGTCGGCAGTCGCTGGTCCATCCATAATTGTATACCACCTACCCGTGGTTTTTTTTTCTATCTTCTTGATACTAGTAGCTTACTTTAGGAGTCTGCAGTGCTGACAGACAGTGTCCAGCAGGTCCGTCATTACATAATATATATATATACCTGTCCGGCTGCAGTACTAGTGTGATATATATATATATATTTTAATTTTATCTCATTATCATCCAGGCTATATTAGCAGCAGACACAGTACGGTAGTCCACGGCTGTAGCTACCTCTGTGTCGGCAGTCGCTGGTCCATCCATAATTGTATACCACCTACCCGTGGTTTTTTTTTCTATCTTCTTGATACTAGTAGCTTACTTTAGGAGTCTGCAGTGCTGACAGACAGTGTCCAGCAGGTCCGTCATTACATAATATATATATACCTGTCCAGCTGCAGTACTAGTGTGATATATATATATATTTTATTTTTATATCATTATCATCCAGTCTATATTAGCAGCAGACACAGTATGGTAGTCCACGGCTGTAGCTACCTCTGTGTCGGCAGTCGCTGGTCCATCCATAATTGTATACCACCTACCCGTGGTTTTTTTTTTCTATCTTCTTGATACTAGTAGCTTACTTTAGGAGTCTGCAGTGCTGACAGACAGTGTCCAGCAGGTCCGTCATTAAATAATATATATATACCTGTCCGGCTGCAGTACTAGTGTGATATATATATATATTTTATTTTTATCTCATTATCATCCAGTCTATATTAGCAGCAGACACAGTACGGTAGTCCACGGCTGTAGCTACCTCTGTGTCGGCAGTCGCTGGTCCATCCATAATTGTATACCACCTACCCGTGGTTTTTTTTTCTATCTTCTTGATACTAGTAGCTTACTTTAGGAGTCTGCAGTGCTGACAGACAGTGTCCAGCAGGTCCGTCATTACATAATATATATATACCTGTCCGGCTGCAGTACTAGTGTGATATATATATATATTTTATTTTTATCTCATTATCATCCAGTCTATATTAGCAGCAGACACAGTACGGTAGTCCACGGCTGTAGCTACCTCTGTGTCGGCAGTCGCTCGTCCATCCATAAGTATACTAGTATCCATCCATCTCCATTGTTTACCTGAGGTGCCTTTTAGTTGTAGCTATTAAAATATGGAGAACAAAAATGTTGAAGTTCCAAAAATAGGGAAAGATCAAGATCGACTTCCACCTCGTGCTGAAGCTGCTGCCACTAGTCATGGCCGAGACGATGAAATGCCAGCAACATCGTCTGCCAAGGCCGATGCCCAATGTCATAGTACAGAGCATGTAAAATCCAAAACACCAAATATCAGTAAAAAAAGGACTCAAAAATCTAAAATAAAATTGTCGGAGGAGAAGCGTAAACTTGCCAATATGCCATTTACCACACGGAGTGGCAAGGAACGGCTGAGGCCCTGGCCTATGTTCATGGCTAGTGGTTCAGCTTCACATGAGGATGGAAGCACTCAGCCTCTCGCTAGAAAAATGAAAAGACTCAAGCTGGCTAAAGCACAGCAAAGAACTGTGCGTTCTTCGAAATCCCAAATCCACAAGGAGAGTCCAATTGTGTCGGTTGCAATGCCTGACCTTCCCAACACTGGACGTGAAGAGCATGCGCCTTCCACCATTTGCACGCCCCCTGCAAGTGCTTGAAGGAGCACCCGCAGTCCAGTTCCTGATAGTCAGATTGAAGATGTCAGTGTTGAAGTACACCAGGATGAGGAGGATATGGGTGTTGCTGGCGCTGGGGAGGAAATTGACAAGGAGGATTCTGATGGTGAGGTGGTTTGTTTAAGTCAGGCACCCGGGGAGACACCTGTTGTCCGTGGGAGGAATATGGCCATTGACATGCCTGGTGAAAATACCAAAAAAATCAGCTCTTCGGTGTGGAAGTATTTCACCAGAAATGCGTACAACATTTGTCAAGCCGTGTGTTGCCTTTGTCAAGCTGTAATAAGTAGGGGTAAGGACGTTAACCACCTCGGAACATCCTCCCTTATACGTCACCTGCAGCGCATTCATAATAAGTCAGTGACAAGTTCAAAAACTTTGGGCGACAGCGGAAGCAGTCCACTGACCAGTAAATCCCTTCCTCTTGTAACCAAGCTCACGCAAACCACCCCACCAACTCCCTCAGTGTCAATTTCCTCCTTCCCCAGGAATGCCAATAGTCCTGCAGGCCATGTCACTGGCAATTCTGACGAGTCCTCTCCTGCCTGGGATTCCTCCGATGCATCCTTGCGTGTAACGCCTACTGCTGCTGGCGCTGCTGTTGTTGCTGCTGGGAGTCGATGGTCATCCCAGAGGGAAAGTCGTAAGCCCACTTTTACTACTTCCACCAAGCAATTGACTGTCCAACAGTCCTTTGCGAGGAAGATGAAATATCACAGCAGTCATCCTGTTGCAAAGCGGATAACTGAGGCCTTGACAACTATGTTGGTGTTAGACGTGCGTCCGGTATCCGCCGTTAGTTCACAGGGAACTAGACAATTTCTTGAGGTAGTGTGCCCCCGTTACCAAATACCATCTAGGTTCCACTTCTCTAGGCAGGCGATACCGAGAATGTACACGGACGTCAGAAAAAGACTCACCAGTGTCCTAAAAAATGCAGTTGTACCCAATGTCCACTTAACCACGGACATGTGGACAAGTGGAGCAGGGCAGGGTCAGGACTATATGACTGTGACAGCCCACTGGGTAGATGTATGGACTCCCGCCGCAAGAACAGCAGCGGCGGCACCAGTAGCAGCATCTCGCAAACGCCAACTCTTTCCTAGGCAGGCTACGCTTTGTATCACCGGTTTCCAGAATACGCACACAGCTGAAAACCTCTTACGGCAACTGAGGAAGATCATCGCGGAATGGCTTACCCCAATTGGACTCTCCTGTGGATTTGTGGCATCGGACAACGCCAGCAATATTGTGTGTGCATTAAATATGGGCAAATTCCAGCACGTCCCATGTTTTGCACATACCTTGAATTTGGTGGTGCAGAATTATTTAAAAAACGAGAGGGGCGTGCAAGAGATGCTGTCGGTGGCCAGAAGAATTGCGGGACACTTTCGGCGTACAGGCACCACGTACAGAAGACTGGAGCACCACCAAAAACGCCTGAACCTGCCCTGCCATCATCTGAAGCAAGAAGTGGTAACGAGGTAGAATTCAACCCTATATATGCTTCAGAGGTTGGAGGAGCAGCAAAAGGCCATTCAAGCCTATACAATTGTGCACGATATAGGAGGTGGAATGCACCTGTCTCAAGCGCAGTGGAGAATGATTTCAACGTTGTGCAAGGTTCTGCAACCTTTTGAACTTGCCACACGTGAAGTCAGTTCAGACACTGCCAGCCTGAGTCAGGTCATTCCCCTCATCAGGCTTTTGCAGAAGAAGCTGGAGACATTGAAGGAGGAGCTAACACAGAGCGATTCCGCTAGGCATGTGGGACTTGTGGATGGAGCCCTTAATTCGCTTAACAAGGATTCACGGGTGGTCAATCTGTTGAAATCAGAGCACTACATTTTGGCCACCGTGCTCGATCCTAGATTTAAAACCTACCTTGGATCTCTCTTTCCGGCACACACAAGTTTGCTGGGGTTCAAAGACCTGCTGGTGAGAAAATTGTCAAGTCAAGCGGAACGCGACCTGTCAACATCTCCTCCTTCACATTCTCCCGCAACTGGGGGTGCGAGGAAAAGGCTCAGAATTCCGAGCCCACCCGCTGGCGGTGATGCAGGGCAGTCTGGAGCGACTGCTGATGCTGACATCTGGTCCGGACTGAAGGACCTGACAACGATTACGGACATGTCGTCTACTGTCACTGCATATGATTCTCTCCCCATTGAAAGAATGGTGGAGGATTATATGAGTGACCGCATCCAAGTAGGCACGTCAGACAGTCCGTACTTATACTGGCAGGAAAAAGAGGCAATTTGGAGGCCCTTGCACAAACTGGCTTTATTCTACCTAAGTTGCCCTCCCACAAGTGTGTACTCCGAAAGAGTGTTTAGTGCCGCCGCTCACCTTGTCAGCAATCGGCGTACGAGGTTACTTCCAGAAAATGTGGAGAAGATGATGTTCATTAAAATGAATTATAATCAATTCCTCCGTGGAGACATTGACCAGCAGCAATTGCCTCCACAAAGTACACAGGGAGCTGATATGGTGGATTCCAGTGGGGACAAATTGATAATCTGTGAGGAGGGGTATGTACACGGTGATATATCGGAGGATGATGATGAGGTGGACATCTTGCCTCTGTAGAGCCAGTTTGTGCAAGGAGAGATTGCTTCTTTTTTGGTGGGGGTCCAAACCAACCCGTCATTTCAGTCACAGTCGTGTGGCAGACCCTGTCACTGAAATGATGGGTTGGTTAAAGTGTGCATGTCCTGTTTATACAACATAAGGGTGGGTGGGAGGGCCCAAGGACAATTCCATCTTGCACCTCTTTTTTCTTTCATTTTTCTTTGCGTCATGTGCTGTTTGGGGAGTATTTTTTTGAAGGGCCATCCTGCGTGACACTGCAGTGCCACTCCTAGATGGGCCAGGTGTTTGTGTCGGCCACCAGGGTCGCTTATCTTACTCACACAGCTACCTCATTGCGCCTCTTTTTTTCTTTGCGTCATGTGCTGTTTGGGGAGTGTTTTTTTGAAGGGCCATCCTGTGTGACACTGCAGTGCCACTCCTAGATGGGCCAGGTGTTTGTGTCGGCCACTAGGGTCGCTTATCTTACTCACACAGCTACCTCATTGCGCCTCTTTTTTTCTTTGCGTCATGTGCTGTTTGGGGAGTGTTTTTTGGAAGGGCCATCCTGCGTGACACTGCAGTGCCACTCCTAGATGGGCCAGGTGTTTGTGTCGGCCACTAGGGTCGCTTATCTTACTCACACAGCTACCTCATTGCGCCTCTTTTTTTCTTTGCGTCATGTGCTGTTTGGGGAGTGTTTTTTGGAAGGGCCATCCTGCATGACACTGCAGTGCCACTCCTAGATGGGCCAGGTGTTTGTGTCGGCCACTAGGGTCGCTTAGCTTACTCACACAGCTACCTCATTGCGCCTCTTTTTTTCTTTGCGTCATGTGCTGTTTGGGGAGTGTTTTTTGGAAGGGCCATCCTGCGTGACACTGCAGTGACACTCCTAGATGGGCCAGGTGTTTGTGTCGGCCACTAGGGTCGCTTATCTTACTCACACAGCTACCTCATTGCGCCTCTTTTTTTCTTTGCGTCATGTGCTGTTTGGGGAGTGTTTTTTGGAAGGGCCATCCTGCGTGACACTGCAGTGCCACTCCTAGATGGGCCAGGTGTTTGTGTCGGCCACTAGGGTCGCTTAGCTTACTCACACAGCTACCTCATTGCGCCTCTTTTTTTCTTTGCGTCATGTGCTGTTTGGGGAGTGTTTTTTGGAAGGGCCATCCTGTGTGACACTGCAGTGCCACTCCTAGATGGGCCAGGTGTTTGTGTCGGCCACTAAGGTCGCTTAGCTTACTCACACAGCTACCTCATTGCGCCTCTTTTTTTCTTTGCGTCATGTGCTGTTTGGGGAGTGTTTTTTGGAAGGGCCATCCTGCGTGACACTGCAGTGCCACTCCTAGATGGGCCAGGTGTTTGTGTCGGCCACTAGGGTCGCTTATCTTACTCACACAGCTACCTCATTGCGCCTCTTTTTTTCTTTGCGTCATGTGCTGTTTGGGGAGTGTTTTTTGGAAGGGCCATCCTGCGTGACACTGCAGTGCCACTCCTAGATGGGCCAGGTGTTTGTGTCGGCCACTAGGGTCGCTTAGCTTACTCACACAGCTACCTCATTGCGCCTCTTTTTTTCTTTGCGTCATGTGCTGTTTGGGGAGTGTTTTTTGGAAGGGCCATCCTGCGTGACACTGCAGTGCCACTCCTAGATGGGCCAGGTGTTTGTGTCGGCCACTAGGGTCGCTTAGCTTAGTCATCCAGCGACCTCGGTGCAAATTTTAGGACTAAAAATAATATTGTGAGGTGTGAGGTGTTCAGAATAGACTGAAAATGAGTGGAAATTATGGTTTTTGAGGTTAATAATACTTTAGGATCAAAATGACCCCCAAATTCTATGATTTAAGCTATTTTTTAGTGTTTTTTGAAAAAAACACCCGAATCCAAAACACACCCGAATCCCACAAAAAAAAATCGGTGAGGTTTTGCCAAAACGCGGTCGAACCCAAAACACGGCCGCGGAGCCGAACACAAAACCAAAGCACAAAACCCGAAAAATTTCAAGTGCACATCCCTAGAATTTTCTCCATAAAACAGAGGGAAACTGAAATGGCATCTGAATATTTCCATCGGGCCCTGCAAATAATGGATAGATACATTGGGGTATCAGATACAGGGAACGATGCGAATTACAGGGAGATGGCTGTCTCTGTGCTAATGGACGGACTCAATAAGGCAGTTAGGGACAGGGTACAAGCATCTTTGCCTAATTGGAGAGGGGCCACAGTAGCTTGTCTTAGAGCGTGCGCAATTGAACATCATAAGAATATTGCTAGGCATAGAAAACAACAGGAGGAGAAGCTGATGACAAAAAGTCTACAGGCTCTTGCAGCAAAGTCTCATCAACCTAAACCCCAAAACCCGGATAGTAAGAAAAGACCTAGGATATGTTACACTTGTAGGAAGGAAGGGCATTTTGCCAGAGATTGTAGATATAATAGAACACATAGTCAATATAGACCCCTAGACAGAGAAAACAAGCCACAGTATTAAACACATAGACGGGATCAAGGGACATATTGTAAGGAAACACAAGCCATATAGAAAACACAGATTCGGTTAATGGGAAGAACAGAATAAATGCAACATTACCCTTTTGACAGAACTTGCTGGGGTTAAGAGGAGGCCTCTAAACTTTTGCTTCTTCCTCTAGCAGAAATGGCCCCTGATTAACATAACAGGAGTTTTGTTAGAGATGATATACATATAATGTGCTCCCGCTCAGGAAGCACAAAGTATGTTGGATACCCATGAAGACTAATGTTGCATTTCACTGTTCTAGATGCATGTCCATCACAGGTAGAGAAAATTATCTCACAGATACCGGGTTCCCTATGAACTTAGGATGGACAGGACACTGGATTGATGGCTGGGATAGTCCCAGTAGAGATAAAACACACAGAAATATTTTTTTAGGGGTATAGACAGTAGAGAATCACTTCCCCATAGTGCACAATGCAGTTGTCAAATTTTATAAAATCCTCTTTGCCTCTATGAACTTATCTGTTACTAACATCTATGTGATTTTCCTTCAAATTTTCCGCCTCATTTCTTACATTCACCGACAGGAGGGTACAATACATGGACCCGATCACAGTTCAAATGCCACATGCCTAATCGGTCCTTCGGAGCTCTGCCCAAATCCAGTATATCTCACCAGCATAAGGACATAAGGACACCAGTATTAATGCAGTGTGCCTGGTCATGCACAAAGGGTGGAGAATGAGAATACTGGTGAAGGGAGACTGTGTACAGACACCGATATGCATGATGGTGTGACAGCCTGTTGGTGAATGCCAAACCTGACATTTCCAAACCTGACATTTTCTTATTTTTATTTATATTTTTTTCCTCTCTCTTCTCTCATCCAGAGACAGTTTACTTCACACAACTGATAACACATGATAGTAAATTAAAATGGAAAAATTTGTGTTCCCTACAGGAAGAGGCAGTCTGGAGGGCAAGGGGTGTGGCCAGGAGTCCTCAGTACTGTGGGCAGGTGGACACGGTAAGCCAGTAGCCCCCAGAGCATATCTTCCAAGTCTAGCTGAGGTGGCACATGGTCTGACTCACCTAGGCAAAGAGGATATGTGCAGGCTGATGACAGCCTACTGGTGTGCGCCAGGATTCTCTTCTCATGCAGGTAAGAGAGACATGATTTACTTGCTTGAGGAAGAATATTGGAAAGTCAATACCAACAGAGCCATCCCATATCCCTCCTACAGATGGAAATTTTCAGGTAATACAAATCGACTTCATACAGTTACCACCCTGTAGGAATTTGAAATATGTGTTAGTTTGTATTGATGTATTTTCCAACTGGGTAGAAGCATTCCCTGCTGCCACAAATACTGCTACGTTCACTGCAAAGAAAATTGTGCAGGAATTTGTGTGTAGATATGGTATCCCTAGAATAATTGAAAGTGACAGGAGTACCCATTTTACAGGTGAAGTCTTTCAGGTCATGTGCAAACTGATGGGAATTAATAGCAAGCTGCATACTCCGCACCGTCCACAGGCAAGTGCAAAGGTAGAGAGAGTGAACAGCACTATTAAGAACAAGCTGAGCAAATTAATGGCTGAAACTGGATTGCTGTGGCCAGAAGCTTTGCCACTATTGTTGTACAGCATCAGAACCACTCCCAAGTCTCCCCTTAACTTATCACCCTTTGAATTTCTTTTTGGTCGACAACCTCATGTAATGATAGACCCCCAGGATGATTTGAAATATAATAATGAAGTGACTGTGAAATATTTGGTTGGGATGAGCCAGTAGCTGAGAAATCAACAAAGAAATTTAAAGCTGGTGATCCCTGACCTACCGAACAGTAATTGTCATGACATTGAGCCTGGGGATTATGTGATGATTCGAAATTTCTTACGCTCAGGTTGCCTCATAGACAGGTGGGAAGGACCATACCAAGTCTTGTTAACCAGCACGACAGCATTGAAGGTCACCGAAAGAGAGACTTGGGTCCACTCGTCCCCCTGCAAGAAGGTCGCTGACCCGGAGAGAACTCGTGACGAAGAGCAGAGTATAGAGAATCTCGTATCACTGGAGTGTTTGTTCCGGGAAAGCTGAGAGTCAGGACTGTTTAAGGGCATCTGAGCACAGAGAGTAACAAGATCTAGAATGGTTGTCGCACCATTTTCTTTTTTCACCTCCCCCTGCATTTTCATTTCTTTTCTCCTTCTTATTTTCCTCCTTTCCCCTAACGAAATGGATCGATCACAAGAGACTGCGTTTCGGGTTCTGTTAGTAATTCTGGTTTTGATCAGGACAGTTTGTTTTGGTGAGGGTCCCAGAGAGGTCGAGCAGGGATCTGGAATGGGTTCTGATGGCGAGTATGAATTTGTAGGATCTCAGGAGCAGCACATCACTTTAGTAAAGGCTGGCATCAGTAAGCGCTCTGGTAGTCAGGGAGCTCGGAGGCACTGTGAGGGGTTATTGTCTGATGAATATTGTATTTGTAAGAATTGTGAGAATATAGTAGAGGATGGGTGCATCCAGAGATGTCAGTCCAACCTTAATATCGACATGGACCGCCATCCGTTGAGTGATTAGCACTCACTAGTGGGTAAGGTCTTAAACCAGACAGAATGCTGGGTGAGCTCACAAGTACCTCAAGGTCCGAGTAAGTCAGGATTAGTACCATACTCTTTAGCAATAGATGAGGTACTCGAATTGCGGGGTGGGAGACCGGTGGACAAGAAATTCAATATCTCTAGGCCCCCTAGTTTGCAGCTCCACCAGTATCATGTAGACAGGTCCTTATTGTGTTTTAATATTTCCAATTACCAAAAACCGGGAAATTGGGAAGTGACGTGGAATAACCAGACAATGACCTTTTCATACAGAGCTGATAGGATACCCATAGACTCTGAACTTGTACGCCAAATAGCCAACAGTGGGAGGTATTTCCGGTATAGGTATACTCGTGGAAGTAAGACCATGTGGGTTGGAAAAGTATCGTCAAGGTATTGTGCTCATATCATCCAGCCCGATACTTGTACTGAGCAGATGGGAGAACTAGGGATTGGTTTCTTTACTTGGAAAATCTGTAATATGGTGATGTTATATTTTGTCCCCTATGTTCTCCCAGATGATGCCTATTTCATATGTGGGAGGAAGGCGTACAAGTGGCTTTCCCCAAGCTCAGAGGGATTGTGTTATATTGGGAGAGTACTACCAGAGGTCATGACCATAACCCATGATAAAATGAAAGACGTTCACCGCAGTGCTTAGGCTCCTTATACTCATACTCATTATGAACACATCATCAAGAGACACCTCATAGATAGGACAGAGCACGCAGCCTCTGATTTGATCCACGAATCCACCGGGATTCAGTTCCTTCTCGCATTAGACATTACCCGTACTGCCAGAGGAACTATAAATTATAGGTATATCCATGCGCTAGCTAACTTGATAGATAATATCACTGAGATGTTTGACGACACCTTCAGGTATACGGGAAGTGAGTTACAAGCTTACAAGAAGGAACTGATTCAGCACAGAATGGATCTTAATTATGTCACAGCCGTGACAGGTGGGTACTGTGTTACCCTGGCAACTCAATATGGTGTGAAGTGCTGTACTTATATTACAAACAGCACTGACGACCCAACGGAGATTATCGATCAAAAGATGGACGATATCTTGCAGTTGAAGTGGGAGTTCAGGAGGAAGCACAACCTTACCTTAGCGACTGTGAGTAATGAACTGACCGGCTGGGTCTCATGGTTGAACCCACGCAAATGGTTCTCAGGTTTAGGAGAGTGGGCTCAGAATGTCATTATGAGTGTTGGGAAGTTTCTCCTTTGTATCCTGGGAGTCGTCATAATTATTGGTTCGATATTTAGGTGTGTTCAAATTCTAACGCGGCGCAATCACGGCACAAATTTGATGAGTCTAAGGAGCGAGGGCGCTGTTATAGCAGCAGATTTAATTTATGACCCATTCATAGAGACAGTGTTATGATAAGGATTGCAAATGAATTTCATGGCCTGTTTCTTTCACCCGTTTCTCTTTGTCTCCCCCTCTGCCCAGATACATCCAACTGGAAAAGACGTCAATGTTTATGTGAATGTATTTTTAATATGTGTCTTATCTTCATCTCTTCAACCTCCAGCTAATGGCACACATAGTCGACAGGTGATATCCACATATACTAGCACTCACATATGTTCCCCCTCCATGTATCATCAACTAAATGTGCACCCCATTTGATGGAACAAGAAGCCGAAAAGAGCTCGGTAGTGTTTGTTGGCCCATTTACAGACCCTTAATACGGGATGAGAAGGATTTAATGTATACTTCGCAATACCTCAAAGCTTATCTAGAACATATACGGCACGATGATACATGCCCCTCAGACATGGATTCATACATACATGCTTTTTACTATCCCACTAGGTCATACATTTCCCACCTACAACTCTTCCCCGATCATCAAACTTTTGTATATATTGTATAGGTAATATTTTTTTCCTGTTTATTGATTAGTTAGTGGCAGTTATTGATGACTGCCAAAGGGTGGACTGTCGAAGTCAGAAAATATTACAACACATAATGTACAAACACCACATAGATGGCCTCTGTGTGCGTTCGTATTCGGCTGTGCGTGCACATATTCGCAAATTGCGTATGGTCAATCCCGCGGTCCTGCGCATTAGAGCGTGGTATAAGTAATTACAGTGGAATTTGTACTCGCATGGAAAAGCCACAAAGACATATCATAAATCTAATCTATATATTGCATAAATCCCACACTGTCTGCTTTCTCTTCTAAATAGCATGAAGATCGGTCACACATAAATTAAACTCCCAGAGACTAAAAAACAATGGTCTTATTTACACTAAGCTTTGAAATTCTAGGAAGGCAAACACCTTTGTTTACTAGGGTATCAGAGTTTCTATTGAAAGCAATAAGAACTGGATTGTCATTGTCTCACCTGAAGACAAAACAAACAAAGAGACAATACCCAGGAACCTAGGCTGAGAGAAACTCAATTAGCAATAGCTAGCAAAAATACAAACCAGACATTTAGAAATCTGAGATATTAACATTCATAGTCTAAACTCTTGGAGATGTATGTGTTTGTAAATAAATATATATATATATATATATATATATATATATATATAAAATTCCTAACAAATTGTAATAGCAGGAGTATGTGTGTGTGTATGTATATGTGTATATATATATATATACATATATATATATGAGTATATGGATATATGTGGATACATGTATATCTTGAGGATGGAAATAGATAATCATATGTGTGGGATCATATTGTTCAGAGTCACGTAAACATTAATATGGTAGGAATAAGAATATTATTATATATTACCACATTAAGTTATTAATAATACCAGATTTATGTTTGATTAATGTGATGGGTTTAACTGGTCATGGGGCGGGAACTCAGATGCAAACAACAGAAATCACATCTCAAGTCTTAGCCATCGCCCACTTCTTGAGCTGACCAATGATCCCCGGTGCACAGGATATGTCCCACCCCCGAACTAATGGAGGAAGAGCACACAGTGTCTATTGTATTATGTTTTGATCTACTGTATAAAGAGCCAGCTGCATGCCAGGTCACTATCACAGACTCTGAAGGTCATCACCCTTGATGACTGAGGACCGGACCGGGAAGCGCGGGCGAAACCAAAAGTATGTACCATTGACTGTAGCCATTATTCTTTTGTATTGTATTGCTTTGTGATTGTAACCCCCTTTCAGTAATAATATGTTGTGGTGTCGGAACCCAGCAGTTTAAATACAATCTGGTGTCGTGTTTTCCTTTCCCTGCTAAGGTTTAAAGTGTATTACTATCGCATGCATAGCTGTCAAGGGTTCACGGTGTATCTTTGGGTGTGTACGCGCTGAGTGTACTTTGTACTGTCAGTGCGGTGTTTGTACGCAAAGTCCGTACACGGTACGGGACTCTGTACGCTAATGGTGTAATAGGTACATAGGTTGTGGATTAAGTATAGCGGCCGCAGCAGCTTCATTTAAAGTGTATGAAATGTCTTTTTAAAGTGTTGCTTTAGTCCTGTACGTAAACCAGCGTTTGCAGGTGGTATATTTACGTTGAATCTGCATGTTGTGAAGCATAATGATGAGATTCGACACAAATTGTGTCACTACATACCTCCCAACTTTAAAAGATGCTGAGCAAGGATCAGGCGCGCCCACGATCAAAAAGTGGTGTGGTCTTGGATAAAGGGGTGGGGCCTCAGATAAAGAGGGCAGGGCCTTCTTTCACTATTCGCGTTATCGGCACTATGAAGCTGGGCAGCCCATGGCTCACCGCCCGCACGGCATCTATTCTCTGATTACTGGATGCTTTAAAGAGCAGAGCAGCAGTGATCACAGGTTCTCCCAAACTGCCTCCCCCCCCCACAACACACACATGTGCCCGCGGGGCACTGTGGCCCGGGGGTGGGACAGCAGGATAGTGTCCGAATAACGGGTCTGTCCCGCTAGAAACGGCCCACCTTATTCTGGATTCTTTTCAAGTTTAAAAAGCTGATTCAATTAGCTGTGAGTTGGCTGAAAACTGATTGATGCAGGTAAATAAACCACGGCTGCTTTTTTTGCCATACAATTAGAAGTCATTAAGGGTCTGAATTTAGAGATGGATACAGTGCACATTGCTTCTGCATCTTTGTACACAGCAGTGATGTGTAAAAATGCTAATGCAGTAGGAGGTTTCTGTAAGAAAAAGATGCCTCCTGAATCTATCTGCAATTAGAGGGCCGTTTCCGAAGGCGCAGCATAAGATCACCATCGCAACCATCGGTCACACTGTAGGCAGCATCCGTCATCCAAGTAACTTACTTAGAATGACCGCAGGAAATGCTCAGCCAATCATGGCCTCGTCCCACCTGTTTTCGGGAATGCTGCCCAGCTCCGCCCACTCCTGCCCCCACATATCCACAGACAGTCAATCAGGCTATGACTTAGGGGGAACGGTATTCAATCATGCATGACTGGTCCTGCACATGTGTAGTACGGGTCCTGTGCATGTGCAATCCACCCATTATTGGAGATGTATGCAAACCATCGGGTTTGTGTACATCTCTGAATCAGGCCCTAAGTTAACACGGGTCTAGATGAGCGTGAACACAGCTTTTAGTACGTAGTTGGTCATTCCAAGTTGTTCTCTCACTAGCAGTTTTTAGCAGCCGTGCAAACGCTAAGCCGCCTCCCACTGGGAGTGTATTTTAGCTTAGCAGAAGTGCGAACGAAAGAATCACAGAGCGGCGGCAAACTTTTTTTGTGCAGTTTTAGAGTATCTCAATACCTACTCAGCGCTTGCAATCACTTCAGACTATTCAGTTCCTGTTTTGACGTCACGAACACTCCCTGTGTTCTCCCAGCCACGCCTGTGTTTTTCCTGGTACGCCTGCGTTTTTCCGAACACTCCCTGAAAACGGTCAGTTTACACCCAGAAACGCCCTCTTCCTGTCAATCATTCTGCGGCCAGCAGTGCGACTGAAAAGCTTCGCTAGACCTTGTGTGAAACTACATCGTTTGTTGCATTAGTACGACGCGCGTGCGCATTGCGCCACATACGCATGTGCAGAAGTGTCTTTTTTTGCCTCTTCGCTGCAGAGTGAACGAAAGCAGCTAGTGATCAACTTGGAATGACCCCCATAGCTCCAAACTAGGTGAAAAGTGCGTTAAATGATGTGAGCCATGTGCATATGGTGAGGTGTTGTAGTGATGGGAAATGGTTTTTGAACTTGCAGAACGAAGTTGCAAGTGTTTTTTTTTTCTACTTTTTACAAATTTGTATATGAGAGACATTTTGCTGTACACTAGAATACTTTAGAAACATTTATGTGCTAAAATACATTTGCTGGCTATCATTTTTCCATAATTTATAAAAGTTTCAAAAATCAACCATTCAGACCACGTAACTGCGCCCAATACTTTGCTTATGGCTACTAACAGCCTTCTACGCTATCTGATCTTGTGCCACTTTTTGGAGGGTGCAAGATGATTACTGCATTAATTCATGTACTTTACAATGCTTACATATGTTGCACACTGCAGTATTAAAGCAAAACATCCACGAGTATTTGTTTCTGATTAAATTGCAAGGGTAGAGATCTGTGCACAGGTCACAGATCTCACAGCTAAATGAATTGGCCCTTTAATGTTTGGATATTTTGTTATAATGTTTTTACTAAGCTCTTCAAATGACAGCCTTCATAGGATGGTAAAGTAGTACTTATCCTTGTATAGGAAACCAAAACAATGGATATACAGTAGGGTGCTGAGCAGCACACCCACACTTACGCTGTCTCAGATCAGGTGCTGAATAACTGAAGAATGATGTGTGGAAAGTTAAGGGATAGTGTGCTGGGTGTGCCTCAGGAAGTTATACTGATCTGCAATTTGAAGGTACAGCTATGGGAACACACCTGTTGACTGTGCAACTGCTGTACTCATTGTTTCACCAATTGCACAAATTTGAAAGATCAGCCCGGATTATGGAGTGCCGCAGCACCACGGATTTTCATGCATGGTGCAAAATACAAGAAATACTAAACTAATGTCCAAATTAGCAAAACCCATGGATATTTAAAGAGCATTGACTAAGGGCCTAATTCTGACCTGATTGCAGCAGCAAATTTGTTAGCTAATGGACAAAGCCATGTTCACTGCAGGTGGGGCAGATATAACATGTGCAGCGATAGTTAGATTTGGGTGGGGTGTGTTCAAACTGAAATCTAAATTGCAGTGTAAAAATAAAGCAGCCAGTATATACCCTGCACAGAAACAATATAATCCACCCAAATCTAACTCTCTCTGCACATGTTATATCTGCACCCCATGTGCAGTGCACATGGTTTTGGCCCAAACAGATCTGGATCGGTTTTGCCCCAAACAGCACAAGATGCAAAGAAGAAAAAGAGGTGCACCGAGGTTGCTGGATGACTAAACTAAGTGACACAAGTGTGTGGCACAAACACCTGGCCCATCTAGGAGTGGCACTGCAGTGTCAGACAGGATGGCACTTTTAAAAACTAGGCCCAAACAGCACATCATGCAAAGAAGAAAAAGAGGTGCAATGAATAGCTGGATGACTAAGCTAAGCGATACAAGTGTGTGGCACAAACATCTGGTCCATCTAGGAGTGGCACTGCAGTGTCAGACCGGATGGCACTTTTAAAAACTAGGCCCCAAACAGCACATGAGGCAAAGAAAATAAGAGGTGCACCGAGGTAGCTGGATGACTAAGCTGAGCGACAAAAGTGGGGGGCACAAACACCTGGCCCATCTAGGAGTGGCACTGCAATGTCACACAGGATGGAACTTTTAAAAACTAGGCCCCAAACAGCACATCATACAAAGAAAAAGAGGTGCATTGAGGTAGCTGGATGACTAAGCTAAGTGACACAAGTATGCGGCACAAACACCTGGCCCATCTAGGAGTGGCACTGCAGTGTCAGACAGGATGGTACTTTTAAAAACTAGGCCCAAAACAGCACATAATGCAAAGACGAAAAAGAGGTGCAATGAGGTAGCTGGATGACTAACCTAAGCGACACAAATGTGCGGCACAAACACCTGGCCCATCTAGGAGTGGCAAGCAGTGGCTGAATGTCGAAAGTTGCAAGCAATTTTTTGGGCCACCAACAGCATCTCCTGCACGCACCTGTCATTTTCCAAAAAAATCTGCACCACCAAATTAATTGTATGTGCAAAACATGGGGCATGCTGGAATTTGCCCAGATGTAATGCACGCACATATTGGTGGCGTTGTCCAATATCACAAATCCCCAGGAGAGTCTAAGTGGGGTAAGCCATTGTGCGATGATGTCCCTCAGTTTCCGTAAGAGGTTGTCAGTGGTGTGCCTCTTATGGAAAGCGGTGATACACAGCGTAGATTGCCTAGGAACGAGCTGGCATTTGTGAGATGCTGCTACTTGTGCCACTACTGTTGTTGCTGCAGGAGGCAATACATCTACCCAGTGGGCTGTCACAGTCATGTAGTCCTTAGTTTGCCCTGCTCCACTTGTCCACATGTCCATGGTTAAGTGGACACTGGGTACAACCGCATTTTACAGTCCTGGAATTGCTTTCCTAGTGAAGTGGAATATAGATGGGATTTGGTACCGGGGACACACTACCTCCATCAATTGTCTAAATCCCACTGGACTAATGGCGGATACCGGACGCACGTCTAACATCAACATAGCTGACAAGGCCTCAGTTATCCGCTTTGCAACAGGATGATTGTTGTCATATTTCATCTTCCTCGCAAAGGACTGTTGGACAGTTGCTTAGTTGAAGTAGTACAAGTGGTCTTCCGACTTCCCCTCTGGGATGATGATCGACTCCCAGCAGCAACAACAGCAGCGGCAGCCGCAGGAGGAAGTGGTTCTTGATCTATCCCCACTTTATCCTCTAAATTTTTGTTCTCCATTATTTTTCTGGAGTTATATAACAATATGCGGCACAGGAGAGCGTACCCCTACACTACACAGGGCAAACCCTGTAAAAATCATTTGGATTAAATATTAATAACCCCTTTATTTGGAGTAAATAATATACAGCACAGGACAGCACCAGTGGACTGGACTTATACGGCAGTACCAGTGGACTTATATGGCAGTACCCCTGGACTGGACTTATACGGCAGTACCCCTGGACTTAAATGGCAGCACCACTGGACTGGGCTTGTATTTTAAAGTGTTGCTTGGATTTGTAAGTGTATGTGAGTTGGTAACAGCAAAAGGAGCTGTGAAAAGCCAAGTGAAAAGGAGGTGCAGTGAGCTGGAACAACTGCAACTGCTAAGTGGAGTATCGGTGCCGCAGGAGAGAGTACTACGGCTGCATAAAAGTGAAGGACCAAGAACCGCACAAAGATAGATAAGTATAAGCCAGCATAATTATTGTATAAGTGATATTGTTTGTCTTCTACTTTTTCTTTTTGCTTCTTTTTCTTTGAGAGTAACAAGGAGTTAGACCTTACAAACAATATGGGAGGGGCTGTGATTGGGCACCTCACTCAGTGCATGTCGTGCAAGATGTATGCACACCTGGAGCTACCGGCCCAGTGTGATTACATCTGCACGAGGTGTGTGCGAACGGTTGCCCTGGAAGCCCAGGTAACTGATCAAGAGCAAACCGTTACGCGACTGAGGGAGATTCACAATCTCGAGCAAAGTTTAGACAGAACGGTGGAGGAGTTGCGGGAGGGGTCACTGGTAGAAGAGGATAATAATCAGGTAGCCAGCTGGGTCACAGTTAGAAGGAGAAAAAGAGGGGGAGGCTCGAAATCTCCGAACTATCAAACCCGAACAAATTTGCCCGACTGGACGAGCAATCGGAGGATGATAGTGAAGAAATGACGGTGCCGGAGGAGACTGCTCCCTCTAGCATCCAGAGGAGTGGTCCCTCTGGCGCAGTTGGGATAAAAGATAGTGAGGTACCTAGTCAGATGGTGGTGGTAGGGGATTCTATCATCAGGAAGGCAGATAGGGCAATCTGCTACCGGGACCGTGATCGCCGTACAGTCTGTTGTCTCCCGGGTGCTTGGGTACGGCACATCGCAGACCGGGTAGATAGATTGTTGGGAGGGGCTGGGAAAGACCCGGCGATCTTGGTGCACTTTGGCACCAATGACAAAGTTAGCGGAAGGTGGGATGTCCTTAAGAAAGACTATAGGGACTTAGGAAAGAAACTTAAAGCAAGGACATCTAAGGTAATATTCTCTGAAATATTACCCATGCCACGCGCTAGTCCAGGGAGGCAGAGGGAGATTAAGGAGGTAAATATGTGGCTTAGGGATTGGTGTAGGAAAGAGGGGTTTGTGTTCCTGGAACACTGGGCGGACTTCTCAGTCAGGCGCCATCTCTTTTGTCGTGACGGATTGCACCTGACTGAGGAGGGGGCAGCAGTGCTGGGGGGAAGGATGGTTAGAAGGTTGGAGGAGATTTTAAACTAGGAACCTGGGGAGAGGGTTTAGCTAGAAACTACGGGTCATGCAGTGAGAATAGTGGGGATGGCGGTAGTAAACGAAATGGGGGAGAAGTTGGGGGGAGGGTAAGAGCAGGCGGTAAGGTTACTAACATGGGTACTAAAAGAGATTTTACCAAAGCACTAACCAATGACGATTACAGGTCATCATTGCTACATAAGGTGAAAGATGTCCCTAACGCAAGGGAAAATACTTATCTTAGTTGTATGTATGTAAACGCTAGAAGCATTACTGGTAAAAAGGGTGAACTAGAAATACTTGCAGCAAGCAAACAGTATGATATTATAGGCATTACTGAAACTTGGTGGGACGAATCTCATGATTGGACAGTCAATCTAGAGGGCTATACACTGTTTAGCAGAGACAGACTAAATAAAAAGGGTGGAGGGGTGTGTCTTTACGTTTTTTTAAAACCTGATATACGGGAAGATATTCAGGAGGGGACTGTAGACACTGTCGAGACATTATGTGTAGAAATTGCATGCGGGGAAAAAGGAATAAAAAAGTTAGTATTGGGTGTATGCTATAGGCCACCTGGTATCAAGGTTTCTGATGAGGAATTGTTACTAAAGCAAATTGAAAGAGCAGCAGGAGTAGGAGACATAGTAGTGATTGGAGATTTTAACTATCCAGAGATAAACTGGAAAAACGATTCATGTGATACTGCTAGGGGCAATATGTTTTTAAACACACTTAATGATAACTACTTAGTTCAACTAATTGAGGAACCAACTAGGTACAATGCAATCTTAGACCTGGTATTAACAAACAATGGGGATTTGGTATCAGGTATTATAGTAGGGGAACCCATAGGAAACAGCAACCACAATATGGTCACATTCAATATCCGTTTTCATAAACAACCCTATACTGGCTCAACTAGGACTCTAAACTTTAGCAAAGCGAATTTTGAAAAGATGAGGGTATTTTTCAGGGATATTGAATGGGAAGGTTTGTTTTTAGGAAAAAATACTACAGAGAAATGGGAGGTACTAAAATTCCTGCTAGCTAAAAATACACTAAAATTTATTCCTACGAGCAGCAAAAAAAGGAATAAAAATCATAAACCGATGTGGCTTAACAAAAAGATAAAGGAGCTTATGGGCAAGAAAAGGCGAGCATTTAAAAAATAAAAATATGACGGTGAAGCAGAATCATTTCAGCACTATAAGGAATGTAACAAAATATGCAAAAAGGAAATAAGAGCGGCTAAAGTAGAAACTGAAAAACTAGTAGCAAAGGAAAGCAAAGCGAATCCCCAAAAATTCTTTAAATACATTAATAGCAAGAGATTAAAGAAGGAGAGTATAGGCCCTTTAAAAGACAAGTTGGGAGTCTTAAGCAAAAATGATAATGACATAGTGGACACACTAAATGAGTTTTTTTCAACAGTATTTACTAGTGATGAGCGAGGTTCGGTTTTACTCGGTTTTACTCGGTTCTCAAAACGGCATCTTATTGGCTATCCAAAACACGTGACATCCGAGAGCCAATAAGATGCTGTTTTGAGAACCGAGTAAAACCGAGTAAAACCGAGTAAAACCGAATCCGCTCATCACTAGTATTTACTAGAGAGGACCCTATTCAGGGACTAACACATAATCTCAATAATGAGAATATCCCACTGATAGGTACTTATTTAAGCGAGGAAGTAGTCTGTGACCGATTAAAACATTTAAAGATTAATAAGTCACCAGGTCCCGATGGTATTCACCCAAGGGTTCTAATGGAGCTTCACTCTGAACTTGCAAAACTGCTATTTTTGATCTTTAAGGATTCAGTAATATCAGGTATGGTTCCCAAAGACTGGCGTATAGCGGAAGTAGTGCCTATATTCAAAAAGGGAAGTAAAGCTGAACCAGGTAATTATAGACCAATTAGTCTTACATCTATAGTGGGGAAAGTATTGGAAGGTATTCTAAGAGATAGTATTCAGAAGTTCCTTGAAGTCAATAAGGTCATTAAAAGGAATCAACATGGGTTTATGAAGGACAGATCCTGTCAAACCAACTTACTTGGCTATTATGAAACAGTAAGCGCAAATCTAGATCAGGGTAAGAGATGGATGTAATCTTTTTAGATTTTGCCAAAGCATTCAACACTGTACCACACATGAGACTTATCTACAAGCTACAAGAATCAGGGCTAGGAAGCACAATATGCACTTGGTTCAAAAACTGGTTAGATAATAGGGAGCAGCGCATTGTGGTTAATGGATCTTTTTCAACTTGGACTGAAGTGCTAAGTGGTGTGCTGCAAGGCTCAGTATTAGGACCGCTATTGTTCAATATTTTCATTAATGACCTAACAGAAGGTCTATAGAGCATGGTGTCAATTTTTGCAGATGATACCAAATTGTGTAAAGTTATAAATGCGGAGGGGGATGTTGAGTCGCTTCAGAACGACTTAGTTAAATTAGAAGCTTGGGCAGCGAAATGGAGAATGCGCTTCAATACAGACAAGTGTAAGGTAATGCACTGTGGTAACAAGAACAAAAATAACACCTGCCTACTAAATGAGGTAAAATTAGGGGAATCTGTACTGGAAAAGGACTTAGGTGTCCTCATAGATAGCAAACTAAGCAGTAGTACCCAAAGTAGGACTACAGCAAAGAAGGCTAATAAGATATTAGCATGCATAAAATGGGGAATTGATGCTAGGGACGAGAGTATTATACTCCCGTTATATAAATCACTTGTGAGGCCACACCTTGAATACTGTGTACAATTCTGTGCACCTTACTACAAAAAGGATATCCTGGAGCTAGAAAAGGTTCAAAGGCGGGCGACCAAACTAATTAAGGGTATGGAGACGCTGGAATACGAGGAAAGGCTTGCAAGACTAGGCATGTTTACACTGGAAAAGAGGAGATTAAGAGGGGAAATGATCAACATTTACAAATATATAAGGGGACAATATACAGATCTTGTGCAGGACCTGTTTTTGGTTAGATCAACACAGAGAACTCGTGGACACTCGCTCAGGTTAGAGGAGAGGAGATTCCGCACAATATGGCGTAAAGGCTTTTTTACGGTAAGGACGATACGTGTTTGGAATTCCCTGCCTGAGGGAGTTGTAATGGTCGTCTCAGTCAACACCTTTAAGAATGGGTTAGATAAATTCCTAATGGATGAGGATATCCAGGGTTACAGGGCATAGTCACGCACTATGGTTATTATAAAAAAGAGGGGTAAAACGTAACGGCAGTCATCAACTTCAGTCAAAAATGTATACAAAATAATCGTGCATAGGAGACCACAAATAGGTTGAACTCGATGGACAATTGTCTTTTTTCAACCTTAGATACTATGTTACTATGTTACTATGCAGCAGTACCAGTGGACTTATACGGAAGTACCCCATGACTTATACGGCAGTACCCCTGGACTTACAAGGCAGCACCACTGGACTTATACGGCAGCACCACTGGACTGGACTTATACGGCAGTACCCCTGGACTTATACGGCAGCACCACTGGACTGGACTTATACGGCAGTACCCCTGGACTTATACGGCAGTTCCCCTGGACTGGACTTAAACGGCAGTACCCCTGGACTAATACGGAAGCACCCCTGGACTGGACTTATACGGCAGTACCCATGGACTTTTATGGCAGTACACCTGGACTTATACAGCAGTACCACTGGACAAGACTTATACGGCAGTACCCCCTGGACTTGTATGGCAGTACCCCTGGACTTATATGGCAGTTCCCTTTGACTTATATGGCAGCACGACTGGACTGGACTTATACAGCAGTACCCCATGACTTATACAGCAGTACCCCATGACTTATACGGTAGCAACACTGGACTAGACTTATATGGTAGTAACCCTGGACTAATACAGCAGCACCACTGGACTGGACTTATACAGCAGTACCCCATGACTTATACAGCAGTACCCCATGACTTATACGGTTGCAACACTGGACTAGACTTATATGGTAGTAACCCTGGACTAATACAGCAGCACCACTGGACTGGACTTATACAGCAGTACCCCTGGACTTATACGGCATTACCTCTGGACTGGACTTATATGCTAGTACCTCTGGACTTATATCGCAGTACCCCTGGACTTATACGGTGTGAATATTGATTATTTTATAGGACAGATAGCTATACCTTAATACACTTAAATTCGAGCCGCTGCGGTCGCTGTATGTAATCTTTACCCTACGTACTTTTTACACAGTTAGCGTACAAAGGCCCGTGCCCTGTACGCACTTTGCGTACTCACGCCGTGATGGACGTAAAAAGTACATGCAGTGCATACACACACACACACGGACACGCTGAGAGCACAATGTAGTTACACGTGTGATAGAAATACACTTTAAACCTTAGCAGGAAATGGGACACGACACCAAATTGTATTTCAAAACTATGTTGGGGTTCAACCCACCAACGGTTATTTTACTAGCAGGGGCTTACAACAATAATACAATACAATAAGAGGAAAAAAGCTACAGTCAATGGTACATACATTTGTTCGCCTGCGCTTCCCAGTCCGGTCCTCAGTCATCAAGGTAGATGACCTTCAGAGATTGTGTGTGACCGGGCCTGCCGCTGGCTTTTTGTACATTTGTCCAAAACCTAGCACAATGGAAACTGTAATCTCTTTGGCTATTGGTCACTGGGATGGTCATTTACAGTACATGAGAGGTCATAGGTCGGTTTGAATAGGTGGGCGATGTCTGGTCTAGTGATGTGCACCGGAAATTTTTCGGGTTTTGTGTTTTGGTTTTGGATTCGGTTCCGCGGCCGTGTTTTGGATTCGGACGCGTTTTGGCAAAACCTCCCTGAAAATGTTTTGTCGGATTCGGGTGTGTTTTGGATTCGGGTGTTTTTTAACAAAATACCTTCAAAAACAGCTTAAATCATAGAATTTGGGGGTCATTTTGATCCCATAGTATTATTAACCTCAATAACCATAATTTCCACTCATTTTCAGTCTATTCTGAACACCTCACACCTCACAATATTAATTTTAGTCCTAAAATTTGCACAGAGGTCGCTGGATGACTAAGCTAAGCGACCCAAGTGGCTGACACAAACACCTGGCCCATCTAGGAGTGGCACTGCAGTGTCAGACAGGATGGCACTTCAAAAAAATAGTCCCCAAACAGCACATGATGCAAAGAAAAAAAGAGGCGCAATGAGGTAGCTGTGTGACTAAGCTAAGCGACACAAGTGGCCGACACAAACACCTGGCCCATCTTAGAGTGTAGGAGAGGACTCGTCAGACTTGACAGTGACATGGCCTGCAGGACTATTGGCTTTCCTGTCTAAGGAGGAAATTGACACTGAGGGAGTTGGTGGCGTGGTTTACAGGAGCTTGGTTACAAGAGGAAGGGATTTAGTGGTCAGTGGACTGCTTCCGCTGTCATCCAAAGTTTTTGAACTTGTCACTGACTTCTGATGAATGCGGTCCAGGTGACGTATAAGGGAGGATGTTCCTAGGTGGTTAACGTCCTTACTCCTACTTATTACAGCTTGACAAAGGCAACACACGGCTTGACACCAGTTGTCCGCATTTCTGTTGAAATAATTCCACACCGAAGAGGTGATTTTTTTTTTTGTATTTTGACCAGGCATGTCAATGGCCATATTCGTCCCACGGACAACAGGTGTCTCCCCGGGTGCCTGACTTAAACAAACCACCTCACCATCAGAATCATCCTTGTCAATTTCCTCCCCAGTGCCAGCAACACCCATATCCTCATCCTGGTGTACTTCAACAGTGACATCTTCAATTTGACTATCAGGAACTGGACTGCGGGTGCTCCTTCCAGCACTTGCAGGGGGCGTGCAAATGGTGGAAGGCGCAACAGGTATGGATGGATAGTATACTTGACGACACAGAGGTAGGTAGAGCAGTGGCCTTCTGTACCGTACTGCTATATATTATATACTGGTGGTCAGCAAACTGTGCAAAACTGAAATGCACCACAGGTATGGATGGATAGTATACTTGACGACACAGAGGTAGGTAGAGCAGTGGCCTACTGTACCGTACTGCTATATATTATATATACTGGTGGTCAGCAAACTGTGCAAAACCGAAATTCACCACAGGTATGGATGGATAGTATACTTGACGACACAGAGGTAGGTAGAGCAGTGGCCTACTGTACCGTACTGCTATATATTATATATACTGGTGGTCAGCAAACTGTGCAAAACTGAAATGCACCACAGGTATGGATGGATAGTATACTTGACGACACAGAGGTAGGTAGAGCAGTGGCCTACTGTACCGTACTGCTATATATTATTTATACTGGTGGTCAGCAAACTGTGCAAAACTGAAATGCACCACAGGTATGGATGGATAGTATACTTGACGACACAGAGGTAGGTAGAGCAGTGGCCTACTGTACCGTACTGCTATATATTATATATACTGGTGGTCAGCAAACTGTGCAAAACTGAAAGGCACCACAGGTATGGATGGATAGTATACTTGACGACACAGAGGTAGGTAGAGCAGTGGCCTACTGTACCGTACTGCTATATATTATATATACTGATGGTCAGCAAACTGTGCAAAATTTAAATGCACCACAGGTATGGATGGATAGTATACTTGACAACACAGAGGTAGGTAGAGCAGTGGCCTACTGTACTGTACTGCTATATATTATATATACTGGTGGTCAGCAAACTGTGCAAAACTGAAATGCACCACAGATATGGATGGATAGTATACTTGACGACAAAGAGGTAGGTAGAGCAGTGGCCTACTGTACCATACTGCTATATATTATAGATACTGGTGGTCAGCAAACTGTGCAAAACTGAAATGCACCACAGGTATGGATGGATAGTATACTTGACGACACAGAGGTAGGTAGAGCAGTGGCCTACTGTACCGTACTGCTATATATTATATATACTGGTAGTCAGAAAACTGTGCAAAACTGAAATGCACCACAGGTATGGATGGATAGTATACTTGATGACACAGAGGTAGGTAGAGCAGTGGCCTACTGTACCGTACTGCTATATATTATATATACTGGTGGTCAGCAAACTGTGCAAAACTTAAAATGCACCACAGGTATGGATGGATAGTATACTTGACGACACAGAGGTAGGTAGAGCAGTGGCCTACTGTACCGTACTGCTATATATTATATATACTGGTGGTCAGCAAACTGTGCAAAACTGAAATGCACCACAGGTATGGATGGATAGTATACTTGACGACACAGAGGTAGGTAGAGGAGTGGCCTACTGTACCGTACTGCTATATATTATTTATACTGGTGGTCAGCAAACTGTGCAAAACTGAAATGCACCACAGGTATGGATGGATAGTATACTTGACGACAAAGAGGTAGGTAGAGCAGTGGCCTACTGTACCATACTGCTATATATTATATATACTGGTGGTCAGCAAACTGTGCAAAACTGAAATGCACCACAGGTATGGATGGATAGTATACTTGACGACACAGAGGTAGGTAGATCAGTGGCCTACTGTACCGTACTGCTATATATTATATATACTGGTAGTCAGAAAACTGTGCAAAACTGAAATGCACCACAGGTATGGATGGATAGTATACTTGATGACACAGAGGTAGGTAGAGCAGTGGCCTACTGTACCGTACTGCTATATATTATATATACTGGTGGTCAGCAAACTGTGCAAAACTGAAATGCACCACAGGTATGGATGGATAGTATACTTGACGACACAGAGGTAGGTAGAGCAGTGGCCTACTGTACCGTACTGCTATATATTATATATACTGGTGGTCAGCAAACTGTGCAAAACTGAAATGCACCACAGGTATGGATGGATAGTATACTTGATGACACAGAGGTAGGTAGAGCAGTGGCCTTCTGTAACGTACTGCTATATATTATATACTGGTGGTCAGCAAACTGTGCAAAACTGAAATGCACCACAGGTATGGATGGATAGTATACTTGACGACACAGAGGTAGGTAGAGCAGTGGCCTTCTGTACCGTACTGCTATATATTATATATACTGGTGGTCAGCAAACTGTGCAAAACTGAAATGCACCACAGGTATGGATGGGATAGTATACTTGATGACACAGAGGTAGAGCAGTGGACTACTGTACCGTACTGCTATATATATAGTTATACTGGTGGTCAGCAAAATTCTGCACTGTCCTCCTACTATATACTACAATGCAGCACAGATATGGAGCGTTTTTCAGGCAGAGAACGTATAATACTGGTGGTCACTGGTCAGCAAAACTCTGCACTGTGCTCCTACTATATAATACTGCTGGTCCCCAGTCCCCACAATAAAGCAATTAGCACACTGAGCACAGATATTTGCAGCACACTGAGCACAGATATGGAGCATTTTTCAGGCAGAGAACTTATAATACTGGTGGTCACTGGTCAGCAAAACTCTGCACTGTCCTCCTACTATATAATACTGCTGGTCCCCAGTCCCCACAATAAAGCAATTAGCACACTGAGCACAGATATTTGCAGCACACTGAGCACAGATATGGAGCGTTTTTCAGGCAGAGAACGTAGATATTTGCACTTGCAGCACACTGAGCACAGATATTTGTAGCACACTGAGCACAGATATTTGCAGCCCACTGAACATAGAAACTGAGAGGACGCCAGCCACGTCCTCTCACGAAAATCTCCAATGCACGAGTGAAAAATGGCGGCGACGCGCGGCTCCTTATATAGAATACGAATCTCGCGAGAATCCGACCGCGGGATGATGACGTTCGGGCGCGCTCGGGTTAACCGAGCAAGGCGGGAGGATCCAAGTTGCTCGGACCCGTGGAAAAAAAGGTGAAGTTCGGGCAGGTTCGGATCCCGAGGATCCGAACCCGCTCATCACTAGTCTGGTCCAGGTGCACTTGCAGTTGGTCTCCACTGGGTTCCCGCCGAATATCAGGAGTACAGTAAATACAGTTGATATTAATATTCTGCTCCTATTCGCAGGAGCGTGCGATCTTCCGCAAACTAACACCGGAAAATTGCTCTAAAAATACCCTACAGCTGGATACCAAACACCACCTCCTAACCTAATTCTGTCCCCTCATATCCTGTAAAGGTGAATCCCTTTGTTATTATACCCTTTAAGCAACTGTAACTCGCTGGTGTGGTGCATACTGAGTATGTGTAAATCATGCGCTATGTGTATTAAATATGTAATGTGTTTTTATGGCTTTTCCATGCGATCACAAATACTACCGTAATTACTCATACCATGCGCTAATACGCAGGACCGCGTGAGCGGTCATACGCAAATTGTGAATATGTGCACACACGGCAGAACAAGTACGCGCATGGAGGCCATCTGTGTGTAGTTTGTACGTGATGTGTGTACTGAAATATTTTCGACTTCGACAGTCCACCCTTTGGCAGTCATCAAAAACTGCCACACTTTTCTACTAAACAGAAAATATTCTCTACACAATATATACAAGTTTGGATGATCGGTGGAGATTTGTAGGTGGGACATGTATAGCCTAGTGGTATAGTAAAAAGCATGTATGTATGACTCAATGTCTGAGGGGCATGTATCATTGTGCCGTATATGTTCTAAATAAGCTTCGATGTATTGCGAAGTATACAATAAATCCTTCTCATCCCGTATTAAGGGTCTGTAAATGGGCAAACAAACACTACCGAGCTCTTTTCGGCTTCTTATTCCAACAAATGGGGAGCACATTTAGTTGATAATATATGGATGGGGAACATATGTGAGTGCTAGTATATGTGGATAACACCTGTCGATTATGTGTGCCATTAACTGGAGGTTGCAGAGATGAAGATAAGACACATTTATAAAAATACATTCACATAAACATTGGGTAGGGTTGACGTCTTTTCCGGTTGGATGTTTTCTGGGTAAATGGGGAGACAGAAAAAATGGTGAAAGAAACAGGCCATGAAATTCATTTGCAATCCTTATCATAACACTGTTTCTATTGATAAATCTGCTGCAGTAACAACACCCTCGCTCCTTAGACTCATCAAATTTGTGCCGTGCTTGCGCCGCGTCAGAATTCGAACACACCTAAATATCAAACCAATAATTATGATGACACCCAGTATACAAAGGAGAAACTTTCCTACACTTGCAATTACATTCTGCACCCACTCCCCTAATCCAGAAAACCATTTGAGTGGGTTTAACCATGAGACCCAGCCGGTCAATTCATTACCCACAGCCGTCATGGTAAGATTGTGTCTCCTCCGGAACGCCCACTTCAACTGCAAGATCTCGTACATCCTTTGATCAATGATCTCCGTGGGGTCGTCAGTGCTGTTCGTAATGTACGTACAGCACTTCACACCATATTGAGTTGCCAAAGTGACACAGTACCCACCCGTCACAGCCGTAACATAATTCAGGACCATCCTGTGCTGGACCAACTCCGTCTTGTAAGCTTGTAACTCCTTGCCCGTATACCTAAAGGTATCATCATACATCTCAGTGATATTATCTATCAAGTTCGCAAGCGCATGGATGTACTTAAAATTTATAATTCCTCTGGCAGTACGGGTGATGTCTAATGCGAGAAGAATTTGAATCCCGGTGGGTTCGTGGATCAAATCAGAGGCTGCGTGCTCTTCCCTATCTATGATGTGTCTCTGGATGATGTGTTCATAGTGGGTATGAGTATAAGGAGTCTGAGCGATGCGGTGAATGACTTTTATTTTATCGTGCTCTAAGGTCATGACCTCTGGTAGTACTCTTCCAATGTAACACAATCCCTCAGAGCTCGGAGTGAGCCACTTGTACGCTTTCCTCCCACATATGAAATAGGCATTATCTGGGAGAACATAGGGGACAAAATGTAACAACACCATGTTGCAAATTTTCCAGGTAAAGAAACCAATCCCTAGTTCTCTCATCTGCTCAGTACAAGTATCAGGCTGGATGATGTGGGCACAATACCCTTGTGATACCTTTCCAACCCACATGGTCTTGCTCCCACGTGTATACCTATACCGAAAATACCTCCCACTGTTGGCTATCTTGCGGACAAGTTCAGAGTCGATAGGTATCCTATCAACTCTTTGTGAAAAGGTCATTGTCTCGTTATTCCAGGTTTCTTCCCGATTTCCGGGTTTTCAGAAATTGGAGACATTAAAGCATATTAGTGATCTATCTACATGATACTGGTGAAGCTTCAAGCTAGGGGGCCTAGATATATTGAATTTCTTGTCCACCGGTCTCCCACCCCGTAATTCGAGTACCTCATCTAACGTTAAAGGATATGGCACTAATCCCGACTTACTCTGTCCTTGAGGTACATGGGAGCACACCCAACATTCTGTCTGGTTTAAGACCTTACCCACTAATGAGTGGTAATCACTCAACGGATGTCGGTCCATGTGATATTAATGTTGGACTGACATCTCTGGATGCAACCATCTTCGACTATGTTCTCGCAATATCTACAAATACAATATTCATCAGACAATAACCCCTCACATTGCCTCCGAGCTCCATGACTACCAGAGTGCTTACTGATACAAGCCTTTACTCGTGTGATGTGCTGCTCCTGAGATCCTACAAATTCGTACTCGCCATCAGAACCCATTCCAGATCCTTGCTCAACCTCTCTGGGAACCTCACCAAAACAAATTGTCCTGATCAAAAACAAAATTACTAGCAGAACCCGAAACGCAGTCTCTTGGGATAGATCCATTTCATTAGGGGAACGAAGGAAAATAAGGAGAAGAAAAGAAAGGAAAACGCAGTGGGGGGTGAAAAAAGAAAATGGTGCGACAACCGTCCTTGATCTTGTTGCTCTCTGCGCACAGGTGCCGTTCAACAGTCCTGCCTCTCAGCTTTCCTGGAATAAACTCTCTAGTGATATGAGGTTCTCTTCACCTTGCTCTTTGTCACGAGTTTTCTCTGGGTCAGCGACCTTCTTGCAGTGGGACGAGTGGACCCAAGTCTCTCTTTCGACGACCTTTAATGCTGTTGTGCCAGTTAACAAGACTTGGTACGGTCCTTCCCACTTGTCTATGAGGCAACCTGAGCATAGAAAATTTCGTATCATCACATAATCCCCAGGTTCAATGTCATGACAATTACTGTTCGGTAGGTCAGGAATCACCAGCTTTAGATTTCTTTGTTGATTTCTCAGCTGCTGGCTCATCCTAACCAAATATTTCACAGTTATTTCATTATTGAATTTCAAATCATCCTGGGGGTCTATCATTACATGAGGTTGTCGACCAAAAAGAATTTCAAAGGGTGATAATTTAAGCGGTGACCTGGGAGTGGTTCTGATGCTGTACAACACTAGTGGCAAAGCTTCTGGCCACAACAATCCAGTTTCAGCCATCACTTTGCGCAGCTTGTTCTTAATAGTGCTGTTCATTCTCTCCACCTTCGCACTCGCCTGTGGCCGGTACGGAGTATGTAGCTTGCTATTAATTCCCATCAGTTTGCACATGACCTGAAAGACTTCACCTGTAAAATAGGTACCCCTATCACTTTCAATCATTCTAGGGCAGGGCTGGCCAAACCAGTCCTCGAGATCTACCAACAGTTCACATTTTCCAGACCACCTAGCTGGTGCACAGGTGTAGTCATTACTACTTAAGATGTGCTGCATTCATTCCTAACTGACAATTCTTTCAGGTCTCCAGCAGGCCTGGAAAACATGAACTGTTGGTAGATCTCGAGGACCGGTTTGGCCAGCCCTGTTCTAGCGATACCATATCTGCACACAAATTCCTGCACAATTTTCTTTGCAGTGAACTTGGCAGTATTTGTGGCAGCAGGGAACGCTTCTACCCAGTTGGAAAACACATCAGTACATACTAACACATATTTCAAATTCCTACAGGATGGTAACTGTATGAAGTCGATTTGTATTACCTGAAAAGGTCCGTCTGTAGGAGGGATATGGGATGGCTCCGTTGGTATTGTCATACCAATAAGACATGTTATTGCTTTCTTACCTGCATGAGAAGAGAATCCTGGCGCACTCCAGTAAGCTCTTACCAGCTTGCACATAACCCTCCTTGCCCCAGGTGAGTCAGACCATATGCCGCCTTAGCTAGACTTGTGTTATGCACACCAGTGCCAGCAGGAATGTACTGGTGTCTGAACGGTGAGGGATGCAAAACAAATGAACTCACAGACAGACTGGGGAATATGACATTACATACACAGAAGGTGATAGGGTAACAAAATAAATACAAAGTGAACAGAGAAGCCCAAAGGCTAAGAAACTGGGTGTCTCCCTAGTATTAGGAATGCTCAGATGGAAAGAAGCGAGATGTAGTGATTTAATACATAGAGAACCCGAAATGCTGTTGCTAAGGGCAACAGCAAAACCCTAAAGGGTTACCAACGGGTGTGGCAGTAAACTCCTTGGTCAGAGATGGAATAATAGACACAAGGAGAGTCTCCACAATCCTAGTCCTCACTTGCAGTGCACTGGTTCAGCTTACTGCCACTAAACTGACACCTGAACACCTTGCACAGTGAGAAAGGATTTTGGCAGGCAAGTCTGAGAATACAGCCGCAAACTTGCTAGGTTCACAGAATAGCAAAAGAACCCCAGCAGGTTAAACGACTGACTCCAGTCTTACTGCTAGGTCTGGATTGGCAGAGTGTAATACCAAATCCCAAGGCCTATTTGCAGTAAGCAACAAACAAATACAAAGTTTACACAGTACTAGCTAGCTTTCAGGAACTGACTAACCAACAAAGATTCAGCAGCATCTGCCTAACCTGAGAAGAGGGTTTATATAGCAGGTGCTGTCCACGCCCCACTCAGACCTCACAGACTGTGAGCACAAAAACCAGCACCGGATCCCCTGCCGTGCACAGAGCCTGTAACCACTGCACAGCAAAAGACCCGAACCGGAGTATCAGCTACGCTCAGGTTACTCCGCTAGCACTTGTCTCCCGGTTGCCATGACGACATGGCAGCACAGAGCAGGAGACCCTAACAGTACCCCCCCTCTGACGAGGGGTCAAATAACCCCTACCACTGGGTTTATCGGGGAACTGCGAGAAGAAAGAGCGTAACAGTCTGGGGGCATGAAGATCACAACTGCGCACCCACGACCGCTCCTCCGGGCCATACCCCTTCCAGTGCACCAAAAATGACAGCCGACCCCGAACCATCTTGGAGTCAAGAATCCTTTCAACAACAAACTCCCTCTGGCCACGTATCAGAAGAGGGGAAGGTCTTCCACTGGAAGAAGGATTACTAATCGCCCGTTTTAAAAGGGAACAATGAAATGTTTTATTGATACCCAAAGAACGGGGTAGATCTAACTGAAATGCCACCGGATTGATAACCCTAGTGATCTTATAAGGACCGATGAACCGGGGGCCTAACTTATGAGATGGCTGTCTCAACTACAAATTCTTGGTAGACAACCAGACGAAGTCTCCTAATTTGAAGCTGCAGGGTCTTTTCCGCTTATCAAAAACCCTTTTGGTCACTAATGACACAGACACAAGGGCTTTCTTCACTTTCCTCCAAATACCTCTAAGGACCGAAACCACAGAGGAACCACCAGGCGTGGAGTCCAGGGGGTCAAAAGAATTGGCCTTAGGATGATGCCCATACACACAAAGGAAGGGAGAGATCCCTGTAGCAGAGTGAGCCGCGTTGTTATAGGCAAACTCCGCCATGGACAGATGAGCCACCCAGTCAGTCTGACACTTGGAGACATAACACCTGAGGAACTGCTCCAAGGACTGGTTCACCCTTTCAGTCTGCCCATTAGACTGCGGATGGTAGTCTGACGACAAGCTGACAGAAATCTGGAGATCGGAACAAAATGCCCTCCAGAATTTGGCCACAAACTGGGATCCGCGGTCAGAGACCACATCAAGTGGCAACCCGTGGAGGCGCACAACATGCAGCATAAATAATTCAGACAGGCGTCTGGCCGATGGCAGCCCAACCAATGGAACGAAGTGTGCCATCTTCGAAAACCTGTCATTGACAACCCAGATGGCTGTCATCCCCGAGGATTTGGGCAAGTCCACCACAAAATCCATTGAAATGTGGGTCCATGGCTTAGATGGAATAGAGAGTGGATGTAATGGGCCAACAGGAACCCCTCTAGGAGTCTTATTTCGGGCACAGATGTCACATGCCCGAACCCACTGATCCACATCCCTAGCCACCGAGGGCCACCACACCGCCCTAGATAGCAACTCCCGAGTTCTGGCAATACCCGGGTGACCTGCCGACTTCTTGGCATGGAATTCCAGGAACACTCGCTGTCTTAACCTAGGAGGCACAAACAAAAGACCTACCGGAAGGTCTGGAGGAGCCTGCTCCTGTGCTCTAAGGACTAATGACAAGAGGTCCTGGGTAATGCCCACTTTAATACATGATGGGGACACAATGGGCAATGGCTCCTCGGTGGTCTCCTGGATTGGAGCAAAACTCCGCGAGAGCGCATCAGCCTTGATGTTTTTTGACCCAGGGCGATATGTTATCAAAAAATTAAAGCGAGCAAAAAACAAAGCCCATCGTGCCTGCCTGGCATTGAGGCGCTTCGCTGACTCTAAATATGCCAAATTCTTATGGTCGGTGAGAATTGAGACCACAAACTTAGCCCCCTCAAGCCAGTGTCTCCACTCCTCGAGTGCATCCTTAATAGCCAACAATTCCCGGTTACCCACGTCATAATTCATCTCGGCAGGTGAAAATTTACGGGAAAAGTAAGCACAGGGATGAAGGCGATTATCAGACACCCCCATCTGAGAGAGCACTGCCCCAATACCCATCTCAGAGGCATCCACCTCCACCACAAAAGGACGCTCTGGATCTGGGTGTCGCACCTTGGCCGAGACAAATGCCCTTTTGAGACGGGCAAAAGCCGCTTTGGCCTCACAAGACCAGTGAGCAACATTCGCCCCTTTCTTAGTGAGTGCCACCAAGGGCGCCACTATAGACGAAAATCCAGCGATAAATCGTCTATAAAAATTCGCAAAGCCCAGAAAACGCTGAAGCGCCTTCAAACTAGTGGGCTGCACCCAATCCAGGACTGCCTGTACCTTGGAACCCTCCATTTGGAAACCTTCTGGGGAGATAATATATCCTAGAAATGCGATTTGCTGAACTTCAAATTCGCACTTCTCCAGCTTAGCCCCAAGCCGGTGGTCTCTGAGTTTCTGGAGGACTAAGCGTACATGCTTCCGATGTTCCTCCAGGGAATGGGAGAAGATTAGGATGTCATCTAAGTATACAACTAAGAATCTATCCAAATATTCCCTGAGCACATCGTTCATGAAGTCCTGGAAGACTGCCGGGGCATTACAGAGCCCAAAAGGCATCACCAAATATTCATAATGCCCTGAGTGGGCATTAAAGGCAGTCTTCCATTCATCCCCCTCTCTTATTCGGATTAGATTGTACGCACCGCGTAGGTCAATCTTAGAAAAAATGGTGGCAGTACGAAGCTGGTCAAACAAGACCGAAATGAGAGGCAGTGGGTATGAGTTTTTAATCGTGATACGGTTCAATTCCCTGAAGTCGATGCAGGGTCGCAACGAACCGTCCTTTTTACCCACGAAGAAGAACCCCGACCCAACTGGAGACTGTGAAGGTCTGATAAATCCCTTAGCCAAGTTCTCCTGAATGTACTCTGCCATAGCCTGAGTCTCAGGACGTGACAGGGAGTACAACCTGCTCTTGGGAAGCTTAGCATTCGGCAACAAATCAATGGCACAGTCATAGGGGCAATGGGGAGGTAGTACCTCTGCAACTCTTTTGGAGAACACGTCCGCAAAATCTGCATAACATCCTGGCAGTCCTGGCAAACTTAGCTGCGAAAGCCTGACTGGAAGGCTCAAGCAACTCCTGAAACAATCAGTACCCCAACTAAGAATCTCCCCAGAGACCCAGTCAAATTGAGGATTGTGGGCCCTTAACCAGGGTAACCCCAACACCAATGGGGCAAAAGTACAGACAGTCACATAAAAGGACAATTTTTCAGAGTGTGTGGCTCCAATAAACAAAGAAATCTGGCTAGTGCAAGAGGTAATTTTACCCTGGGATAATGGTTCCCCGTTTAACCCACAAATCTCAATTTCCGATGCCAAGGGTACTAAGGGAACAGAGTGTTTCAGGGCGAATTGGCGGTCCGTAAAATCCCGTCGGCCCCACTGTCCACAAAGGCCTCAGTCTTGACAGTTTGACCGAGGATCTTCAAGGTCACCGGAATGATAAAAGTCTTCTTGGGAAATTCCGACTTCTGACCTGACAGGATATTTCCCATCACCCTCAGGCCCTGAAGTTTTCCGGCTTTTCTGGGCATGATACTACCACATGACCTTTATTCCCACAGTACAAACATAACCCCTGCTGTCTCCTCCGCGTCTTCTCACGCGAGGAGAGGCGGGTAGCCCCAATCTGCATAGGCTCCTCGGAAAATTCCTCAGAGTCTGAGGTTCCCTTGGGAAAGAAGGAAACCTCGGTCTCCCTTTCAAGCCTGCGCTCTCTCAGCCATCTATCCACCCGAATGGATAACTGCATGAGCTGATCCAAGCTATCAGGCAAGGGATATTGTACCAGTTGGTCTTTTAACTGGTTAGAAAGACCTCTTCGGTACTGGTGTCTCAGGGCTGGGTCATTCCACTGGGTATCATGGGCCAACCTCCGAAACTCAGTACAATAAACCTCAACTGGCCTTCGCCCTTGCTTAAGGATCGAAATCTGAGTCTCGGCTGAGGCCGTCTTGTCAGGGTCATCATACAACATGCCCAGTGCCGTAAAAAAAGCATCAACACTTTTAAGCGACGGACAGTCAGGCTGCAACCCATATGCCCAGACCTGTGGGTCTCCTTGTAGCAAGGAAATCACTATGCCCACCCGCTGAATCTCCGACCCAGAAGACTGAGGCCTAAGCTGGAAATATAGCTTGCAGCTCTCCTTGAAACAAAAGAACTGCGAGCGATCTCCAGAAAAACGATCCGGGAGATTTACTTTCGGCTCCTTAACCCCTGAAGGTACTGCTGCTGCAGGAGCTCCGCCAGCGGCCTGCGAGGTGTGCATTTTAATGGACAAATCATTAAATTGTCGAGACAGGACCTGTACCTGATCGACCACCTGTTGCAAAGTATTTTGAGGGGTATGCTCCATATTCCCACAAAATTTCAACAGGAGTATTATGCTGCTGAATATGTTATGCACACCAGTGCCAGCAGGAATGTACTGGTGTCTGAACGGTGAGGGATGCAAAACAAATGATCTCACAGACAGACTGGGGAATATGACAGTACATACACAGAAGGTGATAGGGTAACAAAATAAATACAAAGTGAACAGAGAAGCCCAAAGGCTAAGAAACTGGGTGTCTCCCTAGTATTAGGAATGCTCAGATGGAAAGAAGCGAGATGTAGTGATTTAATACGTAGAGAACCCGAAATGCTGTTGCTAAGGGCAACAGCAAAACCCTAAAGGGTTACCAACGGGTGTGGCAGTAAACTCCTTGGTCAGAGATGGAATAATAGACACAAGGAGAGTCTCCACAATCCTAGTCCTCACTTGCAGTGCACTGGTTTAGCTTACTGCCACTAAACTGACACCTGAACACCTTGCACAGTGAGAAAGCATTTTGGCAGGCAAGTCTGAGAATACAGCCGCAAACTTGCTAGGTTCACAGAGTAGAACCCCAGTAGGTTAAACGACTGACTCCAGTCTTACTGCTAGGTCTGGATTGGCAGAGTGTAATACCAAATCCCAAGGCCTATTTGCAGTAAGCAACAAACAAATACAAAGTTTACACAGTACTAGCTAGCTTTCAGGAACTGACTAACCAACAAAGATTCAGCAGCATCTGCCTAACCTGAGAAGAGGGTTTATATAGCAGGTGCTGTCCACGCCCCACTCAGACCTCACAGACTGTGAGCACAAAAACCAGCACCGGATCCCCTGCCGTGCACAGAGCCTGTAACCACTGCACAGCAAAAGACCCGAACCGGAGTATCAGCTACGCTCAGGTTACTCCGCTAGCACTTGTCTCCCGGTTGCCATGACGACGTGGCAGCACAGAGCAGGAGACCCTAACAACTTGGAAGATATGATCTGGGGGCCACTGGCTTACCTTGTCCATCTCTCCAGAGTCCTGGGGACTCCTATCCACACCCCTTTGACTTCCAGACCTCCTTTTCCTGTAGGGAACACTAATTTTTCATTCCAATTTACTGTCGTGTGTTATCAGTTGTGTGAAGTAAACCATCTCTGGATGAGAGAAGAGAGGGGAATAATAATTAAAAAAAAGAACAATGTCAGGTTTGGCATTCACCAACAGGCTGTCACACCATCATGCATATCGGTGTCTGCACACAGTCTCCCTTCACCAGTATTCTCATTCTTCACCCTTTGTGCATGACCAGGCACACTGCAGTAATACTGGTGTCATTGTGCTGGTGAGATATACTGGGTTTGGGCAGCACTTTGAAGGACCGAGTAGGCATGTGGCGTTTGAACTGTAATCGAGTCAATGTATTGTACCCTCCTGTCGGTGAACGTAAGATGAAGAGGAAACTGTGGAGAAACAGAATAGAGGTTGGTGACAGATGAGTTTGTAGAGGTAAAGAAGATTTTATAAAAATTTGACAACTGGATTGGGCACTACGGGGAAGTGGTTCTCTACTTGTCTACTCCCCTTAAAACTTGTGCATGCTGTGTCACTACTGGGACTATCCCAGCCATCAATCCAGTGTCCTGTCCATTCCAAATTCATAGGGAACTCGGTATCTGTGAGATAGTTTCCTCTACCTGTGATGGACATGAATTTAGAACAGTGAAATGCAACATTAGCCTTCGTGGGTGTCTAACATATTTTGTACTTCCTGAGCGGGAGCACATTATATGTATATCATATCTAACAAAGCTCCTGTTATGTTAGTCAGGGGCCATTTCTGCTAGAGAAAGAAGCAAACATTTTGAGGCCCCATCTTAACCCCAGCAAGTTTTGTCAAAAGGGTAATGTTGCATTTATTCCGTTCTTCCCATTAACCGAATCTGTGTTTTCTATATGGCTTGTGATTCCTTACTATATGTCCCTTGGTCCCGTCTATGTGTTTAATAATGTGGCTTGTGTTTTCTGTCTAGGGGTCTATATTGACTATGTGTCCTACTACTCCTACAATCTCTGGCAAAATGCCCTTCCTTCTTACAAATGTAACATATTCTTGGTCTTCTCCAAACATCAGTGGTCTGTGGTTTAGGCAGATAGGACTTTCCTGTATGTGTTTGTATACTTACCGTCCTCAACCTCCCCTCCTGTTGTTCTCTGCACTTAGCAATATCCTTGTGTTGTTCCATAACGCACTCTCTAAGATAAGCTACTGTGACCCCTATCCAATTAGGCAAAGATGTTTGCATCCTGTCTCTCAATGCCTTATTGAGCCCGTCCATTAGCACAGAGACAGCCACCTCCCTGTAATTTGCACTGTTCCCTATATCCGATACCCCAGTGTATCTAGCCATTATTTGCAAAGCCCTATGGAAATATTCAGATGTCATTTAATTTTCTCTCTGTTTTATGGAGAAAATTTGCTCCACTTATCAGCAGTGGGGAAATACAATCCTAGTTGCATGTTAATTCGTTCCACATTGGATTCATCAGTCAGAAGATCATCTTTTATTTTACACTCTGTTATAAATTTTTGGGTGTTAATATTAGGGGGTAAGCACGCTTTCAAAAGTATCTGCCAATCTTTGTTTGCAGGTCCATAGGCATTACCCAGATCCTTTACATACTTCTGACATCTGACTAAATGCTTCTGGGGACCGGGGAATTCTGAAATGATTGAGCGCAGCTCTGATCTGGTCCACGGGCAATATATTGCATTATTCCTGGTGAGGGTTACTCCCTGACTATCGGTTCTCCCATTGGGAGTTACTATTTCCAAGACAGGATGTAACCCAACCATTCGATTCCTAATCTGCTGACTGTGAGGTGTTAATGTTTCTGCGTAATGAACAGTCTCACACTTACCAATGTCTGTGATATCACCAGTCCTTTCAGTGGGGGATACTGTTACTGCTCTTACTGGATGGACAGGGCCATCCTGAATTTCCTGTAAGGTGACTGCCTGGATGAGGGCTAAGAGTGGGATGGATGCATCATTTTCCTCTGACCTATGACCTTGGAGAGAGTTCAAAACAGGATACAACTTGCAAGGGTTAAGGTTAACACATTGATTTTGTATTTTTCTATCATTTACAGATATACCATTGATTGTAGTAGTGATGAGTGGGTTCGGTTCCTCGGAATCCGAACCCCCCCCCGAACTTCAGCCTTTTTACACTGGTCCGAGGCAGACTCGGATCTTCCCGCCTTGCTCGGTTAACCCGAGCGCGCCCGAACGTCATCATCCCGCTGTCGGATTCTCGCGAGGCTCGGATTCTATCGCGAGACTCGGATTCTATATAAGGAGCCACGCGTCGCCGCCATTTTCACACGTGCATTGAGATTGATAGGGAGAGGATGTGGCTGGCGTCCTCTCCGTTTAGAATAGAAATAGATAGAGAGTGAGAGTGAGACACTTGATTTACTGGAGCTTAGGAGTACTCAGAGAGTGCAGAGTTTACTAGTGACTGACCAGTGACCACCAGTGCAGTTTTATTATTATTTAATATAATCCGTTCTCTGCCTGAAAAAAAACGATACACAGTGACACAGTATACCATATCTGTGCTCAGCCTCAGTGTGCTGCATCATCTATGTATATCTGACTGTGCTGAGTGCTCACTGCTCACACAGCTTAATTCGGGGGAGACTGGGGAGCAGTTATAGCAGGAGTACATTAACAGTGCACACTTTTGCTGCCAGAGTGCCACTGCCAGTGTGACTGACCAGTGACCACTGACCACCAGTATATTGTGATTGTCTGCCTGAAAAAGTTAAACACTCGTCGTGTGGTGTTTTTATTCTATAAACGCATTCTGCTGACAGTGTCCAGCAGGTCCGTCATTATATAATATATACCTGTCCTGCAGTAGTGATATATATATATTTTTTATATCATTATCATCCAGTCTATATTAGCAGCAGACGCAGTATGGTAGTCCACGGCTGTAGCTACCTCTGTGTCGGCAGTCGCTCGTCCATCCATAATTGTATACCACCTACCCGTGGTTTTTTTTATACTATCTTCTTGATACTAGTAGCTTACTTTAGGAGTCTGCAGTGCTGACAGTGTCCAGCAGGTCCGTCATTATATAATATATACCTGTCCGGCTGCAGTAGTGATATATATATATTTTTTATATCATTATCATCCAGTCTATATTAGCAGCAGACGCAGTACGGTAGTCCATGGCTGTAGCTACCTCTGTGTTGGCAGTCGCTCGTCCATCCATAATTGTATACCACCTACCTGTGGTGTTTTTTTTTTCTATCTTCTTGATACTAGTAGCTTACTTTAGGAGTCTGCAGTGCTGACAGTGTCCAGCAGGTCCGTCATTATATAATATATACCTGTCCGGCTGCAGTAGTGATATATATATATATTTTTTATATCATTATCATCCAGCCTATATTAGCAGCAGACGCAGTACGGTAGTCCACGGCTGTAGCTACCTCTGTGTCGGCAGTCGCTCGTCCATCCATAAGTATACTAGTATCCATCCATCTCCATTGTTTACCTGAGGTGCCTTTTAGTTGTGCCTATTAAAATATGGAGAACAAAAATGTTGAGGTTCCAAAAATAGGGAAAGATCAAGATCGACTTCCACCTCGTGCTGAAGCTGCTGCCACTAGTCATGGCCGAGACGATGAAATGCCATCAACGTCGTCTGCCAAGGCCGATGCCCAATGTCATAGTACAGAGCATGTAAAATCCAAAACACCAAATATCAGTAAAAAAAGGACTCAAAAATCTAAAATAAAATTGTCGGAGGAGAAGCGTAAACTTGCCAATATGCCATTTACCACACGGAGTGGCAAGGAACGGCTGAGGCGCTGGCCTATGTTCATGGCTAGTGGTTCAGCTTCACATGAGGATGGAAGCACTCAGCCTCTCGCTAGAAAAATGAAAAGACTCAAGCTGGCAAAAGCACAGCAAAGAACTGTGCGTTCTTCGAAATCACAAATCCACAAGGAGAGTCCAATTGTGTCGTTTGCGATGCCTGACCTTCCCAACACTGGACGTGAAGAGCATGCGCCTTTCACCATTTGCACGCCCCCTGCAAGTGCTGGAAGGAGCACCCGCAGTCCAGTTCCTGATAGTCAGATTGAAGATGTCAGTGTTGAAGTACACCAGGATGAGGAGGATATGGGTGTTGCTGGCGCTGGGGAGGAAATTGACCAGGAGGATTCTGATGGTGAGGTGGTTTGTTTAAGTCAGGCACCCGGGGAGACACCTGTTGTCCGTGGGAGGAATAGGGCCATTGACATGCCTGGTGAAAATACCAAAAAAATCAGCTCTTCGGTGTGGAAGTATTTCAACAGAAATGCGGACAACATTTGTCAAGCCGTGTGTTGCCTTTGTCAAGCTGTAATAAGTAGGGGTAAGGACGTTAACCACCTCGGAACATCCTCCCTTATACGTCACCTGCAGCGCATTCATCATAAGTCAGTGACAAGTTCAAAAACTTTGGGCAACAGCGGAAGCAGTCCACTGACCAGTAAATCCCTTCCTCTTGTAACCAAGCTCACGCAAACCACCCCACCAACTCCCTCAGTGTCAATTTCCTCCTTCCCCAGGAATGCCAATAGTCCTGCAGGCCATGTCACTGGCAATTCTGACGAGTCCTCTCCTGCCTGGGATTCCTCCGATGCATCCTTGCGTGTAACGCCTACTGCTGCTGGCGCTGCTGTTGTTGCTGCTGGGAGTCGATGGTCATCCCAGAGGGGAAGTCGTAAGACCACTTTTACTACTTCCACCAAGCAATTGACTGTCCAACAGTCCTTTGCGAGGAAGATGAAATATCACAGCAGTCATCCTGCTGCAAAGCGGATAACTGAGGCCTTGGCATCCTGGGCGGTGAGAAACGTGGTTCCGGTATCCATCATTACTGCAGAGCCAACTAGAGACTTGTTGGAGGTACTGTGTCCCCGGTACCAAATACCATCTAGGTTCCATTTCTCTAGGCAGGCGATACCGAAAATGTACACAGACCTCAGAAAAAGACTCACCAGTGTCCTAAAAAATGCAGTTGTACCCAATGTCCACTTAACCACGGACATGTGGACAAGTGGAGCAGGGCAGGCTCAGGACTATATGACTGTGACAGCCCACTGGGTAGATGTATGGACTCCCGCTGCAAGAACAGCAGCGGCGACACCAGTAGCAGCATCTCGCAAACGCCAACTCTTTCCTAGGCAGGCTACGCTTTGTATCACCGCTTTCCAGAATACGCACACAGCTGAAAACCTCTTACGGCAACTGAGGAAGATCATCGCGGAATGGCTTACCCCAATTGGACTCTCCTGTGGATTTGTGGCATCGGACAACGCAAGCAATATTGTGTGTGCATTAAATCTGGGCAAATTCCAGCACGTCCCATGTTTTGCACATACCTTGAATTTGGTGGTGCAGAATTATTTAAAAACCGAGAGGGGCGTGCAAGAGATGCTGTCGGTGGCCAGAAGAATTGCGGGACACTTTCGGCGTACAGGCACCACGTACAGAAGACTGGAGCACCACCAAAAACGCCTGAACCTGCCCTGCCATCATCTGAAGCAAGAAGTGGTAACGAGGTGGAATTCATCCCTCTATATGCTTCAGAGGTTGGAGGAGCAGCAAAAGGCCATTCAAGCCTATACAACTGAGCACGATATAGGAGGTGGAATGAACCTGTCTCAAGCGCAGTGGAGAATGATTTCAACGTTGTGCAAGGTTCTGCAACCTTTTGAACTTGCCACACGTGAAGTCAGTTCAGACACTGCCAGCCTGAGTCAGGTCATTCCCCTCATCAGGCTTTTGCAGAAGAAGCTGGAGACATTGAAGGAGGAGCTAACACAGAGCGATTCCGCTAGGCATGTGGGACTTGTGGATGGAGCCCTTAATTAGCTTAACAAGGATTCACGGGTGGTCAATCTGTTGAAATCAGAGCACTACATTTTGGCCACCGTGCTCGATCCTAGATTTAAAACCTACCTTGGATCTCTCTTTCCGGCAGACACAAGTCTGCTGGGGTTCAAAGAATTGCTGGTGACAAAATTGTCAAGTCAAGCGGAACGCGACCTGTCAACATCTCCTCCTTCACATTCTCCCGCAACTGGGGGTGCGAGGAAAAGGCTCAGAATTCCGAGCCCATCCGCTGGCGGTGATGCAGGGCAGTCTGGAGCGACTGCTGATGCTGACATCTGGTCCGGACTGAAGGACCTGACAACGATTACGGACATGTCGTCTACTGTCACTGCATATGATTCTCTCCCCATTGAAAGAATGGTGGAGGATTATATGAGTGACCGCATCCAAGTAGGCACGTCAGACAGTCCGTACTTATACTGGCAGGAAAAAGAGGCAATTTGGAGGCCCTTGCACAAACTGGCTTTATTCTACCTAAGTTGCCCTCCCACAAGTGTGTACTCCGAAAGAGTGTTTAGTGCCGCCACTCACCTTGTCAGCAATCGGCGTACGAGGTTACATCCAGAAAATGTGGAGAAGATGATGTTCATTAAAATGAATTATAATCAATTCCTCCGTGGAGACATTCACCAGCAGCAATTGCCTCCACAAAGTACACAGGGAGCTGAGATGGTGGATTCCAGTGGGGACGAATTGATAATCTGTGAGGAGGGGGATGTACACGGTGATATATCGGAGGATGATGATGAGGTGGACATCTTGCCTCTGTAGAGCCAGTTTGTGCAAGGAAAGATTAATTGCTTCTTTTTTGGTGGGGGTCCAAACCAACCCGTCATTTCAGTCACAGTCGTGTGGCAGACCCTGTCACTGAAATGATGGGTTGGTTAAAGTGTGCATGTCCTGTTTATACAACATAAGGGTGGGTGGGAGGGCCCAAGGACAATTCCATCTTGCACCTCTTTTTTCTTTCATTTTTCTTTGCGTCATGTGCTGTTTGGGGAGTAGTTTTTGGAAGGGCCATCCTGCGTGACACTGCAGTGCCACTCCTAGATGGGCCAGGTGTTTGTGTCGGCCACTAGGGTCGCTTAGCTTAGTCACACAGCTACCTCATTGCGCCTCTTTTTTTCTTTGCGTCATGTGCTGTTTGGGGGGTGTTTTTTGGAAGGGCCATCCTGCGTGACACTGCAGTGCCACTCCTAGATGGGCCAGGTGTTTGTGTCGGCCACTAGGGTCGCTTAGCTTAGTCACACAGCTACCTCATTGCGCCTCTTTTTTTCTTTGCGTCATGTGCTGTTTTGGGGGGTGTTTTTTGGAAGGGCCATCCTGCGTGACACTGCAGTGCCACTCCTAGATGGGCCAGGTGTTTGTGTCGGCCACTAGGGTCGCTTAGCTTACTCACACAGCTACCTCATTGCGCCTCTTTTTTTTCTTCTTTGCGTCATGTGCTGTTTGGGGAGTAGTTTTTTGAAGGGCCATCCTGCGTGACACTGCAGTGCCACTCCTAGATGGGCCAGGTGTTTGTGTCGGCCACTTGGGTCGCTGAGCTTAGTCATCCAGCGACCTTGGTGCAAATTTTAGGACTAAAAATAATATTGTGAGGTGTGAGGTGTTCAGAATAGACTGAAAATGAGTGGAAATTATGGTTATTGAGGTTAATAATACTTTGGGATCAAAATGACCCCCAAATTCTATGATTTAAACTGTTTTTTAGGGTTTTTTGAAAAAAACACCCGAATCCAAAACACACCCGAATCCGACAAAAAAAATTCGGTGAGGTTTTGCCAAAACGCGTTCGAACCCAAAACACGGCCGCGGAACCGAACCCAAAACCAAAACACAAAACCCGAAAAATTTCCGGTGCTCATCACTAGATTGTAGCCATTTTCTCCCCTACGACCTGTGTCGGTAATGGTGTGTTCATGCCCACACTCCTGCTATGTTTGGAATTTGCTGTGAGAGCCAATTCCCTCTGCACATTCCCCTCTTGCTGCCACAAGTTTAAACAATCATTGTGTGAGATTCAAATGATATATCACGGACAATTTCCTTTTTAAAATGATCTCCGTTATCGCGCATATTGCGCCCATAGTGATTAGGTTTAGCTGTGTAAAGGGTTGGGTGCCTCCCTACTCCGGGGGTAGCAAGCTGAAATAATGATACCATGTCCCTGAGGGCAGAAACAGAATGGGTGTGGAAAGGGGTGAAAAGAATTGAATCCCACCCATTATGTCTGATCCTTTGTTTTCTAGATTTTATCAGACATATTCTAATCTTTACGTTCTGCAGTACCTCTGGTTCAAAGCTGCCCATCCTAGGGAATGATGCCCTATCCTCTGCAGTCATACATACCCATTCATTGCAAAAAGCCTCTATGTGGGAGCCATATTTCTCACACATAATAAACTTTGCCGACCCTCTCGGACGCAATTCTGACCCTCTCGGTCTCAATTCTTCAGCCTGTACCCTAGCTACCAAATGCCCACTGCTTGTGCAATTGGATCCCATCGCAGACCTTTTGCCTGTAAACGCAATCCCCAAATGCACAACACAATAGACGGGGAAAGACACCTAACGCTTTCACTCGCTCCTTCTCCGCTGATGTACCACAACTCACTCCAATAGTGACCACCGCGTTCCAAGTTAGGCCCTAACTGGCTTCTATTCACTGGAAGTTTTAGGAGTAACTTAACTTTTCCAGTGAATATCTACCGTTGAAAATTTTCCTGAGAGAGACCAGCGAATACTTCCCTTTGGACGTACACAAATCACGCTTGCGTGTGCTCTACACAGCGCTAATGATACCGCGATTTTACGCAAAGCTCGTAAAGGGGTATCAATTTACTCTGTATCCCACCCACAAACATGCGGTCCAATCGCACAGCGTATAGGTACTTGTTACCTATCCGCCCTACGATCACTGGAGTCGAATATACAAGCTGCACTCCTCAGCCGAAGCGTAATATACAAAACTTTTAAACTTCAATTCACAATTTCTATCACAATGCACAATTCTATATCACGCTCCTCTGCAAATCACCTCACGATTTGTGTATTATCTCTATCTGTATTAACGTAAGTAAGCCGCCTCACGCCACCAAGCCTCCACTTACTTGGTGTACCACGGGACCCGATTTCCGGGGTTCAAATCCACTCATTCCGCTTTCAGCTCACACAAATACACAGTGTTTTTCTGTACAGAAAATTTCCACTCTTTCTGATCGGCAGCTTTACCCCAGAGGCAGTACAGTTTAGACAAAAGTCTTACACTAATCTGCTTTTGAAATCAGATAGTACTGTGCTATTTGTATTGAAGGTATACTATCCCACCTTAATTGAACAACTATCATGTGATTTGTACTTTGCGTCCGCACTCCTATGCAACCTTGCGTAAACACGCGACCGTGCATGCCTTTTATGCTGCGCGCGCACTCATGTACTTTGTCCGGGCCACGTGTACAAAACGTGCGTCCGCAATAAAACAAACCACACAATCTCTATAAATGTGAGCAATAAAGACTACAATTACTCACAAACACAACCCACACTTGTTCTGTGTAACCCTTTACAACCAGGCCAGAACTGCGTTTTGTGTTTTTATAATTACTCCCTTAACACACTAATTCAAATGTATCTATATAGCAACAAATGTATCCAATTTCACACAGATCTAAACTGATCTAAAAATCTATACCTTGTGGCAACAATATGTGAGAGGGTATGCAAAGTATCGGTACGCCCTGTGTGCGCTTTTTTGCGCCAAAAATTACACCGATTTTGAAATAGCTTTTTTCCTGTTTACCTCCGGATTCTTTCAGCACCTCTGCAGACCAGACAGAGCAGACGCAATCTAACAGCACACAAATAGGGTTTTAAAACATCCAGCAACCAGAAAAAGGTTTAACGTAAAGATGTATTTTCACCCTTTGCTGATAAAATCTGCTATGATCTGCTAGCCCTTGAGTGTGTGAAAAACCGGATCGAGCCCCCAATTGTGAATATTGATTATTTTACAGGACAGAAAGCTATACCTTCATACACTTAAATTCGAGCTGCTGCGACCGCTGCATGTAATCCTTACCCTACGTACTTTTTACACAATTAGCGTACAAAGGCCCGTACGCACTTTGCGTACTCACGCCGCGACGGACGTACAAAGTACACGCAGTGCATACACACACGGACACACTGAGAGCACAATGCAGTTACACGTGTGATAGAAATACACCTTAAACCTTAGCAGGTAATGGTACATGACACCAAATTGTATTTCAAAACTATGTTGGGGTCCAACCCACCAATGGTTATTTTACTAGCAGGGGGTTATAACAATAATACAATACAATAAGAGGAAAAAAGCTACAGTCAATGGTACATACTTTTGTTCGCCTGCGCTTCCCGGTCCGGTCCTCAGTCATCAAGGTAGATGACCTTTGAGATTGTGTGTGACTGGGCCTGCCGCTGGCTTTTTATACATTTGTCCAAAACCTAACACAATGGAAACTGTAATCTCTTTGTCTATTGGTCACTGGGATGGACATTTACAGTACAGGAGAGGTCATAGGTCGGTTTGAATAGGTGGGCGATGTCTGGTCCAGGTGCACTTGCAGTTGGTCTCCACTGGGTTCCCGCCGAATATCAGGAGTACAGTAAATACAGTTGATATTAATATTCTGCTCCTGCGCATAACTATTCGTAGGAGCGTGCGATCTTCCGCAAACCAACACCGGAATATTGCTCTAAAAATACCCTACAGCTGGATACCAAACACCACCTCCTAACCTAATTCTGTCCCCTCATATCCTGTAAAGGTGAATCCCTTTGTTATTATACCCTTTAAGCAAGTGTAACTCGCTGGTGTGGTGCATGCTGACTATGTGTAAATCGTGTGCTATGTGTATTAAATATGAAATGTGTTTTTTATGGCTTTTCCATGTGATCACAAATACTACCGTAATTACTTATACCATGCAGGACCGCATGAGTGGTTATACGCAAATTGCGAATATGTGCACGCACGGCAGAACAAGTACGCGCACGGAGGCCATATGTGTGTAGTTTGTACGTGATGTGTGATTAAATATTTTCGACTTCGACAACGGAAGCACCACTGGACTTATACAGCAGCACCACTGGACTTATACGGCAGCACCACAGGACTTATATGGCAGCACCCCTGCACTGGACTTATATGGCAGTACCTCTGGACTTATACAGCAGCACCACTGAACTGGACCAACATGGCAGTACCCCTGGACTTATACAGCAGTACCCCTGGACTTATACGGCAGCACCACTGGACTTATACGGCAGCACCCCTGGACTGGACTTATATGGCAGTACCCCTGGACTTATACAGCAGCACCACTGGACTGGACCAACATGGCAGTACCCCTGGACTTATACAGCAGTATCCCTGGACTTATACGGCAGCACCACTGGGCTTATACGGCAGTACCCCTAGACTTATTCGGCAGCACCACTGGACTGGACTTGTACGGCAGTACCCCTGGACTTATACAGCAGCACCACTGGACAGGACTTACACGGCAGTACCCCTGGACTTATATGACAGCACCACTGGACTGGACTTATATGGCAGAACCCCTAGACTTATACAGCAGTACCCCTGGATTTATATGGCAGCACCACTGGACTGGATATGTATGACAGTACCCCTGGACTTATATGGCAGCACCACTGGACTGGACTTATACAGCAGTACCCCTGGACATTTACGGCAGTACCCCTGGACTTATATGGAAGTACCCCTGGACTTACACGGCAGCACCCCTGGACTTATACGGCAGTACGTACAAGGAAAAGAAAGTAGACTTCTTTGTGGGCGCACTCTTAAAGAACAATTTCAATGTAAGATCTATGTTAGATTTATAAGTTTAAAACTTAACTTTTAATATATATAACCTTAAAAAATAGTCTCCTGAGACAAAACAACATAAGACGTCCCTAAGATGTCTTGACAAAACAACATAAAGAATATGGAAAATTAAGGACAGTTACAAACAATTAACACATATTAAAACAGCAGTTGGCGGTAAAGGCATGTCATAAATATGATTAGGACGTAAAATTTGTCCTTCAGAATACATGCAAGTTAAATCCGGCGAAAAAATCCTTTGTTTTGAATTAAATCTGATAATGTATCAGGGATATTCTCTGACTGTAATGAGTGGATGCTGCTGGTAGTTACTAGGTCACAGCCCTTGGAAATTACTTAGGGATGCCTGAGAAGAAGGTGGAAAGTACAGTAAATAGTGAATCTGCTGTCAATGTTAGACAGGAGGTTTCCTCGTTTTGAACCAACTGCACCAGGTATTTCCGATGTAGTAGGTTCAAAATGAGGAAACATGTGCAGAGAGAGTTAGATTTGGATATGGTGCGTTCAAACTGAAATCTAAACTGCAGTGTAAAAATAATGCAGCCAGTATTTACCCTGCACAGAAATAATATAATCCACGCATCTAAAACTCACTGCACATATTACATCTGCCCCACCTGCAGTGCAACATGGTTTTGCCCAGTAGTGTGCTGTTTGGTTTGCTAACAAACCTGAATAACCTCCATTATGCAGGAAAATGTGACAGTGTATGTATATTATGCATACAGTACTTGCCTATTCTCACGGAAATGAAGGGAAGTGCCCGAAAATCAGGTGGTGCTCCCTGTTCCCCAGGAAACTGGGCAATTCTCTTGGAGCCACCCATCACCCAGCCCACTCACCGACCGAGTAAGGTGGGCAGACTGTGTGGCTGATTGTGATTTGCCCTGAATCTCATAATTGTAGTCATACCATCCAATCTACATTGCTGATTATCTTGCCATTGTAATCAGGAGTGTGGCTATGAGGACATGAACACGCTGCCATGCCCCCACCTAATGTCTCTTATACCACATTAGGCCTCCTCTCCACCCCTTATGCCAATTCATGTCCCCCGCATCACCCACCACTGTTCCAACATGGCTGCCCCCTATCAGAGGTAACTATGATATTATGTGTGAGAGAGTGACAGTGTGTGTATATTATAGGCTTACCATATTACCCCTTTAAACTGGAACACTTCTGAATTACACAGGTTCTATGGCTGATTAAAACCAGGTGAAATGCAGGCTTGAAATAAGTCAGCCACAGAACCTGTGTAATTCATAAGTGTCCCGGATTAAAGGGATAGTATCGTAAGCCTTGTATATTATGTATGAGAGTGTGACATTGTCTGGCCCTGACGAAGTTCAAGCCTAGATAAATACATAATCCTGGTCAAACTACACCATCATGCCATATTTGGTGGCCCTACTGTAGGAACAAAACTCTGGAAGTGCATAAAGGACAAACAGACACACACATTTTCTTGTTTATTATGTAGATATTGGCCAACATGTAAATACCATGCCTCCCAACATGACCCTCTCCAGGAGGGACAAAATGCTCTGCTTCTGGACTTCCCTCTTAATGTGTAATTGCTGGCACATGTGTTGAACAGGTTACTGGATAGAAAGGTGTTTCAGTACAGGTGATGGCAATCATAAATTAAGAGGGACATCCAGGAGCAGAGCATGTTGGTCATGTTGGGAGGTATGAAATACTGCATGTTTATATTTTTCATTCAAATATATCTGTAATTTAAATTAGTGTTCTGTACAGGAGGGCGTTTACTTAAGATATTTTTTTTTACATGTAAACTTTGCTCAAGTCATAATCTGGAGAATGCTGATACCACTCATTGCATTTTGACATGATGACTCATCCTGGCAATTTAAAAACAAAAACAAGCAGGGTTTATGCTACTGAAGGTATGTGGGAGCCAAAGTAAAACTCTATTTCTGCTTTAGAACTTTATTCAGCTTCAGTGTTTTAGCAAAATAGCATCTGGCTGCGATCGCATGCACAAGGCTGCCCAGCACAGGGCAAGGCCACCCAGCATGCAAATACCCAGCAGCGATGCATCGCTGATTTGTGGAAGCCCCCCTGCCTCCACGGGCAGGCTGCAAAGGCAGGCGCACCGCTGGCATTTCTTGGGTTGCAGCGGCCGCGTGTTATGTAACATGGTTGCCCCAAACCCACCCCTGTTTCCCATGACACACCTGCCCAACTATGAGTCGCCGCCCCCACAATGCCGCGTCGCCACCCTGTGAACACTTCTGCCTGTCAATCAGGCACAGGCATTTGCATCAATGCAATGTGATCGCATTCTCCCAGCCTCACACGTGCAGAACATAGTACAGGGGGTAATTTTATATTTAAAATGTTTAGAAATGTCTGTGATATAGTTTGTATTGTTGGCAGAGTGTACTGGGCTATCTGGTGCAGTGACGTCAGTCCACACACTTAGCTGACTTAAACAGTAATGCAGGTTTATTTAGTGACCACAGGTGACTCAGATGTAACACTGATAGCGGTAATCAGGAGCCCATATATCACACAAGGTAACAGCATTAGGTAGGAGATGTCTGTGGTGGTGAAGCATGGAGGACTGCACAGCCCTGCAGTCGCACTCCCAGCTGTAGAGAAGATGATGCATGCACTGGAAACACTGTGAGTCTCTGTAGCTGAGATCTGCTCCCAGTCTCAGCTCTGCACACTTGTACACCAGGACTCTGTATCTCAGTCTCTCTGTGTGTCACACTCTCCTCACTCTCTCCCTGAGAGATGGAGGTACAGGAACTTACATTATATGACTCTGCCTCCGAGTGACTCTTGGCACTAGAGGTCTAACACTAGGGGATGCACCTATAGGCTGATACACAGAAGGAAAAAGGTAGAGCGCACCATAGCCTAACATGTATTGCCAGTGTCATATCCAGAATCATAAAGGATTTTTTTTTTACTTTAGCAGTTCCATTTAGGGGCATAAGAAGAACTTTTTGGGCCCAATAACAACGTATTGAAAGCCCCCCTGTCTCAATGCTTCTTGAGATACACCTCTCTGCAGCATTTATTAGTTTTATACCCCATAATAATGTCCTAGTTCATTTTTTTTAATCATAGCAGTGCCCCAATTAATATTATGCCTAGGAGCATTTTAACAGGAGAGAGGTCCTGTGTGCAGACTCTGGATGGGCTTCCTCCTCTACATGGTACAGTAGGCTCAAGCATTTTTCTAGAGTTTACTGCTCGTCATGTTCCGGAGACTAATTTCACTATTGCCCACAATGGCCATTATAACTGTGAATTTTGACACGGCTGCAGCAACCAATGCGGGACAAAGGACATGTAGGTAATAAGACATGGGTGCAGTGTGTGTGCCCCCTGTACCTAGGAGCCTGTGTGCATCGCACACATTGCACCCATTATAGAAATGCCAATCATTTTGCCACATAGTAGTGCCCTAGTTTATTTTATGAACCATTGTAGTTCCCTAGTTTACATGATGTCACATTGTAGGGCTGCCAGTATACATTATGCCACACAGTACCCCCAATTCACATTATGATATACAGGTTACCTAGTTCATAGTATACTACATTACAGTGCCCCTTGCTCATACTCTGCCACATTAGAGTAATCTCCAGTTCAAATTATGCCACATTACAGTACCCCAATTATTATTATTTAACATTATAGTGCCCTCCACAGTATAATGAGCAAATCAGATTATGACACATTATAATCACCTTCAGTTCATATTCTGCCATATTACAGTGGCCTCCAGTTCATATTATGTCACATTACAGTGCCCCGTACAATTACAGGTTGAGTATCCCATATCCAAATATTCCGAAATACGGAATATTCCGAAATACGGACTATTTTGAGTGAGAGTGAGATAGTGAAACCTTTGTTTTTTGATGGCTCAATGTACATAAACTTTGGTTAATACACAAAGTTATTAAAAATATTGTATTAAATGACCTTCAGGCTGTGTGTATAAGGTGTATATGAAACATAAATGAATTGTGTGAATGTAGACACACTTTATTTAATGCACAAAGTTATAAAAAATATTGGCTAAAATTACCCTCAGGCTGTGTGTATAAGGTGTATATGATTCATAAATGCATTCTGTGCTTAGATTTAGGTCCTATCACCATGATATCTCATTATGGTATGCAATTATTCCAAAATACGGAAAAATCCCATATCCAAAATACCTCTGGTCCCAAGCATTTTGGATAAGGGATACTCAACCTGTATAACATTCACTACACACTCCTCTCGCTGAAAATGTAATGTCACACAATTAAGGGTAGGCAATGGATCAGACCCAATTGCTTAGCAGGCAAATTTGGGAAATGGGTATGCAACTTTACAGCCCAGGTACAGGGCCCCCTAAGCCTCTGGTCCCCATAGCAATGTTACCCCTTGCACACACTATACTTACGCCCAGTCCAGTCATTTGCAGTGTGAAACAATGCATTAAGGGCTTTCATGACTAATTATGGGTACTCATGGCCGAGAGTTACTTTGTCATTACAGAGGACACCAGATCTCACAATAGGACTCAGAAGCATCTACAACAGCATACATCTGAAAATTAGGGGAGACACAGGCATTATGGTAGCTGTTGCTTTCTATAACAAGCATGAATATATAGAGAAATGCAATTCTGTTCTTAATTAGGGATAATTTAGGTGATTTAACAGACTTTTTGGGGCATATTTATCAATGTGTGAAAAGTCCGACTACTGTCTTGCCAACTCACAGATTAACAGATCTACAGTCCAGCCCAGCAAAGTTGTAAATTAACCCTAACTGCTCCAGGCAGTATCACTGGAGACGCTGAGACAGCTATATTTTCTTGCTAAAAATCAAACAATCATCCATATTGCCACAATTTATCAAGAAAATATCACTAGTGACACTCAGCTGAGCTGTGATACTAGCACAAAAGGAAAACGGGTTAACTGAGCGCTTGCTGAATCAGACTCTGTAAGTTTGCACATGAGTGAGCTGGCTTGCAGAACTAGTTCATGAGCAGTGGAAATGAATATACTGAATTGGTCATGGGGAAATTATTGCTGTCCATAACAAAAAAATAGACTATTGCAGGTGAAAATACCCATTCTCATCAGTAACAGGGATTTCAGCCATTTGCTAAATATTTGTTAACAGTCATTTCATAGCACACATATATTATACAGCACAGAAAATATTTACATATTCACATCAGTTCCTAGGTGATATGTACTATGCAACGCATCATGTATGCAATACATCCCAATACTTATTGGGTACATATCAGTTTAATAAGAATACTTAGAAATTAGATTAAAATTGCAAAGGGCAACTTTCGAGATAAGAACTGTCCTATGCAATAGACCTGGGAGTCCTTCTGTACAGGATCCAATCAGATCACTCTCAGAGAAGAACATGAAAAGAAGAGCATAGGCTTCTATTAGGCAATGCCATCTACAGATGGCGTTGCCCACTGGGACCAATCTCGCAGAATATAACACGTTCTGCATTTTCAGAGCTTTGCCAGCATTTTCAGCATTCGTACATTCTGCCCCTACCTCAGTGGAGCTTACAGTCTATATGACAAATACAGACATTAACATATAACATAAATATAAGATTTTAGCTCAGTTAATAAATAGTGAGTAATTAATTGAGAGATAGCTCACAATTTAAAAAGCTGAGCGAAATATTGGAATTTGTAATTGAAAAGATATAGCATACAGATACTGGTATTGGTCAAGTAATGAAACAAGTTATGCAGTATTAATACGCCCCTTACACACACCCTGTCCCACTATCCAAATTACCAAGGTTTATTACTTTTACTTTAACATAGTTGCTTCTCAGGGACTACACAGTTTTCACATACCACCCTTATTAATATAGATAATGCCAATTTATCATACTCAATTGGACAATTAGCAATTTTAACTAATTTATTAAAAGATTTTATTTATATATATATATATTTTCATAAGAGTGCCCCCCATAAAAATAAGAGTTTCTTTGTCCTTTATACCAATTTTAGGATTTTGTAATAAAAGGGGAAGCTCTCTTTACACTGTTTTATACATGAAAACCGATGATTAAAATGTTGTGTTTTTTTTTTTAAATACTTACAGCTGAGATTGTTGGCAATAAAGTTAGCCTTACTCTGCCTTACACTTTCTGTGCTTGCAGAGTCAGTTGTTGGTAACAAAACCTCTGCCTGCTCCCTGTTTATTGCATAATCTGGGGGAGTGGTTTATTTAATGCAATTATGCAATAGACAGCAGCAGAGCCCAATGTCAAACACTTTTTCCAAGTGATGTAATAATATGCCTTCTGGATTTTAAATTTTTATAGACCAAAGGGCATTCTGTCATGGATTGGGTGGCTATATGTGCCTCTTTATACTTATGCTTAGCAGGAGTTTGATGATTTGTCAATGGCTCACCTCAAATTTTGCAGACAGAGATGATTTGCTGAGGATGTAGGCATCATGGCACAAACCAGGATAGCCAATAACAACACTATTGAATTTAAGTTTCATTATATTGTCAGAGTATTTCTCATGTTCTTGGTAATACATGATACTACCTTAGCATATCCTGTAACCTACATCTGCTTCAGCTCAGCATGTAGACTGCAATCTGTGTTGCTTACTCTAGATTAGCCACCTGAGTAGGAATTCCTCTGTAACTAGCAGGATCCTGTGTGCAGCATTTGATTCTCCACTATGCTCAGCTCTCTGGTTTTTGGGCTTAAAAGCCAGTGTCCTCTGTTCATTTTTAGAAGTATAGGCTTCAGTGTTTTTCTGGTCTGCTAGGCCTCACTCCACATCAGAGACTAACCTGGAGTACTGATGTGACAGGGTCTGATTACCTGACCATGAGCTATCCAATTCTGCGCCAGCCTGAGACTTCCTAAATCACCTTCCTCTATTCACAAATACCCAAGGACCAAGAGGTATAAGTAGAGAGACCTGATTTTCAGAAGCTGCCAGTTTCTTAAGTCATGCAGCTCAGTGTGAGCTTAGTAGCTGAGCTCCCTAGTGGTAATGTTTCTTACCTTAGCACCTGCAAGTCTCTGCTCTTTTGCTATTCAGTTCGGTTGCTCTCCAGCCTGGTTCACAGTGCATTACCAGTTATACCGGTACCCAGCCCGGTTCACAGTACACTACCAGCTATACTGGTACCCAGCCCGGTTCACAGTGCATTACCAGTTTTACTGGTATCCAGCACAGTTCACAGTACGCAACCAGCTATATTGGTACCCAGCCCATTTCACAGTGCATTACCAGTTATACCGGTACCCAGCCCGGTTCACAGTATGATGCCAGTTATACCGGTACCCAGCCCGGTTCACAGTACATTACTAGTTATACCGGTAATCAGCCCAGTTCACAGTGCATTACCAGTTATACCGGTAACCATCCCGGTTCAAAGTGCGCTATCAGCTATACCGGTAACCAGCCTGGTTCACAGTGCATTACCAGTTATACCAGTACCCAGCCCGGTTCACAGTGCATTACCAGTTATACCGGTACCCAGCCCATTTCACAGTGCATTACCATTTATAATGGTACCCAGCCCGGTTCACAGTGCATTACCAGTTTTACTGGTATCCAGCATAGTTCACAGTACGCTACCAGCTATACTGGTACCCAGCCTGGTTCACAGTGCATTACCAGTTATACCGGTACCCAGCCCGGTTCACAGTACATTACCAGTTATACCAGTAGCCAGCCCGGTTCACAGTGCATTACCAGTTATACCGGTAACCAGCCCGGTTCGAAGTGCGCTATCAGCTATACCGGTAACCAGCCCGGTTCACAGTGCATTACCAGTTATACTGGTACCCAGCCCATTTCACAGTGCATTACCAGTTATAATGGTACCCAGCCCGGTTCACAGTGCATTACCAGTTTTACTGGTATCCAGCACAGTTCACAGTACGCTACCAGCTATATTGGTACCCAGCCTGGTTCACAGTGCATTACCAGTTATACCGGTACCCAGCCCAGTTCACAGTACGATACCAGTTATACCGGTACCAAGCCCAGTTCACAGTACATTACCAGTTATACCGGTAACCAGCCCGGTTCAAAGTGTGCTATCAGCTATACCGGTAACCAGCCCTGTTCACAGTGCATTACCATTCATACCAGTACCAAGCCCGGTTCACAGTGCATTACCAGTTATACCGGTACCCAGCCTGGTTCACAGTACATTACCAGTTATACCGGTACCAAGCCCGGTTCACAGTACATTACCAGTTATACCAGTAACCAGCCCGGTTCACAGTGTATTACCAGTTATACCGGTAACCAGCCTGGTTCAAAGTGTGCTATCAGCTATACCGTTAACCAGTCCGATTCACAGTGCATTACCAGTTATACCAGTACCCAGCCTGTTCACAGTGCATTACCAGATATACCGGTACCCAGCCCGGTTCACAGTGCATTACCAGTTATACCAGTACCCAGCCTGGTTTACAGTGCATTACCAGTTATACCGGGTGGTCTTCAGTTTGTCGAATGCCGGGATCCCGGCGCACAGTATACCGGCGCCGGAATCCCGACACCCGGCATACCGGCATATATTCTCCCTTGTGGGGGTCCACGACCACCCTGGAGGGAGAATAAAATAGTGTAGCGCGCCACCGTGCCCGTAGCGTGGCGAGCGCAGTGAGCCCGCAAGGGGCTTCTTTGCGCTCGCCACGGTGTTGGCATGCCGGCGGTCGGGCTCCCGGCGTCGGTATGCTGGTCGCCGGGAGCCCGGCCGCCGGCATACCATACTACACCCGTTATACCAGTATCCACCCCGGTTCACAGTACGCTACCAGTCTCACTGGTAACCAGCCTGGTCCATAGTGCCCTAATAACCAGCCCAGTAAAGGCACGCCAGTAACCAGCCCTGTTGTCAGTCTCACCAGTAACCAGTCCTTTTTTCAGCCCGATTTATAGTGCTCCGGTAACTAGTCCTGTCCAGTTTATTCACAGCCGGTAGCCAGTCTGGTCAAGTAGCATATCACCGGCCTAATCCCATTCAACACTGATTCAGTTCATTCACCGTCCTGTTATCAACACAAGTCCCTGGTATTCCAGTGGTCAGGATACGGCTCCCCCTGCCAAGGCCCAGGTTCGACTCCCAGTCAGGGATTGTTCCTTACCATATCATCTCACTGATTCCTACAGACCAGCCAAATATATACATAGTCCTCCAGTTACCTGCACGGACTTCACATATATGCCGGGTTCACAAAACTAACAGTCTTGACATATATCATCCAACAAAAGTGTCAGATATTGTGCTATGCTGCTATCTATTGCACATTCATGGACTAGGTATGATGCCCATTTGTATAAAAATGTGCAGTATACAACTCATGAAGCTGCTGATGTTGCTTTGATTAATGCTCCTGGGATCTCTCGATCAGGTGGAGATTTGCTTACTGTAGGCAGGTGCACAACATACCTAACCTTGGAAAGCCATTATTCCTACAGCAACACTGTGCCACATGCTTTTGGGTACTTTTCTAAATCATCATCATCATCAATTTCCTACCAATAGAATGGTGTTTAGAAGCTCAAATGGAATGTCTAACATCATTCTATGCAGTTGGAGATTTGAAATTCAATTGTGAGTTCGATATCAAATCGATTTTTACTAAATGATGGGAATTGTCTATTGGACTATGGGAAAACATTGATGTTTTTCAGAAATTGGATTCTGAGTGGGATGTGAGTTGAATACGGCTTTAGAATCGATTTGACATTCGATTTTGCCTTTAATAAATCTCTTCAATCAAAGTCAGTTGGACATTGAAGGGAAATCAAATGCCAAATCCCTGGAAAATCAAAATCAAACTTAAGCAAATATGCCCCCTGGTCTGGCTGTTTGAGAATAAATGATTCTCATCCTCCAGCTTTATTGCTGGGTTCTAGATTAGAAATCATTATCTAAATATCTAACTCCAAGAGAAATCAAGTTATCCTTCTCCCAGGTCTGTGTATAGATTGGGTCACATAGAGAACACATGGTAGTAGCCATTTTGTACCACCTAGGTAAAATAAAAACAATCTTTTACATACTCTTACATATGTTACAATTCTGATACTGATGTCTGTGTTAATGTCATATCACATCACAAAAGGCAATTATAATAACAGTTTATTCATGTTCTATAGGGGCCTATTCATTATCAACATTGCTCCGGTGGGGGGAAAAGCAGCCATCCCGGCAATACTTAATATACATGATTCTGCCGCTAATTAGTAGCTGCGATTTTTAAGTTGCCAGAATTGATTTGGCAGTGTTAGTGCAAAATGTGTGACCTGAGTTCACACATTCACACTGCCGGAAGGGACACAGGGCCAGTGGGATCTGATCTGATCCCTCTTTGAAACCAAGACCTCATTCCAGTGGCGCAAGTAATTGACATTAATTTGTGGTATGCTGTGTGCATGCCAAAGGTATGTGTACAAAAAATTGGCATGGCCTTGCATTACTAGGGCATGGCCACATACCATGGCGGTGTCCCTAGAGCTAGATTAAGGGAGAGGCACAGGGGACACTGTACCCTGGGGCCCCCTCTGTCAGGCTGGAACAAACTGAATTTACCGGCTCTCCCAATTGTGCAGCAACAGAAGGAAGAACCAGACAGCCAGAATGTGTGTAGTGCAGGCAGACACACAGGTTTATCAGGTTTCATGAACTACCTACAGAACTTTCTGACCAGAGAAGAGATAGGAGGGAGAGGGCCGATTGATGTTTCTGGGTCCTGTGTTTCCTGTTATCTGATGAAGTCAAACAGTATTGGAAAAAGAGGCACATAGAGAGCCCTCCTAAGTCCTGTCCCAGTGTGTAAGTAGAACACCAGTGGTTTAAATTTAATATAACACCCGAGCACACTACTGCACTTGCACTGTGAGTCCCATTGTGTGAGGCAGGCAGGATAACAAGTGTAGACAAGATATGGAGAGCCACTGTCTCAAGTACCCCAGGCCCCCTTGCGGCTTAGTCTGGCCCTGGGTTTCCTCATGACATGCCCTGATTTGTCATCACTCTGAGGGCATCCCACCCCTCCAAGATCAGCTGGGCTGCCCCCAGTCACTCATGGCCACGAGTTTGTTTCACCAACTAGCACTGTGGCTTTGTGACAGCTAATGATGCTGGCAGTAAGGTAGTAGGGAGTATGGTGTACTAGCTACTAATTTCCTAATGGTACACTGTACTGACTTGTACCAACTCAGTTACAGCACTACCTATTTCCCATAGGAGTGGGTCTCCGGAAACCAACAGATCTAAAGATGGCATAGGATTCCATATGCAAACTCTAAAAACTATTTTCTGAGTTTGCTGAATACTGAGCGGCCCCTAATAGCATATGGTCTAGAGCAGTGGTTCTCAAACTCAGTCCTCAGGACCCCACATGGTTCATATTTTCCATGTCACCCGGCAGGAGCACTGTGTATCACCAACTGTCACATTTAAAAAGTCTACAAGTGACCTTTAAAACATGGACCGTGTGGGGTCCTGAGGACTGAGTTTGAGAACCTGTGGTCTAGAGTTTCCGTATTTGTAATGAGACCACTAGTGACCATGAATAGGACCCATCATAATATTGCCACCTCTCCTCACAGGGCAGATGAGTATATTAGACCACTGAAACACTAATCATTGCACAAACCAGTAAGGTGATCCAGAAAACATGCACTGTTGGTGAGATTCTACTAGATTCTTTTTATAGGCTTTGATGACATAGGGATTGGTGTATCCAGCTGTTAAAATAGTGTAGACATAATACAGTGTAGGAGTTGCTCTACCAATCAGCTTTGAGGTACTGTAGCATTTATCAAGTGCATTCTACAAAATGATGGGTAGAAGCTGATTGGTTACTATGGACAATTTCTCCACTGGTCCACTTTACTTGTTTCACTTCTTGATACATCAACCCCTAACTTGTAATTGTATATGGAGATAATAAGTTAATTTTATGAAAAACATGAGAATGAAGTAGAGAAAAAAGAAAGGAAGGGCAATGTTCAACATATTTGACTGTCATACTGAATGTGCATTAAATAACAAACTATTTTTCTGCCAGAGGCAATGTCTCATCTACCAGGCTGGAATTTTCCAGCATGAATTCTCCACCCAGCCTGGAGGGAATAGAAAACAATGCTGCTCAAAAATTAATTCCGCTACTTGTTGATAATCTAATTATGACAACCACACAGATGCTGTGGTGTGTTAAAATGATGACCAATGGGGACATTTTGCCAGAGGGGAGAAGGAGGGGCATCCCACCACACATAAAGTCTCATCACTGCTGTCTCTTCTAAACAACTTTGTTTATCTTGTGACTGGTTCTGTTTTCCTGAGGGGTCAACTGCACGTGATTCAGCTTCAATATGTCTTTTTTAAATAAAGGGTCTGGACTTGGTATAAATACAGACAACATAGGTAAGAAATGTTAATTTATTTTGTAATAAGAGAATAGTTGCCTTCTATTAGAACAGAACTCCTTATGACAAGTTAAAATCCATTGAGGACAGTTCTAAAGTACACATAAAAGTATATAGAACCTTTCTGTATAAAAAAAAAAAGAAATGTTGCAACAATGTTAATCTTTTTTTTTTTTTAGTACCAGTATAATATTGTTTGCTTGCAGAATTCTTGGAATTATTTTTTATTTTTGTGCCTAACTATTTCAACATTCTCATTTTTAAATACAGAATTTAGTTAGCGGACATGAAAAATGTTTGTTAATTATTACATGGTGATATGGGTTATTTAATAATAATTTGCAGAAATTGACTAAGAGAGAGTGTTTTACAAACTTTTCTGAGTCTCAGTGCCCTAGAGTATCAGAATTTTTTCACGGCACTCCTAAGCCAAAAGTTTCTCATTGAGAAAGTAAAAAAATTAAAATTAAATTAAGTCAATTGTGCTTACCTGTCATCCTTAGGCCAAGTTATGTGGTGGTGGACATCCTTAGGTTCAGTCATGTGGTGGTACACTTACGTTTGTCCACATATTTTAAGATTGGCTGCCACTAGCACTACTTTTGCCTATATCATTAAACATAAATAATTTCATTTGGTCCTGGGTCACCAACCAGTGGCACCTCTGCAAGTGCCCTGCGGCACCCAGTTTGGGAAAGACTGGACTAAGGTGTTGCATTTTAGAACAGACAGTTGTCTGTATACTATATCTGACTTTTCAGTTCTGGGAAACACATTGTGATTGCATCGTCTTTTAAGTATAATTGACCCCAACATTAACAATTTATAATCACTGCATATTGCAGCAATAAGAAATTATTTTGCACTGGTCAATGGTTCTGAAAACAGCCCATGCCAGCGAAGAGTGTACAGTCATTTTAATTGGCTCAGATTGCTTTCCCTATACAAGAACTGTCTTCTCTAGTCTCTAAAGCTGGGTACATGCTTGTCCAATGTCTGGGGACCAACTCCAGACCAGACTGTTGACACAATCCCACTGGAGACCCTGTCCAATTTTGATGCAGATCTCCAATCTGCATCTGCTGAAACCATATGTCAAAAGGATTGTGTACACAATCTTCTAATCTTTGAAACACTAGCTGCCACCACTGGGCCAAATAGGGAGAAGAATTGGACAAACAGTCTCAGGAAAGTACACACATCTAACTTTGTCTGGTGACTGGAGATCTGTTCTCCTGAAGATTGGATTGGATGAGAATTGGACAAGTGTGTACCCGGTTTTTCCTGCATCATGCAACTCTAAATTATCCCAAATAACTATTTTATTCCACATGGGTTTATGCTCAGAAATTGACTCTTAAATCTTATAATAAACATATTACGTCGGTTATAGAATGGGCTAAACTGTCCATGAACATGAAAATTTACTGTTTTTTTTTTTTTAATAAAAACTCTCCAACCATAATGAAGGGTAAATAATACAATAATTTCTAAGTAAAGGGTTTCTGGAATATAAAGATATACAGTTAGCTTAATTGTAAATAGAAAAAGGTTTCTTGCATTCAGTATAGCCAATAAACCACTTAGATATAGACTTTGTCTTCTTTTCTAGTAGTCAAGCAGCCCCATATATAATTAAAGTGCACCCCATATATAATTAAAGTGAGCCAGTTTAATCTAAGCCATAAATGAAAGTTTTTATTTTGTAAGACCATTTGGAAAGATGCAAACTAGGGTGGCCAATCCTGGGATCTGGATCGGCAGGATCCCAGGATTTAGGCCACAAATATGCCAGGATTCAATCCTGGGATTGGAAGCTCCAATCCCAGGGATTAAGGGGTCAGGTGGCCCTTTAATGCCGGGCAGCGTTGAGCGTCCTCAGCTGCCTGGCTCCCTCCTCCTAGTTCCCCCTGCGCAGCCGCCGCAACGTGACCTCTGAACACTGCCCTGCCCCCTCCTCCCCCTGCGCAGCATGACCTCTGACTATGAGGTCACGCTGCGCAGTCACCCGCCGGCCGCCGCTGAGACCGATGGTGCGGCAGCCGTCACCCGCCGGCTCCTCCCGACTCCACCTGCAGACAATACAGTGCCCGCTGCCCTCAGCATCATCTGGAGGAAGTGTCTCACCCACCCACCCACCCCAGTAGTTTGGCTAGTTGATTTGTCTGTGGGGTGGGTGGGGAGAGACGGGGCAGGAGGAAACAGAGTGAAAAAACCCAATCCCGGGTATCCCGGGATTAACCATTTTTTCAATTCCGATACCTGGGATCGAAAAAATGGCCGGGGTTAGCCACGATAATGCAAACCACAAAGAATAATTTACACAAAGCTTTACACATTACAGTAGAACAAAATATACTTTGTTTAATGGTAAACCTTTGTTTAATGGTAAGTTTAATGATAAACCTGCATCAAATTCAGATCTCTGTTCATATGTAAAAACATACACATGGCAAATAAATAGTAGAGACACTACAGTAATTAAGTAATCATTACAGAACTGTAAAATATATAAATGGAAAGTGCTCTGTCCAGTGTGTTTTAGTGCACATTTCTGTATTTATTAAACTAACAGAGCAACTGGTTTAAAAGCTGCAGCTGACACTTTGTTCCCATATCTATCTATCTATCTATCTATCTATCTATCTATCTATCTATCTATCTATCTATCTATCTATCTATCTATCTATCTATTCAAAAGTTTGGACACACCTTCTCATTCAATGGTTTTTATTTATTTTAATTATTTTCTACATTGTAGATTAATACTGAAAACATCAAAACTATGAAAGAACACATATGGAATTATGTTGTAAACAAAAAAGTGTTAAACAAAATCAAAATATATTTTAGATTCCCCAAAGTAGCTCCCTTTTGCTTTGATGACAGCTTTGCATACTCTTGGCATTCTCTCAATCAGCTTCATGAGATAGTCTCCTGGAATGGTTTTCAACAGTCTTGAAGGAGTTCCCAGAGGTGCTGAGCACTTGTTGGCTGCTTTTCCTTCACTCTGCGGTCCAACTCATCCCAAACCATCTCAGTTGGGTTTAGGTCGGGTGATTGTGGAGGCCAGGTCATCTGACGCAGCACTCCATCACTTTCCTTCTTGGTCACGTAGCCCTTACATAGCCTGGAGGTATGTTTGGGGTCATTGTCTTGTTGAAAAACAAATGATGGCCCCAGTAACCCAGATGGGATGGCATGGCGCTACAGAATGCTGTGGTAACCATGCTGGTTAAGTGTAAAAACCAGTGAATGAGAAGGTGTGTCCATTTGACTATCTATCTATCTATCTATCTATCTATCTATCTATCTATCTATCTATCTACCTACCAGTCTGTAAAATTCTTCAAAGCTTGCCTATAACAAGGTTAAGAGTTATCTGAGTGTGAAGAGTGATCTCTCCAGATCCTTCCACTCCCTTCAGGTCTTGTAGTACACATGCTCAGGAACATAGCTGGCAGTTTAACGTTTCAAATCCTGATAGTGTAAAGTGCAAGGTTTTGCATTCGCAAGGGCAGCTGCTTACTAGAGTAGCTCTCTTAGCATGACCACACAGGTAAATAGCCCCCAAAAAAAAACATTCCTAATCATCTCTATGTGTAAATATTCAGGGCCTCACTGCCACTAATGATAAAGGGCAACGGAATATGCTGCACTATATAAGAAACTGCTAATAAATAAATAAAAATGGCCCAAAGTGTACTATTTTATATGATGTACATAGGGGAAAGAATAGGATAACAGGAAAGAGGTGAAATACATGAACCAACACAAAATACAAAGTTCTACTAGTAATACTAATCCACAGTTGTAATCCGAAACAGCATTGGGTAATTTTCAAAGGCAAACCCTAGCCAGGTCAGAGGAAAGGGGTGGTTTCCAGGCAACTGAAATCCCCCCTCCTCTGACCTGGCTAGTGGCACAAATCATGACAGAATAACAATAGAAGATAATATGATTTTACTAGAGCCAAGGACCCTCATTCTGAGTTGATCGCACGTAGCAACGTTTTGCTGCTCGTATGATCAACTTGACGCCACCTATGGCGGAGTGTATTTTAGCATAGCAAAGCTGCGATCGCTTGTGCAGCCCTGCTATGCTAAAAAGTTTTGTGTAAAACAAGACTAGCCCTGCAGTTACTTACCCTGTGCGATGCATCCAGCGATGAAGGTCCCGGAATTGACGTCAGACATCCGCCCTCTAAACGCCTGGACACGCTTGTGTTCAGATCTCCACACCCGGAAAACGGCGAGTTGACACCCCCGGAACACCTTCCTCCTATCAATCTTCTTGCTATCGCCGCTGTGACCGCTTTCTTCGTATGCACCAATCGCAAGAAGATTGACAGGAGGAAGGTGCTCCGGGGCGTCAACTTACCGTTTTCTGGGCATGGAGATCTGAATGCAGGCGTGTCCAGGCATTTGGAGGGCGGATGCATGCACGGCTGTCGCCGGGGAATGACTCACCTGTGCAATGCCGTTGCCGCGCATGCGCAGTTCCAACCTGTTCACACCGCTGCGATGAACCGCATCGTGCAAACTGGTCGGAATGACCCCCAATGTGTAGTATAAGGGATGGGACTGTTGCACATGATCAGCATAAGCGGGTTAGCCCTACTACCACATCTAAAGGCTTTAATGTGATTGCTGACCCTTCAGATGTCAGTTACATACACAGCACTTTCTATGAGGCAGCTTATGGCTTATTAAATGCTAGTTCTGCTGCCTTCACACGTCATAAAATCATGCATTTGGAAACCCCCTTCTAGTATTCCTGCATGTGTACCTTATTTAAATCATTACATAATTCCCCTCAATACATATCCGCACAGCCACAGAGTGCTTAGCTAGCCCTTTTATTCTGTACAATTTGGCAGATAATTTAAGATAAATACAGAGAAGAAAATATTGCATCTGAGAAAAAACACGTCTAGACAAAACCTATGGTGCATGTCAGAAATCGGCTGCATCACACATACAGTATACAGTACACTGGGCTCCAGAAAGGTTCTCAATATCATTACATCACGGCAACATAACAGAAATACAATGCTACTTAGTGCTATATTTTCATTTCATACTAAAAGCTTTTTGGAAAAATAATTCTTATATAAAATAATATAATTTTTTTGCAGCTGTAAAGCAAATAATTTAGTCATATGGTAAAAGCGGGTTGGGATTGAAATGCCGGCAGTCAAAATACCGACCACGGCATCCCGATTTTGACAGGGGGAAGGTAAGTATACTTACCTGCCCCCTAATCCTAACCCTCCCTTCTAGCAGCCTAAACCTAACCCTCCACGGGGGTGCCTAAACCTAACCCCCTCTCCCCGCAGCCTAACCCTAACCCCCATTTCTGCAGCCTAATCCTCCCCCTGCAGCCTAAACCTAACCTTCTCTCTCCACAGCTTATCTCTCCAGCATCCTGGCACACACTCGACTGGGATCCTGACGGTCGGGATTCCGGCGCCGGGCTTGTGACCCTATTTGGGTTGCCGGTGTTGGCATTCAGAGCAGTGTCAGGATTCTGGCATCTGTATTTCGACTGCTGGGATCTCAACCGCCCAGATCCTTAACGGATCCTGGCAAAAACACATGGCCAGTGGGTGCAACTTAAAAATATGAAATTACCAAACTTTGTCATTGGGGGTCTCAAGGAACCTGTGTGCTCTCCTCATAAACTATATAGATCTGCAGCATTGCTGATAGGTAAGACTACAGTACATATATTATCCCACTGAGAGCTTTATTCAGAGATGGACGTTAATGCATTCACAGCAGTGATCCCATACGCAGCTGTATGGAGATGGATGAGACACCCACCAGTGGCCTGGCAAATCTCAGCATCTGCGTACAAACATACAGTGGTGGTCGCAGAACCTTTGACTATCTGAGTAGCCTTATGGTTGCGCAGAATGGCCACAGGATCTGAGATGCTGGCACCATGTTTTCTACATGTGTGATTGCAGGTGTAGACACCCCTAAAATGGTCGCCACATATCTGCATTTTAGCTGCCATTCCCCGTAATCTTTCCAAAATGGTCATCTCTGTCAATTAATTTGCAAAGAAGTCCTCACTGCTAGGTACCTTGGTGAGTGTGCAGTGCAATTGTGATGCCTGTTCGGTTGGCCAAATTTCACTCAACTGCATAAACATCTCTGTATCAGGCCCTGACACAGCTGGTAAACTAGCGTTTTTGTAGAAAGAAGCAAATGATTTTTTTGGAAACAAAATTGCTATAATGACCTTTACAGGTGCTTGAGTTACAACCTAACTTATGCTGACAGTCATGTCAATATTTTTTTGATAAATGTGTCTGCTTAGGGTGTGCCCTGAGGATTCAGGTTTTGCAATTATATGTACAGTATGTAATGCAGGTGGAACCACACCCATGTCAGGACGAATAATGCCTGTGGCTCTCTGGCCTTCCAGGCTTGTCATTCATGCACAAATCTACAGTTTCTTTTACCACACCCAGGTACAATGTCTGTAAACATGTCCATAATTCCACCTGTCTGCGCTTCACTGACAATGACTGGTCATAGACAAAGAACTATGGATGACTAAAACTTTCCATTTCATTGGTTTGTTTATGATTTTTAGTTTTCTTTCTTTTGCTTCCACACGATATACAATAAGCATCCAAAGAAAACAAGTGTATAGTAATTACGAGTATGTGTGTATGTATGTATGTATGTGTATGTATATATATATATATATATATATATATATATATATATATATATCCACACACATATGCATGTATGTGTGAATACATATATACAGGTATACTGCATTTTGTTAATTGACATAAACAATCTATTAAACACTTCTATTTTTGAAAGCATTCTTACTATGCAGCATTTGAAATATATATATATATATATGTGTCTATATATATATATATATATATATATATATATATATATATATATATATATGATGTGGTTCCCTGGTATGGACTGGCTAGTCACCTCCAAAATTTAGGAACCAGGCGGCACTCCACGGATTTTTTGAAAAACAATCAAATATTTATAAATCCATAGCAGTTCAGTGCATTATAATCAAAAAAGCATTGTGCAATAGAGCCAACGTTTCAACGCATTACAGAAGTTTTTTTCAAGATTCCAAATGCTGAAAAGTGCATAAAACAAAACAAAACAAATATATATATATGTTTTCCTCTGGAATATCATGTCCCTTTTCTGAGGCTGATTTTATATTGACTAAAATAATAAATTATACTCCCACCATGTCAAATCTGTAGCATTGTGCAAGGATTAACACTACATTTTATTAATAATAATACATTTTTGCTACAAGATGATAATGTGGTAATATATCTAAGGGTTCGGGAAAGTGAAGGATTTGCTCAGCTGTGTTGCGACATTATGATGTTTCTTAAATCTAACTTCTGTGCCATAGCATCATGAAAGCTCTCTCATGGAGCCCAAAGCCAGGAACTCGGTCCAAAAGGCAAGGCAAGCTAATTTATAGAGAGCCTTCTCTGGTGTTGGACAATAACTTGCTGGGAGAGTCCTGCATAGTGCCAAGCAGTAGTTATGGCCATGTTTTAAAGTAACAAAAAGCAAAACAAAGTAATCTAGGATAAAATCATCTTTCGTCTTCAGGTCTAATCAGCACGCACTGAAGAGAGAAGATACATGCACATTTTGAAATACATGTATCAAACTTCTTGTGGACTAATTTGTTTTTACTATTTTGGTCAATATTAAAAAAATATAAAAGAAATATTTCTTCAGGAATCTCTACAGTGGCAGAACTATCACCACTGCAGGTGGGGTTTGAGACTGCTACAGTAGAAGGCCCAGAGGTAAGGGAGAACCAGTAATGCTACTAATACACAGAGGTTCCCATTCTTATGAGAACAAAAGGAGACTTCAGTCACCAGACATGCTCAAAAGAGTAGACCAGGCGAGTCTTCTGAGAGCAGATGGGTGACTCAGGAGGGTGGACTGATATCACACAGCACTTCCCTCGAAATGTTCCTATGGGACCCTACAGTGACGTGTTCCACCTAGGATCTTTTCTTCCCATAATGTGCTTTCTGGCTGAAGTATCTGAAGGGATAATCAATAGCTGATTCGGTGGTGAATCATAAAATTAAATAGCATAGGCCAGTGGTCCCCAAATGTTTTTTTCCGTAGGATAAAATTTTTCTTATTGATAAATCTGGAAAAAAATATTGTGTAAATTATGCCTTCCGGCCTTTCTTAGGGTCAGTTATGTGGTGGTGTACAGTTGTGCTTCTGATTGTCCACAGGCTTTATGATTGGCAGCCACTAGCACTGATTTTGCTTTGACCATAATTAATATTATTTGGTCCTGGACCACCAACCCGAGGCACCCCTGCAAGAGCCTCGTGGCACACCATGGTGCCTAGGCACACAGTTTGGGAACCACGGTCATAAGCCATAACCTCTAAAACAACTCAAGAGGACTGTAAACAAAGCTCACACAGAACAAACTACTAGAGTACCTACAGACAAACAGGCCAAAGTACAAAGTTTGTGCCTTTTAATCCCATCCCTTATATGGATTTGGGAGACACTCCCCATACTGACTTAACTACACAGACTTTGGTGGCTCGCATGTATGACAGAAACCATTTTATTAGCATGTACCCCAAGTTAATGACTAATGTACAAATCAGAGAGGCTAGTCTAAAATGTGAGCCCCATCTAGTGGCCAAAGTAGCAACTTTTCCCACCCGGTGGGATATGCTAATCAGTTCTTCAATGCTGCTGAACACAATAACCCAATAACCCAAAAACTATTATTGACTTAGGTTCGTTTCCCTTCCTCAAAACTGAACTCCAGTTGACTGTTGAAAATCAGCCAATAATTGGTATGGCTGGCAGAAGCTCACGTCTAGCACAGGCTCCCAAACCACCAGACACGTTATTCCACAAACATACAAGCTGCTGCTCAGTGGGTTGCTATTAGGAGCAATTAGTTTGATCTTTTATTATTATTATTATTATTATTATTATTATTATTATTTATTTATTTATTTTTACCAGCAATAATGATTATCATCAGCGTGTATCCTTTCACAGGTCTTAAGGAGCCGCACATGATAAACCTCCTAGGAGACATTTCCAAAGTTGTGACCTCCTCTGAATAGTTGCTCCTGGGGTGGTATATTATATATACATGTCCTTAATGAAATTTACTTGCACTTGTCTGCCCCTACTTTGAATATTCAGACAGCAGCTAGATAAGCTGAACCGTCAATTTAGATACACGTCTGGTAGCCCCATGTTCATTTTGATGGTGAGTTGCTCCACTGTAGCATGTCATTCGGCCCTCATGCACCTTAGTTGCTGATGTTCACCTCTCACATCAATGGCACGTGGTGCTCTGCAGTTTCCACGTCTGTTATTCGCAATGGTGCTATATGTCCAGTCACGATACACCTTCACCACAGCAGCACGTTGTGTCAGAAATACTGCCACCCTTGGCCTGAAAGCCGATAATCGTCCCTTTTTGCACCTCGGAAAAAAATTGCCCCTTGTACCCATGACAGCAATGAGTGACATTTGTCCAGACCGTCTATCACACACCTTATTTACCCACCAAGCCAGCGCACAACACAACATACTTCATGGGCTACGTGCTGCCAACATCAACTGTAGGAGGTGGTCATAATAATGTGACTCGACTGTGTATTTAATGATGGTGGTGGTGATGATATTAGTGTTGGTAGAATGCTACTTTTGGCTAAGAAAAATGTGTCTAGATTTTCTTTTTGTACTTGAGCAAAATGTGCAATGAGTTGACTCACACCATGGCAACAGTTCATTTTATAATCCTGCCCATTTCTAATGTACATGTTCACTTTCGCCACTGCAGTAAAACAAGGAAAAGAGACCGTACAGGATACTGCCAACCAGTGTGTGCAAGAAGGACAGAAAATCGCTGAAGAAGGTAAGGAAAAGATTCCACGTTTGTTTAGGTGAAGTTGTTTATCATTAGTCTCCCAATCACAGCTGAAAGAATAATGTATCACTTATGCCAGTAATAGGGCCTTTTGCTTTTTTATAAAGAGTACAGTACAGTTCTTTATATACAGGGTCTGTAGCCCAAAGTACAACTATTATGGGGCAGATGTACTAAGATTTAGAGAGTGATAAAGTGGAGAGAGCTAAATTACCAATTAATCAGCTCCTGTCATTTTTCAAACACAGGGGCAGATATATTAACCTGGAGAAGGCATAAGGAAGTGATAAACCAGTGATATGTGCAAGGTGATAAAGGCACCAGCCAATCAGCTCCAATATGTAAATTAACAGTTAGGAGATGATTGGCTGGTGCCTTTATCACCTTTCACATATCACTGGTTTATCACTTCCTTATGTCTTCTCCAGGTTAATACATCTGCCCCACAGTCTGTAACACAGAAGTAAGAGGCCAATTGGCTGATACGTTATCTCTCTACACTTCAAAACCCTCCATGGCTTAGTACATCTCCCCCTGTCTCACATAGTAATTACACTTTATACTATGCTAAATTCTTGTCAACTCTGCCACCCTGCATAATACTGACACTATGCCACCAACTGAGCCCAATACAAAGATGGTACCCATCCTAAGTAACACTGTAAACTAAATTGCCCTCTGCACAATGCACAATATCCAGACGCATAGCTATAACTTTGTAGACCCCATATCAATATTTTGAAGGAGCCTCAAACACATCTAGACACTTCTCACTAGTTGTTTCTGTTATGCCTCATAGTACTGCCCCCTATTCACATTATGCATCACTGTGCTGTTAGTACACATTATGCCATACTGTGTGCGGTGTGCCTGGATCACATTATTGCACACAGTATAACCAGTTTACATTACATTACTTTCTACTTTCCCTTGGACCCTTGCACCAAATCTGCTGTTAAGTTCTGTATTCATTAAGGCGTCATCTGTTATAACTGCACCGTTCAGCATTGATACCGATGTGTGCTGGACACAAGGGTGACAGGCCCCCTATGACTCCAGGTCCCACAACAATAGCACCCCACTCACCCACTATAGTTATACTTCTGGCTGTGACCTGCACAATGCAAAGCTCCACAAAATGCAGCAACCTACACTACGCTGCCATATACTACGCCACAGAAAACTGACACCTACCCATAACCCATGGTGTTATCATAAAACCACAGGCAATATGAGATTGGCCAAGGTCCTGTACCAGAAAGGAGTGTGGCCACACCTCACATACCCATAAAACACATAGGACCAGATTTATCAAGCCTTGGAGAGTGATAAATAGCATGGTGATAAAGTACCAACCAATCTGCTCCTCAGAGGCGGAACTACCGCCGTTATGTGTAAAAAGTGTACGCTGTCTGCCGCTATGTGTAACAAGGGCACGCTGTCTGCCGTTATGTGTAAAAAGGGGAAGCTGTCTGCCGTTATGTGTAAAAAGGGCACGCTGTCTGCTGTAATGTGTAAAAAGGGGACACTGTCTGTTGTAATGTGTAAAAAGAGGAATCTGTCCGCCATAAGGTGTAAAAGGGTCTCTACCTGGTGTAGTGGTGCTACTGTGCGGCGTAATTTGAATAATGGAGACTACTGTGCACCGTTTTATGAATTGGTATTATTTTGTGGCCACACCCCTTCCCCACAAAGCCACGCCACTATGTATTTTTGAGCGCGCCTACGGCGCGCACTGCCCCTGTTTTGCATGCAGGGGTGGGGCTCCGATGCCGTTTCTTGCACACAGTGCTTAAATGTCTAATTACGGCACTGTTGCTAGGTATCCATTTCTCTGGCCCTGAGCAGGTCCCCCTCACCAGATCTTCTCCAGGGGTGAGGGGGTGGACTTGGATGGGATGGGGGGCCCAAAGCATTTTGTCGCACCTGGGCCCACCGATCGCTAGTTCCGCCACTGCTGCTCCTGTCATTTTTCAAACATAGCCTGTGACATGGCAGTTAGGAGTAGATTGGTTGGTACTTTATCACTGTGCTATTTATCACTCTCCAAGGCTTGATAAATCTGAGCCATAATATTAGACTCATACAGTAAATCCAAGAACACACTCTGATCCCTCCTAATTACACATTTGTTGTCACCTATCAAAACTATATACTTCATGAGAAGTGATGCATTGTACTGTCCCTTTTTTCTCACTATATAGGCTAATATTAATATATGCATCATATTCCCATATGGAGAGGAGGCGTAAATATATTACGGGGCAACCTCAGTGTTTTTAATGCCCCAGGGGGACACCCTCACTGAACACCAGTTGACATGAAAGAGAAGCCAACAGCTTCTTACAAGTGAACATACTGCTCCTTCATGTCAGTGTTACACATACTTGCCCACTCTCCCGGAACCTCTGGGAGACTCCCAAATTAGGGGCTTCAGAAATATTTGGCAATCCTCCCGCAAAACACCAGCAGTGCATATTGGCAGAAGTGAACAGGGCAATGGGGCATGATGATGCATTTTGCTATGAATGGAGGTGAGGCTGCTATGATTTGATTCTTAGTGCCCCATCCCCAGTTTGCCCACCTGGTCCTATCCTCTCCAGGGAACTGCCAGAGTGGAACTTGCCAGAATCGGCAAGTACAGTGTTACACTGGGAGTGTGGCGCTTGGATAGGTCATAATGCTTTGATTCCAGTCCTTGGAACACAGAAATATAGAATTTGACGGCAGATAAGAACCACTTGGCTCATCTAGCCTGGAGCAGAGCATACCATCACCACCTCCAACCTGCTGATTTAAGAAGCTGGTGTGGTGAAGCAGTGCAAAGGTAGGGCGCCCCAGTGCAAGCTCAGGCCCTGCCCAATAAACCCTTTCCAGTGTCTATCATAAGGAGTCACATTAAATGTACCAATACTGTCTATTATTTCTCTCCCACTCCAGCTGTAGACAAAGGATGCCAAGTTGCTAAAGAAGCTGGAGATAAGACAATTGGACAAGTGAAAGGTGGTTTCAAGAAGAAGTGAAGATTGGTTCAAAAAGTGCCAGTATTGGATTTATCTGATGTATTGCAGAAAACAATGTGTCGATAATATTTCCCCTTAACTAAATATATATTTTTCCCAACCTCATTATACTACAATGACTTAAATTGTATTAAAGTGTTGTGCAATTAAAATGATGATCTGTTCTTTTTAAGTGAAATTGGATGCTTTAGTAATAAAGACAACTGAAAGTAAGGGGTTATCCACCTTCTAATGACATTGATATATTGGCTTGTACATGCCTTTTCCTGAGTATTAGTAAATACATTGCTAAATCTCCCTGACTTCCTTCAACATTGTACTTACAGTATTCATCAGACAGAGCATTCCTAAGACATGGTACAGCTCTGAACACAACGTTATCCAGAGACCCGCTTTATGTTATATCTAAGGGCAATGAAACAAATTGCTCTGGCTATTAATACTTATATTTATTTATAGCACTTTTCTCCAGAATCACTCAATGTGCTTTACATTTACCAGAGAGAAATTGTACTATTAAGGAATCAACACTTGGACGCACTACAACGGGTGAATACAAAATATGAAATAATGGGAAAGGATATCCAGCGGTTTATCAGTTCTAAGTATTGTTCATCCTACCCATGAAAGTACCAGGAGAGGGAGCCATCTTGGGTGCACTACATAGGTTACAATGGGGAAGATAAGGAATAACTGGAGATATGATACACATTGGCGTGCTACATGTTGCTTACGCCTGGTGTAGAACATTCAGCCTCTGATGCATAAAATGTAGAGCATCCTTTACCTTTTGACACAAAAGTGCATCATGTGATCTAACACATTGTGTTTTCAGTGCAAGTAGCCTAGATAGAACTGCATTAATACAAATGTTTTGTCACAGTCTACAGACATAAGGAGCTTATCAAGGCGCCAGCAAACATATAGAAAAAACGAATTCAGCATGGGATCCCGGCAGCCAGGAGACCGACGCCGGAATCCCGACAGCAAGTGCAGCGAGTCCCCTCGCAGGCTCACCTCACTTCGGGCTCGGAGAGGAGCTTAGCGTGCCACAGTATACTATTCCCCCTCAAGTGGTGGCATGGACCACCACCCGAGGGGGAATACTGGGCTTCTGTCAGGATTCCAGCCGTCAGCATTTACACGCCTGCCGGGATCCCGAAAAAACTGTTTCCACATGATCAACACTAATGTAAGTTAAAACACTATTTATAAAGCCTCTAATGCAGGAGATATCACAGTGTAAACTTTTACCACTGCTATTAGTGGCAAAAGTATTTTCTATGGGCATCGCCAGGATGGTTGCCTACTGGAGCAGCTGGCCTGACTAAGGGGTGAAGATAAATTGTCCCAAAACCAAGTGCTTATCACCGCAAATAGTGGCAATAAGGAATGATATATTCTGGAGCCCACAACCTGTCCATAAGTATTCCTATACACAAGGTTTACCCCTCCACTACTTTCCGGCCCTGGACCAATTCAATTAGCAGGGTTTACAGTCCTGCATGCGAGTCCCCAGACTGAACCCCGCAGCTCAAGGTTTTTCCGCACTTGAATCACAATTTTTTTGAGCCGGTAAAAGGCTATTTTATTGAATAGCCTTTCCTCGCGCCACAGGAATTATTGCCGGTAATTAGTCGTGAGGTAAACCTTGCGACAAATTGAATACCGCACATTATGTTAGAAACATAGAATTTGAGGGCAGGTAAGAACCACTTGGCCCACCTAGTCTGCCCCTGTTTTTTAACATAATAACGTCAAAACATACTTAGGACCTCATTCAGCTTTAGTTGCAGTTTTGTTTTTAGCATAACTGCAACTGGCTGCAATCGCATGCTGGGGCCGCCCAGCATGTAAATGGCCAGCAACGACTTAATCACAATGAAATTGCGATCGCATCACAGATTTGTGGAAGCCCCCCTGCCTCCGCAGCCAGGCTGTGAAGGCAGCTGTTTTTCGGGTGGCAGCAGCCACGTGTAAAGTCACACGCGACTGCCCCAAACCCACCCCCATTTCTGCCAACACGCCCGGCCAATGCAAAATCAGTGACCCCGCAACACAGCCCCCTTCCACTCTGCGAATGCTCCTGCATGTCAATCAAACAGACGTTTGCATAAGTGAGATGCGATCGCATCTCACTGTGTGCGCACGCGCAGTGCAGGTCTTGCACATGTGGACTGCGCACAGAATAGGCAGTATGCGATTGCTGCGCTGATGTGAGGCATACTGAATTAGCCCCTTAATCCTTAATTCTTTGTTAGAATATCCTTATGTCTATCTCATGCATGTTTAAATTGCTCTACTATAGAAACATGCTGTATTTCCTACTGTACTTTGTATGTTTATAGCCAATAAAATCAACTTTCTTAGTATTCTGAAATAAAGCCAGGGACTGAATATCAAATGAGCATTCAGTGAGACAATAAGTGAGGGCTATATACCGCTAAAATCACAGGAAACGGGTTTAATAAGCCCCTGAAAAAACCTTTCAGTACCACAAAGAGCATGCTCTATCCTTAAGTCTCAGCATATGTGAAACAGTATATGCAAAGAGGACTGATTCAGTATTGTATGTCTCCCAACTGTCCCAACTTTTGCGGGACAGTCCTGCTTTTTGGGACTGTCCCAGTGTTCCGGTGGGATGAGGGGGCAGTTGGGATTCTCCTGTCTGTCACTACTCTCCCTAGAGCAGCGGTGAATAGATGCTGTGCAGCGTCTATTCACAGAGACAAGAGGGACTGGGGGCATGCCAGCAGCAGAGAGAGCCTTGGCACTGCCCCCACAGTGAGGGAAAATGGGGGGTGTGGCTCGCAATCGCGGCAGTGGCGCTTAGCCATGCCCCCTTTGCCAAGTCCCTGCCCTCTTTTCGGATGGGTGCGCAGGAGTATTCCACATCGGACCCATTCAAAGTTGGAAGGTATGGTATAGGGAGCAAAGCATAAAAGATGTGGGCACCTGGCAAACAGTCTAGCACTATAATGGTGTAAATACATGGGGGGGGGGGGGGGGGGTTGTGTTATGTTATTATCTTGCATGCAGGATAAATAGTGGCTGCTTTCATGCATAGCCCATTAATGATGGACAGTTTTATTTTTACATTGCAACTTCCAGTTGCAACTTCATAGTTCTAAGGGCCTATTTCAGCATGAGTTGTAGTTGTGCGACTATTCACACAACTACAACTCATTACACTAACATGCAAGGCTGCTCGGTATGCTGTGTTCCGCCCCCCGCTAACATGCGAATTAAGCGCTCACATGATAAGGGTAGCCCCCTACGGCTGTAGAGAACGAAGTTTAAGACCTTGCGCATGCACGCACCGGTGTACGCGTGTGCGCTGAAGTCGCAATCTATGTTGAATCAGGCCCTAATTCTTTTGGATTACAAAGGAGGCAGCACTTGAGTGTACCACAATGGGTGACTACAAAATATGAAATAACAGGATATGCACAGAATTATTAGTTCCACAGATTCATGGGCAGGATGATTAAAGTACCAGGAGAGGCAGCCATCTTGTGTGCACTTCCACCAAATGATGTGCCGTGAGGTGTATAGCTCAGGAGGCACTGGCTAGTACTAGAGCCAGATTTACATGCAATATATGAGCCAAGGGCTGCATGTGGGCATTATACACAGGTGCAGCAGTATATACTGTTGGAAATATGATAAAGTTTGATCAGAGATGTGCGGAAAAGATAGACGCTGCCATAGACTTTTTACTCCAGGTTTTTGACTATAAAAATGAGTAGAATAACACAAAGACAATATTTCTACTATAGTGATTGAACTTTTCATATGCTTAATATAGTCAAAACTCTGGCAAATACATTAATATGATAGGAAAGGCTCTGCCTCACCTCATCGCATGCCATTGCTTCCACCCAACCTGCGGTGCAGCAGATTTTTTTTGCTACCAAATCTTTATCAGCTCTTCTGTTCAGACAAATGTTTTATGTATTGGTGACATCTTTTTGGTTGTTTTTTTTTTAAATATATAATTGTAAAAGAGTTATATGATATTTTTTTCCAAAATGAGCCTTACTCTAACATTACCTGAACTGAGCAAAAATCATCCTGGTTAATGGTATAGGGGGTTATTCAGGTTGGTTAGCAAACCAAAAAAAGTTAGCAATTGGGCAAAACAATGTTGCACAGCAGGTGGTGCAGATGTAACATGTGCAGATACATTTAGATTTGGGTGGATTATATTGTTTCTGTGCAGGGTAAATACTGCCTGCTTTAGTTTTACACTGCAATTTAGATTTCAGTTTGAACACACCCCACCCAAATCTAACTCTCTCTGCACATGTTACATCTGCCCCACCTGCAGTGTATTATGGTTTTGCCCAGTAGCTAACCTTTTTGTTTATGCTTGATGGATGCGACCACAATGTTATTGACAGAGGCAGGCTTTCGCTGGGCGGTAATACGATGTTGGGGGGGTGGGCTGAATGGGGTTGGGCCAGGACTGTTTTTGGGCAGCTGCTCTAAGTAAAAAAAATGGCAGCAGAAAGCCTGCAAACGCAGCCTGGCTGGGTCAACCTTAGTTCCGATGCATCCACGATCTAATTGAGGATGCATTCAAGAGACGGCCCCCAGCATGTGAGGAGATGGAAGCAGATCTAGCTGCATATGCAAAGATTTGCATTTATCTCTGAATAAGGCCCTTAGTGGGAGCTGTACAAAGCAGAGATAAAAGTGGAGAAGTGAGCCAGTGGAGAAGTTGCCAATGGCACCCAATCAGCACTGACGCAACATTTATAATTTGCATAATATAAAAGTATCCAGAGCAGCTGATTGGTTGCCATGGGCAACTCCTGCAGTGGCTCACTCCTCCACTTGTATCACTGCTTAGTACATGTCCTTACTAGTTCTTAATGTAGACTAATTGCAATTCATAGTTGGTCCACAAGATGTCATGAGCTTTAAAAAATAAAAATAAATAATGGCTACTTTTGGCACTGGCCGATTTGTCTCATGCTGAATACATTCTACTACTGAGATTTTCCTAACATCAGGTTTGTTACATGGCATGTAAATCAAGCAGCAGGATATGTACACTTGGAGGTTTATATTTACAGAAAACCACTGTGCTGGTGGCAGCTTCAAGTAACTTAATTTGCAAAAGAAAGTCTTAAAATGGATGAGTGGGAATGTGCTGATGGACACTTTAAGACATTAAAGGGTCTTAGACAAAGATCACATTGGTGTTCCCAATAACTTCTGCAAAATACAAAGGGTGTGACTGTAACCTTAAATGCAGTGGCGACACAACGTGTTTGCAGTCCGCACCCGGGTGTCACCCGTCTAGGGGTGACACCAAAGTGCTGACTCCTCTTCAGTGATAGGAGGAGGGTGCTGCACTGTGACATTACATACAGCACCCTGCCCCTGTTACTGTGCAGGAGCCGGCACTGCTAGTCCACAGGGGCTGCCCGCATTTCCGGCAACCCCAAAGTGATGAAACAGGGGATCCAGACAATGACGCAATCCCCTGCATACAAGGTCACATCTCTTTCTAGCTGGGCAACGCCCCTTTTTGCCAGCGCTGGTGACACCTGGTCCTCCCGCACCAGGTGTCACTGGAATCAGTGACACCTCTGCTTAAATGAAAATGTATCAAGTTTTCCTGATGGCAACAAACACTTCAACTGATAAAAAAAATGTCTGTGAGAAGGCTTTTTACAGTTTGGGAACTTGAAGAGTGCAGGCAGAATTATTGCAGCCTGAGCTAGGTTATGGGCAGGTCTGGAATTCAAATGTGGTGGTTCAGGGTCAGGGATTAGGGCTGTGGTCATGATGAATGTCAACACATTGCCTGTTGACATCTTAACTGTTGGCATTGTGGTGTCCACATAATGAATGCCAACCTAATGACTACATCCCAGGAATTCGGGCTGTAGAGTGGAAATTGTCAGGGCTAGTATTTACATTACAAGGGTGAGGGTGGTATTTATTTATTTGTAACAACACTTGAACGATATAAAACTCTTTGCCTATGAAAAACTCTGCTCCTGTCATTTTACAAAAACATGACATTTAAGAGCTGATTCGCTGGAGTCCCAGTTATCACATGCAACAAGTTTTAAATAGCTAAAACTCATTGATAAAAGGGCCACTATTTTTATATTGAAATGTAAGACCCATCTTTGAAACAAGGGGTCTCTTGTCTCCCTATGACACATGGGCACTCAGAAAGAAGCTCTTTGGCCCTCTCCAAACCTGAGCAGTGTAACTATGCACCTCCAGTCCTGGTGGGCCCAAGGATATTGTCCCTTTACTAAAATGGTCCAGCACACACCATACTTTACTTTTTTACTAGATATACAGTAGAGCCAAATGCAATAGGGTGTGTGTTTCTGGAATTATAGAGATTTTGTCGAGTTAGTAGACAAATTTAAAGTAGCAATGTTTAGCAAGGCAAAACTAACCAGGTTTGGCCTTCCTAAACACTGCTTCTTTAAATTTGACCACTAACTCGCCAAAATCTCAGCAATTTCAGAATCGTGCATCCCATTACAGATGGCCAACAGACAATAAGAGCACACAAACCATTACTGTGCACTTTCAGATTATTAACTCACACCAGTGTTGAAATGTTACCTGTAAAGTAAACTGTAAAGGGGTGTGTGGTGTATATAATGTGTGGCCTCTTCATAAACCTTTGATGTGGTAAGACTGGAGACAGATTAAAAAATGACTGCTTTGTTCCTGTAACAAGTGATAATTTACCACAAATTGGCATTGTGACTCATGATGTTATGTTACACTCCAGTATAGTTTTTTGAATCTTGATACAATTAGAAACATTGTTTACCCTTACAGGCAAATATCAAGCCATGTAAACAACACAAACTATGCACTCTTGGTTACATGGATCATCTGTGCTTGTAATATAGAAAATGCCTAGTTCTAGGTAAAAAAATAAATACAAATAAAAATATAATGGTAATAAATGGGGCATGACAGATTAAGACTCCAACTGCAACATATAATATGCAAACCTCTATTCCATATAATCCACTGTGATGTACCAGTGCATAAGGTCGTGATGTTTCTTTTGTGAGTATCATCTTCCCATGAGAGAACACCACTGGATACTATCCAAATGCATTAGACTCTGCATCGCCCATACTTGCATAGGAATACATACGATATACCGATGGCCGGAATTCCAGCCACCAGTATGCCGACAGTGGGGCAAGCGATAGAAAGCCCCTTGCAGGCTCAATGTGCTCACCACGCTACAGGCACGGAGGCTCGCTGCGCTCGCCACAGGTTATATTTCTCTCTATGGGTGTAGGGAGATGCCGCCTGTGGCGACATTTCACCGTCTGCCGGGTTTCCGGCCTTGCATTGTGACCACTGGGATCCTTGCATGAATCTATTTCCAGAAAGTGTACCGCACAATTTCCCTTAATATAAATATATATATATATCGTAAAAGGAGAATGAGGTATGAGGACTAGGCAATTAGGAGTATAAAAATAGTACAGTAGTTTATTACAGAACGTAACAAAAAATGGAGTAGTACAGGATAAAAACGACTAACATTAAATGACATATGCATTAAAGTAAAGATATTCAAAATACCACAAAAATTATATGTAGGATATAGAAAAATAAGAACAAAAAACAATTAAAAGGAATACAAAAGAGGAGAGATATATAGCTTCATTTCTGAGGATGAGTTTAGATCAAAGTAGCATCCAACGCGTTTCGTCCCATCAGGACATCATCAAGGGGTAGTGAAGGCATTGAGACAGACCATGTATATATACTAAACCTATAAAGGAAGTGATGTCTATATCACTTCCTGTTACTAATTGATTTGGAAGTTAAAAATTATCATAATACAAATATATAATGAGTAACATGTTGTCACATTGGTATAGATAAAGGATATTATATAAATGCTATGAAATTAGAGGTATAAACTGGTATAAAAAAGTATAAAAGTCCTTTAAGCCGCAGACTTCCTGTCCGGGCAGCGCGTGACATCACGTCCGCCCCACATCTGGTTTCCGCGGTGCCGTTATGCGCATGCGCCGGCTTCGTGTGGTGGACTGGAACGGTCCGGAGCTCAGCGTGTCTCATTGTCCTGCCTGCGGCGGGCATACTTTTAGAGTCTCTATATGCAGACATCAATAGGTAAAGACGGGGTGTCCCGGTGGCCATTTTTTGTGCAGAATCCGTCCTTTATCTCATCAGTGCCCAACTCCAAATGATTATTTATACAAAAAATAAATAATAAGAAATGATCAGGGGCTGTATTTGCATAGCTAACATATAATTAGAATAGAACAATCCTAATCATGCTTGAAAAAGTTTTGTAATACACTTAAAAGGTCGAAGCTTATAAAATGAATTTTTGACTCAAACAATATTAGATCTATATTACTAGAATTACTAGAATATTTGTTCATCAGAAAAGGGAGAAATAGACAGGTTCAAAAGGTCTAACTAATTCAGGTATGGTAATAATGGTAGCTGTTACGTCTAAAAAGAGGGGTGATACACTTTCATAATATAGTGTAAACATTATTCTTATCAGGGTCACTAAGGAAAGGGAAAGGTAAGTTTAGCCACATTATATAAACCTCCGCTGCCCTAACTAGGGTCCGGAGGACAAGTGTACAAATGACTATAACAAAGTATGTACTAGACAGAAAAATAGCTGAAGGGAATATATAAAACCCAGCACCTATGTGTATACAACACCCAGTCTTCCAAAGAGGTCTCCCATCCCTGTACTGGCCAGGCCCAACCTTGCTTAGCTTTCAAGATCAGACAGTATTGGGCATTCCCAGGGTGGTATGGTTGTAATGACAGTATAGGATCACATACAGGGCTAGTATGTATATTTAGAAACAAAGAGGTGTGGAATTCCTATATGGGAAAGTACACCCATACAATGTATAAAGCACAAAACCTCCGTAGGGGTGTAATCACAACTTTAAAAAAGAAGAATAGTTTTAAAAAATGGAACAACAAGAAGACATAGTGCAAAGAAAGTGAGTATCTGCAAGGTATTAAATAATCCCTCAAATCCTTCTTGAGATTACAGCACCCAGTTTCCCCTGGTGGTCTCCCATCCAGGTACTGATCGGTACAGACACTGCTTAGCTTCCAAGATCGGCCGGAGTTGGGCTTGTTCAATATGGTATGGCGGTAATGAAGGTACGGAATTCAAGGTATACTTGGAATGAGGAAGAACAACTAGAGAACGGCTGCACAGAATAGCAGGAAAAATTTATAAAACTGAGAGCTGACGTATGAATAAAGATGTTTATTTAAACAAATATCACTAAAACATATATAAAATGGTTATTCTAGAATAGGAATAATATCATATAAAGGCTTGATATTCAGACAGTATATTAGTGAATACTGTGTTACCAAAAAGTAACACTCTTTCAGCAGCAGAGAAACAAAGTATCATGTGTATGTGTTTAAATGAAAGTCTCCATTAAAGGAATGTCCTTAGTAATATGAGCAAGCACACTTCAGTTTTCCACTGATTAAATACAATTGCTATTAGAATTTGTAGCAGTTCCAAAATATTGGCTGCTTTTCCGTTTGTAAGGTATGTTCAGTGAGATTGAGCAGTGTAAATACCTCTCTGGTTGGCTGGTCTCAACCGAGTGTCCTCGGTTGAGATATTCTGCAGTTCCCACAGTTTTGCTTGTGCAGAGAGGAGGATAATGCTGAGCCGTCAGATGGAATGGTGATGGCTGATGATCGCGTGCTGCAAGACGGCCACCAGCGGGAGTGTCAAAGCCGGTGTAGAACACACTGGCGTGGTGCTGCTTGCGGCTGTCTGGAGTGCCTGATCCAGATATGGACAAAATGCAGGATCCTAACCTGTTTCATCACGCTCCACGTGACTTTTTCAAATGTATCGGCCGGAGTTGGGCTTGTCCAGTCTGGTATGGCTGTAATGATGGTACGGAATTCAATGTATACTTGGAATGAGAGAGAGGTCATGGAACTAACATGAGAAAACTGCTTACATTATAGAAAAGGTGCTATCTCATATCACCAAAACCTCTCAGATGAAAAACAAATACTTTCAATTGACGTCCATAATTACATAAAGTGCACCAATAGTAGAGGGTCTGGATATCAGTGGTATGCCCAGGTATGGGGTCCTCATGTGCAAGCCACCAATGTGTTTCGGATCTATTCCTTCCTCAGGGTGTATGGTGGAGGTGCCCCTCTCGGCCTTATGTACCTGTTGGCATAATCACATGACTTGCCAACCAATCATAGAGCTACACCATCAAAATCCACCAAGAAATCACAACATGCTTATACACAATTCATATTTCATACTAAAAGTACACCTATATCATACATTTGCTGTCTGTAATATAAAATAATTAAAAATTAATACATAAGATCAAATCTAAACTTAATTGGTTCCATAAAAACTCCGGAGAAGACATTCAGTTCATAATGTCCAATTGTATGCAAGTCCTTGCTTATGGATAAACGGCTCCAAGTATTCTTAATAACTCCAAGGCGGACCTTTCACATATTCTAATGATGTCATACTACTTCCTTTTCCTGTTACTGTTGTTTATCCTCGTGGTTAGGACTCCCGCACATCCAGCTTCCTGTTGATTTCCGCATACGTTACCGGAAGTACATAGCAATGCTGAGATGGAAATTCGGCACTTCCGGTGAATGGAGCGCAATACGGAAGTCATTCACGACCGCTATGACCCGCATAGTATTTTCTCCTCCGTTTACAATAACACATACAAAAGCAAAGAGAAGATATATATTAATAATAAATACATAGTGAATCCATTTGTTCCAAGAGAACATCCACATTTTTCAGCTTAATGAATTACTCTCGCTGACGCTCCCCTTTCTTTCCGATACAACATCCACATTTTTCAGCTTAATGAATTACTCTCGCTGACGCTCCCCTTTCTTTCCGATACATGGACAATTATAGATAAATGGCTAGGATTAAACTTTTTAAACTCACTTATCTTGGATTTACTCTAATTTAACCTTAGAAACTGTTGTAATTATTGCGTCCACAGAATTACTTCATACCAGTCAATCTCCTTATTATTCCATTTACAGATGGTTAACAAACAATACCCTTATTATATCCCACTTATTTCACCTCCTGCAATTGCTAATTTACCTGTAGACGTTTTCCAATAATATATACAGATGTTTTAAAGAGGATATATTCCAATACGTGTTTCCACATTACTTTATAGAAACCATTTGGTACAGACTTCCGGTAACGTATGCGGAAATTAACAGGAATCTGCATGTGCGGGAATCCTAACCACAAGGATAAACAATAGTAACAGGAAAAGGAAGTAGTATGACATCATTAGAAATGTGGAAGGTCTGCCTTGGATTTATTAAGAATACCTGGAGCTGTTTATCCATAAGCAAGGACTTGCATACAATTGGACAATATGGACTGGATGTCTTCACCTGAGTTTTTATGGAACCAATTAAGTTTAGATTTGATCTTATGTATTCGTTTTTAATTATTTTATATTACAGGCAGCAAATGTATGATATAGGTGTACTTTTTGTATGAAATATGAATTGTGTATAAGCATGTTGTGATTTCTTGGTGGATTTTGATGGTGTAGCTCTATGATTGGTTAGCAAGTCATGTGATTATGCCAACAGATACATAAGGCCGAGAGGGGCACCTCCACCATACACCCTGAGGAAGGAATAGATCTGAAACACATTGGTGGCTAGCACATGAGGACCCCAGACCTGGGCATACCACTTATATCCAGTCCCTCTACTATTGGTGCACTTTATGTAATTATGGACATCAATTGAAAGTATTTGTTTTTCATCTGAGAGGTGTTGGTGGAAATGGCCTTGCCGGTCTGTACCAGAGTACCTCTGTTTTGTTGTATTTTTGTTTTTTGTATTTGAAGTTTTTAATATTTCTAATATTTCACTGATGGAAGTGTTTCAGTACCGCATGTGTTAGAACCTTATTTCTTATATTTCGAATGTGTTTTTGGATGCGTAGTTTTAGTGGTCTCTTTGTTTTCCCAATATGCTTCATCTTGCATGGGCATTCTAGGAGGTATATCACTGACGATGTGTTGCAGTTAACAAACTGTTTGATTCGGTACTCCTTTTTGGTGTTGGTATTATGAAATTATTTTCTATTCTGATGGAGATACCCGCAGATATTGCATCGGCGGCACTTGAAACTTCCTGCACATTTCGGCATTGTACTCCGTGCCTCAGGATTTCTTAGCATGCTTGGTGCCACAAGGTCCTTAAGACTCTGTGATTTTCTAAACACTAGTTGTCGTTCCTTTGTGAGAGAGTCCTTCAGAACAGGGTCCATAAGCAATATATTCCAATGTTTCTTAAGAATTTGTTTGATGAATTTCTCGTGCTTACTGTAGGTGGTGATGAATTAAACTGTCTCTTCTTTATTTTTCTTAGAATTATACTGCAAAAGTTGTCTTCTCTCCAAGTTTTTTTGTTCTTGAGGAGGCTTCTTGTAGGAGGTGATCTGGGTAGCCTTTCTCCTTGAATCTTCCTGTGTATATTTCTATTTGTTTATCCCGATCCTCGTTGGTCTTACAGTTCCGTGCTATTCTATTAAATTGGGAGAAGGGAATGTTGTCCTTCCATTGTTGCCGGTGATTACTTCTATAGTGTGCGTAACTATTCATATCCACCTTTTTGATGAAGTTACTTGTGATTATCTCCTTCCCCGAGTGCATCAAAACCAGGTCTAAAAATTCAATCCGTTCTGTGTCGTCATTAGCAGGGAAACTAAGGTTCATAGTGTTATCCAAAATGTAAGTAAAAAACTCTTTAAAACTGGACTGATCTCCTCCCCACACGATTAATATGTCATCTATATAACAATTATAAAAAATTATATTTTGTTGATATGGGTGGTTAGTAAAAACATACTCATTCTCCCATTGACCCATAAAAAGATTAGCGAAGCTGGGTGCAAAATAATTGCGCTTCAATATAAAATTCATAAGTTCATGTATAAAAAGTTTATGATCCTCTGTGATTTGATAGTCCTTGCTGAGAAAAGAGTTACAGGCCTCAATCCACTTATCATGCTCTATGCATGTATAAAGGGACTGTTAATCTGTTGTGACCCATCTGTATGTATCTTTCCACTGGTGTGTTTCCATTAGGTTTAAGACTGATGTAGTGTCTTTCAGATAAGCCGGCAAGTCCATCACATATTTTCTCAGAAAAATATCCACATATTCTGATAAGTGTGAGGTCAAGGAATCTATCCCTGCCTCTATAGGTCTTCCTGGTGGGTTGATCAGAGACTTGTGCACTTTAGGAAGGAAATAGAAAATGGGTGTAGTGGGGTTGGTATTTAGGAGATATTGATACTCCTCTTTAGTGATTGTCTCACGCCTAAAACCCTTTAAGAGCATTTGTCTAAGTTCTTCCACATAGGTTTCCTTAGGGTCATTTGGCAATGGGATGTATGAGGATCTGTCTTCTAACAGCCTGGTGGCTTCTGTAATATAGGTTTCCCTGTCCATAATTACCAGCCCTCCCCCCCCCACACACACACACACACACACACACACACACTTTGTCAGCCGGCTTGATGACAATATTCTTATTGTCCTGTAGTCGCTTGATGGCCTCCGTCTCTCTATTGGTGAGGTTCTTCTCCTTAATGGATGTAATATTGGCATCACAGAGGTCTTTCTCTACCAATTCATAATAAGACCCACGTTATGTCCCTTCGATTCTAGGGGGTAAAACTTTGATGTGGGTTATAGACCGGATTTTGATTGCTCATAATTCTGTATCACCGCATCTTCTTTCTTGAGTAAAATACTGTTTAAGGGTGATTTTACATATAAACTTGTTCAAATCGATGAAGACATTGAATTTGTTCATTCTCTTCGTAGGTGCAAAGGATAATCCTTTGTTCAATAATGAAGTCTCGTGGTTGGTTAGAGTGTGGCTTGAAAGATTGAAAATGCCTTTCGGTGCTGGAGGTTCTACTGCAGATTTCTTCTCTTGTATAATCTTTTCCCTCATACCCCCACGGCATCCTCTTCGTCTTCGAATCTTATTTTCCGTGGTGATGCGTAGGTCGTCTTCATTCTTAGGGCCGTCCTTGCCGTATCTCGAGTGTGTGGGTTTGGGCCTGGTGATAAAAAAGCCTCCTCAGTATTAGATTGGACTCTAATACTGAGGAGGCTTTTTTATCACTAAGAAAAATAAAGAAGAGACAATTAAATTCATCACCACCTACAGTAGGCACGAGAAATTCATCAAACAAATTTTTAAGAAACATTGGAATATATTGCTTATGGACCCTATTCTGAAGGACTATCTCACAAAGGAACCACAACTAGTGTTTAGAAAATCACAGAGTCTTAAGGACCTTGTGGCACCAAGCATGCTAAGAAATCCTGAGGCATAGAGTACAATGCCGAAATGTGCAGGAAGTTTCAAGTGCGGCCGATGTAATATCTGCGGGTATCTCCATCAGAATAGGAAATCATTTCATACCAACACCAAAAAGAAGTACCGAATCAAACAGTTTATTAACTGCAACACATCGGCAGTGATATACCTCCTGGAATGCCCATGCAAGATGAAGCATATTGGGAAATCAAAGAGACCACTAAAACTACGCATCCAAGAACACATTAGAAATATAAGAAATAAGGTTCTAACACATGTGGTACCGAACACTTCCATCAGTGTCACCATTCGGATACAGATGAACTTACGTACAAGGGCATCAAACTGGTATCACTAGGAGACAGAGGAGGGGATCTCTCCAACCTTCTCTCCAGAAGGGAGATGTTCTGGATTAACAAATTGAATACCCTTCATCCAGATGGTTTCAACGAAGGATATGAGATAGCACCTTTTCTATAATGTAAGCAGTTTTCCCACTCTCATTCCAAGAATACCTTGAATTCCGTACAATCATTACAGCCATACCACACTGGACAAGCCCAACTCCAGCTGATCTTGGAAGCTAAGCAATGTCAGGCCCGATCAGTACCTGGATGGGAGACCACCAGGGGAGGATACTTTGCAAATACTCACTTTCTTTGCACTATGTCTTCTTATTCTTCTGTTTTTTTTTAAACTATTCTTCTTTTTTAAAGTTGTGATTACACCCCTACGGAGGTTTTGTGCTTTATACATTGTATGGGTGTACTTTCCCATATAGGAATTCCACAACTCTTTGTTTCTAAATATACATACTAGCCCTTGTTTGCGATCCTATACTATCATTATAAACATACCACCCTTGGAATGCCCAATACTGTCTGATCTTGGAAGCTAAGCAAGGTTGGGCCCGGCTGGTACAGGGATGGGAGACCTCCTTGGAAGACCGGGTGTTGTAAACACATAGGTGCTGGGTGATCACCAGGAGGACTTTTATAATATCTGTGCCCGTGACTTCTTTTTCTGCTTCTCTCTGTGGATGCTTATATATATATATATATATATATGTATATATATATAAATATATATATATATATAGAGAGAGAGAGAGTCAAAAAATGGAGAGCGCACACTTGAGTGTATAAAAAGTAACAAATTTTACTTGTAACATCTGATTACATACATTGAGGTTAAAATTCAACAGCACAGGTGTTTCCACCGCGACTTAGCCGTTCACGTCTCCTGGTCCACGGCTTGTCTCACTACTGGCTTTGCTTCCGGAGGATGACGTCACAGCATCCACGTCAATCAGCCACTTCCAACGCGTTTCGTACTTCAGGTACTTCGTCAGGGGGTGTGGTTTACCGGCTACTTACTCACTATATAAACCCATTCTGGGCGGTGCTCTTAATTTCTCAATTAAAATATATTTAACACAAAGAGTGTGATCATTTCATATATCTCATACATCAGTCTTATCTCACAATCATATATCTAAAAGACTAGCTCGGATCATGGTCATATCATTTCACATTCTACACAATATATTATCATAAATCCAGAAAACTTCTTTGATCAATACTTTCCTTAATAAATAAATCAGCTGAAATATATAGCACATGATCATGATTCCGAGTCAGCCTGTACAATCCATTGAAACAATAATATCAATCAGTCCCTATATTTAGACCCTTAAAGCACCTTTTAGTTTGATCAAAAACAAGGGGTAAATCATAATGTATAAAGGGAAGTTTAGATGTAATCACACCTCACGGTGCCCATTCCCCCAGCCCCCCGCTGTGCCTATGCATTCCGAATCCGCCAGCCGGGACGTAGCCACTGCCACTGGCGTGCTCTAAAATACATACAAATGGGTTTAGCCTTCCAAGAACGGCACAATGTCACATCACTCATTTAGACAATCTGGAGTAAATGTATTTAATGTGTAGATCCAGAAGGTTTCTCGCCTTGAAAGTAATTTAAGAATATCACCTTTCCTTTCATCAAGTTCTATTTTTTCAATTGCTTTAAAGGAAAAGCCATGAAGTTGTGAGTCACAGCATCCAGCAAAATGCCTCGGGACACTATGATTCTCAACTCCATGGATGATATTTCGTGTATGCTCTAAAATCCTCAATTTGAGGGTTCGCTTAGTTTTACCTACATAGCGCTTTCCACACTTACACTCTAAAAGGTAAATAACATGTGAGCTAAGATAACTCAATTTCCCTTTAATCTTCCATGATTTGTCATTATTGGAATTAAAAAAACATTTATGATCCTTATTCACATACTGACAGACTTTACATTTTGTACATGCATAAAATCCCTCCACTCTATCTGATCGTAATACAATGTCCCTCTTTAAATTACTGGGAGCAAGTTTACTTTTCAAAGAACGGGATTTTCTAAAAACCACTTGTGGATACTTCGGAATTACCTTCTGTAGTACTGGGTCCAAACATAGGATATCCCAATGTTTATGTAAAATCTTTTTAATAGCACCCCCTTGGTATTATACCTAGTTACAAAGGGAACGAAGAATTTATTTCGGTCCTGTTCTTTTTGTCTGTACACCACCAATTCAGATCTAGTTCTTTCTTTAGCTCTATTATAAGAATCTTCAATAACCCATTCAGGATATTTCTTGTTATATATATCAGCCTGCTACTCAAACTTAGATAATTCCGAACAGTTACATCTAAGTCTGATGAATTGTGAATAGGGTATATTATCTACCCATTTCTTATAATTACAACTATGGTAATGTATATAACTATTACTATCTGTTTTCTTGATGTGTGTATATGTATTGACTCTTCCTCCATCCATACAATCTGTATTATCCAATACCAAATCCAAAAATTCTTTCTTATTTTTTTGAAAATTAGAGGTAAGTCGTAAATTGAATGTATTTTTATTAAAATAGACCATGAATTCCTCAAACATCATTTCACTACCCGACCATACCATCAAAATATCGTCTATAAATCTTTTATATAGACATATTGATGATATGAATGGATTGTTATTCTCTATTACTTGTTCCTCCCATTTACCCAAATATAGATTAGCCAGACTTGGTGCGTAGAGCGTCCCCATCGCCACTCCGCACTACTGATTAAAAAATGTTCCCTGGAATCTAAAATAATTATTCTCAAGGACATACTTAATACAATCCAAAATAAAAGATTTCCTATTAGCAGTAATATTTCCAACTGAATCGAGAAATGATTTCACAGCTTCAAGATCCCCCACATGGGGTATACTTGTATACAGTGCTTCTATATCATTGGTAACCCACAAAAATGTACTGTTCCATTGAAACTCACCTAGTTCACTCACGATTAGTGTTGAATCCTTTGTATATGATTTCAATGAGGTGACATGTTCCTTAATATGTGCATCAACAAATTCAGAAATTTTTGCACTGGCTGAGCCAATCCCCGATATGATGGGGCGGTCCGGTGGTTTTTGTAACCTCTTATGCACCTTAGGCAGGCTATAAAAAATGGGAATACTAGGTTGTGGGTTAAATAAAAAAGTATATTCATCCTGAGTTATACTGGATTCATTAATACCTTTTACTAATAACATTCTGATTTCTTCAACTACTCTATCCGTCGGGTCTCCTATAAGCTTTTTATAAGTAGTATTGTCATCAAGGAGTCTATAACATTCCTCCAGATAGTCTTTTCTATTTAGTACTACAATACCACCCCCTTTATCGGCTATCTTAATGACCAATTCAGGGTTCTCTTCCAGAGTTTTTAATGCAGCTCTTTCACCCTGAGACAAATTATCTCTGGATTTAATTCCACATCTGCACAATTCCTCTAGATCCTTTTTTACTAAGGAAGAAAAAGTATCACTAAAGCTTCCCCTAGATTCTATGGGGTAATAAGTAGATCTTTTTTTTTAATTCCTTTCCTGTATGTTGTTAACTTCTATGTCTGGTTTCTTATTTTTGGCAAAATGGCGCTTCAGTGTTAAAGTTCTTATGAATTTATTAATATCAATAAATAATTCAAAACCATTTGGTGCCATATTTGGGGCAAAAGATAAACCTTTGGATAACAATATTAATTCCATTTCACTTAAAGTATGGTCCGATAAGTTAAATACATCCATTTCTACCGAGGGTTCTGCCGCATCATTTTTGTTTCTTTTTCCTCTTCTCTTACCTCGTTTATATCTTCTTTCTTTCTTTTGGTACTGGTCACCGGACTGGATTCTACTTCTATCCCTCTCAAATCTCTCCTTCCCTCCCAAGTCTGATCCCTGGGGAAAAAATTTATTGTTTGTTTATTATACCGTGGGGAGGCTAATGGTTCATACCTGTTTCTTAAAGGAATGTTATTAGGTCTCTTATCATTGGTTCTAAATGGTCTCTTATTTTCTACCTTATGCCATTTAGTATCCCGGGACTGATCTCTCTGTCTCCATTCCTGTTTCTGCCTCGGCCAATTTTTAATATTTCCATTCCTATAATCCAAGGTATCCCATTTGAATTTAGTGACTTTTGTATTAACAATGTCACTTTCTAATTTTTTAATTCTCTTTTCACTGGCTGATCTCAATTCTATCATTTCCTCCGATTCTTTAATAGGTTCTATCTCTTTCTCGAGTTCAGTCAGCTCCCTATCCACATCAATAAGCTCTCTTTTCCTTTCTTGTATAAGCAGTCGCATTAATTCAAATGAACTATTCTCTAAAATTCTATATCATTCAATTATAAATGCAGATCTGTCATTACCAAAGGTGGGCTTTTTGTTCAATCTAAACCCTCGCGGTATTAGCTTGGCATCTACATATTTCTCCAAGGTTGTAATTTCCCAATTCAATTTAATTTCTCTAATGAGTAATTTCTCTGATTTCTCACACAGGGAATCTATGTCTTTCCCTTCGACATTACTTGTTCTCCGCTTCAATGAGATATCTAAATGATCATTAAAAATCTTATGGCACCCCTCATTTTTTTTACACCATCCATCTGGTCTCATATAAGCCATAATCAATAGCAGGTAAATCACAAGCTGATATGACATGTAAAATCACACACAATAAACACTTAAAATAATGCTTCTTAATTGACTAACAACAGTCCAAATGCAGCACCTGATTGGCAATTCAATTATCCACAGTGTTCAGTATAGCGCAACAGGATCTGCTGTTACCAGAGTATATTTCCAAATTGAGTGCAGCTTCAAATCCCCTCCATGCCACTGGAGTATTGGTAAAAACTGTCAAAAAATGGAGAGCACACTCGAGTGTATAAAAAGTAACACATTTTACTTGTAACATCTGATAACATACATTGAGGTTAAAATTCAACAGCACAGGTGTTTCCACTGCGACTTAGCCGTTCACGTCTCCTGGTCCACGGCTTGTCTCACCACCGACTCTGCTTCCGGAGGATGACGTCACAGCGTCCACGTCAATGGACGGGGATGCCGTACGCACCAAGTCTGGCTAATCTATATTTGGGTAAATGGGAGGAACAAGTAATAGAGAATAACAATCCATTCATATCATCAATATGTCTATATAAAAGATTTATAGACGATATTTTGATGGTATGGTCGGGTAGTGAAATGATGTTTGAGGAATTCATGGTCTATTTTAATAAAAAATACATTCAATTTACGATTTATTGAAGATTCTTATAATAGAGCTAAAGAAAGAACTAGATCTGAATTGGTGGTGTACAGACAAAAAGAACAAAACCGAAATAAATTCTCCGTACCCTTTGTAACTAGGTATAATACCAAGGGGGTGCTATTAAAAAGATTTTACATAAACATTGGGATATCCTATGTTTGGACCCAGTACTACAGAAGGTAATCCCGAAGTATCCACAAGTGGTTTTTAGAAAATCCCGTTCTTTGAAAAGTAAACTTGCTCCCAGTAATTTATAGAGGGACATTGTATTACGATCAGATAGAGTGGAGGAATTTTATGCATGTACAAAATGTAAGGTCTGTCAGTATGTGAATAAGGATCATAAATGCTTTTTTAATTCCAATAATGACAAATCATGGAAGATTAAAGGGAAATTGAGTTGTCTTAGCTCACATGTTATTTACCTTTTAGAGTGTAAGTGTGGAAAGCGCTATGTAGGTAAAACTAAGCAAACCCTCAAATTGAGGATTTTAGAGCATACACGAAATATCATCCATGGAGTTGAGAATCATAGTGTCCCGAGGCATTTTGCTGGATGCTGTGACTCACAACTTCATGGCTTTTCCTTTAAAGCTATTGAAAAAGTAGAACTTGATGAAAGGAAAGGTGATATTCTTAAATTACTTTCAAGGCGAGAAACCTTCTGGATCTACACATTAAATACAGTTGCTCCAGATGGTCTAAATGAGGGTTGTGACATTGTGCCGTTCTTGGAAGGCTAAACCCGTGTGCATGTATTTTAGAGCATGCCAGTGGCAGTGGCTATGTCCCGGCTGGCGGATTCGGAATGCATAGGCACAGCGGGGGGCTGGGGGAATGGGCACCGTGAGGTGTGATTACATCTAAACTTCCCTTTATACATTATGATTTACCCCTTGTTTTGATCAAACTAAAAGGTGCTTTAAGGGTCTAAATATAGGGACTGATTGATATTATTGTTTCAATGGATTGTACAGGCTGACTCGGAATCATGATCATGTGCTATATATTTCAGCTGATTTATTTATTAAGGAAAGTATTGATCAAAGAAGTTTTCTGGATTTATGATAATATATTGTGTAGGATGTGAAATGATATGACCATGATCCGAGCTAGTCTTTTATATATATGATTGTGAGATAAGACTGATATATGAGATATATGAAATGATCACACTCTTTGTGTTAAATATATTTTAATTGAGAAATTAAGAGCACCGCCCAGAATGGGTTTATATAGTGAGTAAGTAGCCGGTAAACCACACCCCATGATGAAGTACCTGAAGTACGAAACGCGTTGGGCATGGCTGATTGATGTGGACGCTGTGACGTCATCCTCCGGAAGCAGAGCCGGTGGTGAGACAAGTCGTGGACCAGGAGACGTGAACGGCTAAGTCGCGGTGGAAATACCTGTGCTGTTGAATTTTAACCTCAATGTATGTAATAAGATGTTACAAGTAAAATTTGTTACTTTTTATACACTCAAGTGTGCGCTCTCCATTTTTTTACAGTCTTTACCAATACTCCATGGCATGGAGGGGATTTGAAGCTGCACTCAGTTTGGAAATATACTCTGGAAACAGCAGATCCTGTTGCTCTATACTGAACACTGTGGACAGATATATATATATATATATATATATATATATTCCCTTCAGCTATTTTTCTGTCTAGTACATACTTTGTTATAGTAATTTGTACACTTGTCCTCCGGACCCTAGTTAGGGCAGCGGAGGTTTATATAATGTGGCTAAACTTACCTTTCCCTTCCCTTAGTGACCCTGATAAGACTAATGTTTACACTATATTATGAAAGTATATCACCCCTCTTTTTAGACATAACAGCTATCATTATTACCATACCTGAATTAGTTAGACCTTTTGAACCTGTCTATTTCTCCCTTTTCTGATGAACAAATATTCTAGTAATTCTAGTAATATAGATCTAATATTGTTTGAGTAAAAAATTCATTTTATAAGCTGCGACCTTTTGAGTGTATTACAAAACGTTTTCAAGCATGATTAGGACTGTTCTATTCTAATTATATGTTAGCTATGCAAATACAGCCCCTGATCATTTCTCATTATTTATTTTTTGTATAAATTAACATTTGCAGTTGGGCACTGATGTGATAAAGGACGGATTCTGCACAAAAAATGGCCGACGGGACACCCCGTCTTTACCAATTGATGTCTGCATATAGAGACTCTAAAAGTATGGCCGCCGCAGGTAGGACAATGAGACGCGCTGAGCTCCATCCCAGTCAACCACAGGAAGCCGGCGCATGCGCATAGCGGCACCGCGGACACAGGATGTGGGGCGGACGTGACGTAACGCGCTGCCTGGACACAGCTTAAAGGACTTTTATACTTTGTTAACCAGTTTATACCTCTAATTTCATAGCATTTATATAATATCCTTTATCTATACCAATGTGACAACATGTTACTCCTTATATATTTGTTTTATGATAATTTTTAACTTCCAAATCAATTAGTAACAGGAAGTGATGTAGACTTCACTTCCTTTATAGGTTTAGTATATATACATGGTCTGTCTCAATGCCTCCACTACCCCTTGATGAAGTCCAGATCGGACGAAACGCGTTGGGTGCTACTTTGATCTAAACTCATCCTCAGAAATGAAGCTATATATCTCTCCTCTTTTGTATTCCTTTTAATTGTTGTTATACTTATTTTTCTATATCCTACATATAACTTTTGTGGTATTTTGAATATCTTTACTTTTAATGCATATGTAATTTAATGTTAGTCGTTTTTATCCTGAACTACTCCATTTTTTGTTACGTTCTTTAATAAATTACTGTACTATTTTTATACTCCTAATTGCCTAGTCACATACTATATACTTTTCTGACACCATTGGTCACTTTTAATACCTCATTCTCCTTTTACAATTTTTACTATTAGGCATCTATACCAGTGCCTAGGTTTTTTTGAGGTGCTTAGCTGGCGCCCTGATATACAGAGAGAGTGTCTATTAGGATTTAGCAGTTATTATATTACACGGTCCTGATACTAGTGTTCTTATTGTGGATACTGCATCTGTGTCGCTGATAGCTTCTCTGGTACACATACATTTTAAATATATATATATATATATATATATATATATATATATATATATACAAGCAAACAAAGATTGGTAGTTGCTCGGTCATTCCTGGAAATAATTATGTATCAGGTGCTGGAAAGGGGGAGGGGTCACAGACAAACAGACAGGGGGGGGGGGGGTTGCAAATCCCATCCCTACATTTCCCTTCAGCACACTAAAAATTACCTGCAACCATACCTGAACCTATCTGGTAATAGAAATTCTGAGAATTAGTTTACACATTTGCAAACACATGTTTAAGCTGCTGATCCACTTTCAAGGCTTCTCTGATGTCAGCAGTCCTAACACTACATGATAGCAGTGCCCACATAGGGCCATGTAATTTGTCACAGCTAAAATACACTCCCCTGTAGGCGGCGACTATCTGATCACAGTGCTGCAAAAAACTGCCAGCGAGCGATCAGGTCTGAATTAGGCTCCAAGTCATTTAGGGAAAGGTATGAATATCTGCACTGTGTGAAGCTATATGTTCTCCCATATTTGCACGGGTTACCACCTCATGCTTCATTTTTTGACCCATATACCAAAAACACACTAGAGAGCTAAATGACTTCTCATAAAATGAACTTGTGTTTCTGCCTGTGTGTTAGGGAATATAAATGTAAGCTCCACTGGGACAGAGATGGATGTGAATGATTTTCATATTTTCTGTAAAGTGCTGCATAATATGTAGGTGTTACATAAATACTGTAACTGGTAATATAAAGTACATGGGCCTGGACACAAAAAAAAAATGTAGGCAAGATTTACTAAGTGGTGGCTTTTGCAAGTTGCCTATTCTCGATGGGTTTGAGTCTTGACCTTGGAATTTAAATATTATGTACAAATCCTGCCATGCTTTTCACTTTATATTAGTTTTGTTTTGAATTTTGAGGTGAAACCCTTTGTTCTGCTATATTTTCCCAAACAAAAGCAACAAATGTGTTATTGGCATGTGCTTTCTGTTACTTATCTTGTGCCTCAACGAGAACAGACTACACAGCGGCCTCTAATTTCCTGTTTACCTGTCAGTATAAGGATAATATTTCTGTTATCCACCTCAACACAATGCACAGGAACAGTGGCTTCTTCAAACAATGAAACACAAGGGTGTTTTCTACCTCAGAACCAGGTGTGCCGATGGGCGAGCCTGACATAAACAAAAAACTGCATTCATATGTGATACGTAGTTAATTAAACTATATCTGTACAAATACTGGACAGCATCCAACCAGCCTTAGGCAAAAAAAATGTTCATATAATAAGTATTCATACATACCTCCCAACGTGACCCTCTCCAGGAGGGACACAATGCTCTGCTCCTGGACTTTTCTCTTAATTTGTGATTGCCATCACCTGTTTTGAACAGGTTAATGGATAAGAAAGGTGTTTCACCACAGGTGATGGCAATCATACATAAGAGAGAAGCCCAGGAGCAGAGCATTCTGTCCCTCCTGGAGAGGGTCATGTTGGGAGGTATGTTCATAACATAATATCACTGGGGATATTTTAATTCTATAATACATAACATGCACGCAAGCACAAAATAACTCTGAAATGTGGCAATATTTTACTTTACTGTAGCTCAAAGTCTACTCCTCCAGAGGTTCCCAAACTCAGTCCTCACTAATAGTCCAGGTTTTAAGCATATCTATGCTTGGCCACAGGTGACTTAATTAGTACCTCAGTCAGTATGATTTAACCATCTGTGCTGAGTCATGGATATGCTGAAGATAGAGTTTGGGTAACACTGGTCTACTCAGGGCCGGCTCTAGGCATGTTCGAATAGAGCGGCCGCGCAGGGCGCCACCCTTAATGGGCGCCGCGCGCTGGCGCCGCCATATTCGAAGCGAGCCGGCCCTGTGTGTGTGTGCAGCGCGTTGTCCCCGCCGTCCGTGTGTGCGGCGTGCGCTGCGCGGCGCCGGTGTCTAACGTCAGACGCCGGCGCCGCGCATAGCGCACACAAGTGGCCGCCCGCCCACCCGCACTCGGATCCTCACTCTCCCGCCCGCCAGCACTCACGCCAGCACTCCTCCTCCCTCTCTCAGACTCAGCGCCTCAGGTATTTGGTGGGGGGGGTCAAACATTTATGGATCGCACTGTGGGGGCATTTATCTGGCACACTGGGGGCATATCTGGCTCTGTGGGGGCATTTCTGGCACTGTGGGGGGCATATCTGGCTCATTGGGGGCATATCTGGCTCACTGGGGGCATATCTGGCACACTGGGGGCATATCTGGCTCTGTGGGGGCATTTATCTGGCCCTGTGTGGGGGCATTTCTGGCAATGTGGGGGCATTTCTGGCACCGTGGGGGCATATCTGGCACACTGGGGGGATTATCTGGCACACTGGGGGGATTATCTGGCACACTGGGGGCATATCTGGCACACTGGGGGCATATCTGGCACACTGGGGGCATATCTGGCACACTGGGGGCATATCTGGCTCTGTGGGGGCATTTCTGGCACTGTGGGGGGCATATCTGGCTCATTGGGGGCATATCTGGCACACTGGGGGCATATCTGGCACACTGGGGGCATATCTGGCACACTGGGGGCATATCTGGCTCTACTGGGGGCATATCTGGCTCTACTGGGGGCATATCTGGCTCTACTGGGGGCATATCTGGCACACTGGGGGCATATCTGGCACACTGGGGGCATATCTGGCACACTGGGGGCATATCTGGCACACTGGGGGCATTTCTGGCACTGTGGGGGGCATATCTGGCTCATTGGGGGCATATCTGGCACACTGGGGGCATATCTGGCACACTGGGGGCATATCTGGCTATGTGGGGGCATTTATCTGGCCCTGTGTGGGGGCATTTCTGGCAATGTGGGGGCATTTCTGGCAATGTGGGGGCATTTCTGGCACGCTGGGGGGATTATCTGGCACACTGGGGGGATTATCTGGCACACTGGGGGGATTATCTGGCACACTGGGGGGATTATCTGGCACACTGGGGGGGATTATCTGGCACACTGGGGGCATTTCTGGCACACTGGGGGCATATCTGGCACACTGGGGGCATATTTGGCACACTGGGGGCATATCTGGCTCTGTGGGGGCATTTATCTGGCCCTGTGTGGGGGCATATCTGGCACACTGGGGACATATCTGGCACACTGGGGGCATATCTGGCACACTGGGGGCATATCTGGCACACTGGGGGCATATCTGGCACACTGGGGGCATATCTGGCACACTGGGGGCATATCTGGCACACTGGGGGCATATCTGGCCCTGTGTGGGGGCATTTATCTGGCCCTGTGTGGGGGCATTTATCTGGCACACTGGGGGCATATCTGGCACTGTGGGGGCATATCTGGCTCTGTGGGGGCATTTATCTGGCCCTGTGTGGGGGCATATCTGGCCCTGTGTGGGGGCATATCTGGCCCTGTGTGGGGGCATATCTGGCCCTGTGTGGGGGCATATCTGGCCCTGTGTGGGGGCATTTATCTGGCCCTGTGTGGGGGCATTTATCTGGCCCTGTGTGGGGGCATTTCTGGCACTGTGGGGGCATTTCTGGCACTGTGGGGGCATTTCTGGCACTGTGGGGGCATTTCTGGAACTGTGGGGGCATTTCTGGCACTGTGGGGGCACTTATGCATCTGGCAATGTGGGCATTTATGTATCTGGCACTGGGGGCATATCTAGCCCTGTGGGGGCATATCTGGCTCTGTGGGGGCATTTATCTGGCCCTGTGTGGGGGCATATCTGGCTCTGTGGGGGCATTTATCTGGCCCTGTGTGGGGGCATTTATCTGGCCCTGTGTGGGGGCATTTATCTGGCCCTGTGTGGGGGCATTTATCTGGCCCTGTGTGGGGGCATTTATCTGGCCCTGTGTGGGGGCATTTCTGGCACTGTGGGGGCATTTCTGGCACTGTGGGGGCATTTCTGGAACTGTGGGGGCATTTCTGGCACTGTGGGGGCACTTATGCATCTGGCAATGTGGGCATTTATGTATCTGGCACTGGGGGCATATCTAGCCCTGTGGGGGCATATCTGGCACTGTGGGGGCAATTTTATATATGGCACTGTGGGGACATATCTGGCACTGTGTGGGCATTTTTATATCTGGCACTGTGGGGGCATTTATGTATCTGGCACTGTGGGGGCACTTATGTATCTGGCACTGTGGGGGCATTTATGTATCTGGCACTGTGGGGGGCATATCTACACTGTGGAGGCATTTATGTATCTGGCACTTTGGGGGCATTTATGTATCTGAACTGTGGGTGCATATCTGGCACTGTGTGGCCATTTATGTAGCTGGCACTGCTGGGGGGCATGTCACGTGTAGCTGGCACTGCTTGGGGGCATGTCACGTGTAGCTGGCACTGCTGGGGGGCATGTCACGTGTAGCTGGCACTGCTGGGGGGCATGTCATGTAGTGTTCCCGCTAGGCGTCTGTGGCTAGGCAATGTGTCTCAGTGCTCTCCCTGGTGCAATGTGTCTCAGTGCTGTGCCTGACGCAAAGTGTATAGGAGGTTCTACCTGGTGCAGTGTGTATTAGCTGCACTACTGTGTGGTGTAATGCAAATTGCCACTATTATGTGGCCACGTACCTTCCCCACGAAGTAACTCCCCTTAATTTTTGCTGCGCGCCTTCGGCGCGCACTGTCCATTCTTTGGCATATAGGTATGGGAACAACAAGCAGTATGTACATCATTTTGCCCTCCTAACTTAAAAAAGTGCCCTCCCTGTGATCAGCACCATGCCCTAAAAAGTGAACACTATCATGTGTAGCTGGCACTGCTGGGGGGCATGTCATGTGTAGCTGGCACTGCTGCGGGGCATGTTATGTGTAGCTGGCTAGCTGGCACTGCTGCGGGGCATGTCATGTGTAGCTGGCTAGCTGGCACTGCTGCGGGGCATGTCATGTGTAGCTGGCACTGCTGCGGGGCATGTCATGTCTATCTGGCACTGCACATTATGTGTATCTGGCACTATACTGGAGACATTGTGTGTAAGGAACACTACTGTGGCTATGTGTAAGGCGGCTAATTGTGTGAAAATGTGTTTATAGTTTGATGATATGAAGTTATGAGGCCACGCCCACTTTTCCAGAGGCCACACCCACTTTTCCGAGAGCGCGCGCCTGCGGCGCGCGCATAGGGGGGGGGGGGGCGCTTTTACATTTTCTCGCTCAGGGTGCTAGTAGGCCTGGAGCCGGCCCTGGGTCTACTCCATCATTTTAGTCTTTGTAAAGTCCCATGAAACACAAACCTGCTTTTCATTTACAAAACAAGAAGCATTCAGAGCAGAATTAATCCAACAAAGTTCTCACAATTTCACGGCTCACAAAGTCATTATCTGAGGCTACAATTTTAAGGACTGGATTCTTTTTGTGTATTTTACTCAGTTCCAAGGCACATGTACACTCAGTTAGGTTTTGGGGATGTCCTGCCGCAACAGGGGTTGCAGACTGTCATATGAGACCAGTGATTCATTTACTCTGCTCGAACCTAAGTAGTAATAGTATGTAAAATATCTCCTATATAATAGCCCAGATCTGTGACTTTGTGATTCATTTGCTAACGCTGGGCGGAGTCACAACAGTGGGCGGAGTTAGTCAAATGAGTCACAGATCTGGCCAAATCTACAGGAGACTAGGAGCAGAAGCAGATAGTATGGGCATGGCACAGGCAGGGGTGCATACCTCCCAGCTTTCTGCAGGAGCTTTCTTCAGACAGGAGGGACACACACTCGGCGAAAAGAGGGCGTGGCTTCACGGGAGGGCCCCGTTTTCGTCAATGAGGGGGCATGCCCAGTGCTCTGTGAGCTGCTGGCATGCCCCCAGGGGCTGATTATGAGTACGGGGGGACCAGGGCACTTGAGACAGGGGAGGCCTATCTCATTGCTGTTCCTGCTGTGGGTTGGGGGCGTGGCCTATTCGCGGGACGCGAGGCCACGCCCCCTTACGCAAATGCCTTTTTTTTTTTTTTTTTTTAATAAATGGAATTTTGGCCCCTCAGCTAGGGGTAAATCAAGAGGAGGTGGTCGCTCCCACCTACACACCCGCACAGGCAGAAGAAAGCAGGGAGACTGCTGCCTCCCTGCAACACCACAGACCTGCCAACACGCAGCAGCGTGTGCTGACAGTAGCACAATGCTGCCGTTGTTGCTGGCAGGACGGGGGGGGGGCTTCTGAGCTGGGACAGAGCTACTCGAGCCGGGGGGGCCCCTAAAACTGTGGGGCCTATGGTACGTACCCCCTGCCCCCCCCCCTTAATCCGGCTCTGCTGCTGGAACCCCCCCTTAATCCATACCCCCTGATGCCCCCTCTCCCTCTGTCTCCACTATTCACCGCTGCTCTGCTAAGCAGAACAGCGAGTACAGGAGCTTTCCAACTGACCCCCCGTTACCGCGGGACACTGCGACCCGCGGGTGGGACAGCGGGACAGACCCAAAAAAATGGGACTGTCCCGCGAAAATCGGGACATTTGGGAGGTATGGGGGGGGTGTGAGGGGGTATGCCGTACAGACAGACGGGCACCGGCTCACTGTGTGCTTGACCCCCCCCCCCTCTCTGGCGCGGAGGAGCGTCACTTTCTGGCACACTCCACGCTTCTTAGCTGCAGTTTTGTGGGGCACCTGCCGCTGTGCAGGTTCCGTACTGCCTCTGTTATCTCCAGCCCCGGCAACCCCACAGCTAGCTGCAGCGCTGCCACCCACAGTGAGGTGCGCCCAGCTCCTTCACACACTTTAGCCGGCGGGTAACGCTGCAGAAGTCCGAGCTGCTTGCAGGCTCCGACCCCCTCCTCCCTCCAGCCGCAGCATCTCCTGGGGGCTAACCAGTCACTCCCAGTCTCCCCTTACCACAGTGCCCGGCAGCTGCGCGAGGTCTGCGGTGTGTGACTGAGGAGGGGGGGAGGGATGCGGACGGGCAGAGGAAGCAGGACTCCAGCCTAAGAAAGTCAGCCATGCCAAGTCTCCACCAGCAGCAGATCCCAACAGGTTGGAGTGGAACAGCAGCAGCCAGCAGCAGTGACTCCGGTAAGACACATCTGTCTGTCACCACTGTTTTGTCCCTAATACCAATCTCTCCCGTGCCCTGTGTTCTGTCATGTCCCTGTCACCCCTGGCCTTGCCCTGCCACCCTTATCCTAGCCCTTTCACCCTTATCCTGGCCCTGTCACCCTTATCCTGGCCCTTTCACCCTTATACTGGCCCTTTCACCCTTATGCTGGCCCTGTTACCCTTATGCTGGCCCTGTTACCCCTATCCTGGCCCTGTTACCCCTGTGCTTGCCCTGTAAACCCTATACTGGCCCTGTCACCCCTGTCCTGTTCCTGCCACCCCTACCCTGACCTGTCACCCCTATCCTGTCCCTGTCATTTCTGTCCTGGCCCCATCGCCCCTGTCCTGGCCCCGTCACCCCTTTTCTGACCCTGTCACCCCTGTCCTGGCCCCGTCAACCCTGTTCTGATCCTGTCACCCCTGTCCTGGCCCTGTTACTGCATACCCTCCAACTACCTTTTTGGCGGGTACAGTACCCGCAGCGCCTCCAGACCTCTCCCCAATGCACAACACCTCCGCACCTTCCCCTCCACCCCTCCCCCACACGCTGTGCCTCCAGACCCCCTACACCACCCGCGGCTCCCACTCCTCCGCCCCTTCACCACCCACAGCACCTCCAGGCCCCCTCCACCATCCACCCCCTTTATATGTCTCCCCCCACACCTGCCCCCCTCCACCCGCAGCATCTGCAGACACCCTCCTCCATCCGTGGTCCCCCCCTCACCAACCCCTCCCCCACCAATGGCACCACCGCACCTGCCCCTCCACCACCAGCAGCACCTCCGGACCACCTTCCCTATGCGCCGCACCACCCGTATCTGCCCCTCCCCTACCCATGGCGCCTGCGGACCCCTACCCCACCCCGCGGCACTCCCGCCCCTTCCCATCCCACAGCACCTCCGGAACCCTTCACCCATCCACAACATCCCCACACCTGCCCCTCTCCCACCCATGGCACCCCTGCCCCTCCCCCACCTGCAGTGCCTCCGGACCCCTCCCCAATCTGCATCCCCCACTCCTCTGCCCCTCCCCCACCCGCAGCACCTCCCGACTCTTCCCCATCCGGGCCCCACCCCCACTTCTGCCCCCCCTCCACCTGCAGCATCTACAGACACCATCCGCAGTCCCCCCCCCCGCCCGCTACATTCTACATGCCCTGCAGGTGCTGTTCACGCTGTCGCAAGGGGCTGCGCCTCCTTCACCATCGCACGCCCTTTCATTGTGCAATATTTAACCACTAACAAAGGAATGCAGGTAATACTTTATATAATACAAATATTGAACCCCAGAAAGGCATGCAAGGGTTAAGGGGGCGTAGCCCCTTGCGACGGTGTGAAGAGCGCCCGTAGGGCGCGATGAAGCACCTAGTTATATTATATTTATACACTGCTCAAAAAAATAAAGGGAACACTAAAATAACACATCCTAGATCTGAATGAATGAAATATTCTTATTAAATACTTTGTTCTTTACATAGTTGAATGTGCTGACAACAAAATCACACAAAAATTATCAATGGAAATCAAATTTATTAACCCATGGAGATCTGGATTAGGAGTCACACTCAAAATTAAAGTGGAAAAACACACTACAGGCTGATCCAACTTTGATGTAATGTCCTTAAAACAAGTCAAAATGAGACTCAGTAGTGTGTGTAGCCTCCACGGCACTGTATGACCTCCCTACAACGCCTGGGCATGCTCCTGATGAGGTGGCGGGTGGTATCCTGAGGGATCTCCTCCCAGACCTGGACTAAAGCATCTGCCAACTCCTGGACAGTCTGTGGTGCAATGTGGCGTTGGTGGATGGAGCGAGACATGATGTCCCAGATGTGCTCAATTGGATTCAGGTCTGGGGAACGGGCGGGCCAGTCCATAGCATCAATGCCTTCGTCTTGCAGGAACTGCTGACACACTCCAGCCACATGATGTCTAAGCATTGTCTTGCATTAGGAGGAACCCAGGGCCAGCCGCACCAGCATATGGTCTCACAAGGGGTCTGAGGATCTCATCTCGGTACCTAATGGCAGTCAGGCTACCTCTGGCGAGCACATGGAGGGCTGTGTGGCCCCCCAAAGAAATGCCACCCCACACCATTACTGACCCACTGCCAAACCGGTCATGCTGGAGGATGTTGCAGGCAGCAGAACGTTCTCCTTGGCGTCTCCAGACTCTGTCACGTCTGTCACATGTGCTCAGTGAGAACCTGCTTTCATCTGTGAAGAGCACAGGGCACCAGTGGCGAATTTGCCAATCTTGGTGTTCTCTGGCAAATGCCAAACGTCCTGCACGGTGTTGGGCTGTAAGCTCAACCCCCACCTGTGGATGTCGGGCCCTCATACCACCCTCATGGAGTCTGTTTCTGATCGTTTGAGTAGACACATGCACATTTGTGGCTTGCTGGAGGTCATGTTGCAGGGCTCTGGCAGTGCTCCTCCTGTTCCTCCTTGCACAAAGGCGAAGGTAGCGGTCCTGCTGCTGGGTTGTTGCCCTCCTACGGCCTCCTCCATGTTTCCTGATGTACTGGCCTGTCTCCTGGTAGCGCCTCCATGCTCTGGACACTACGCTGACAGACACAGCAAACCTTCTTGCCACAGCTCGCATTGATGTGCCATCCTGGATGAGCTGCACTACCTGAGCCACTTGTGTGGGTTGTAGACTCCGTCTCATGCTACCACTAGAGTGAAAGCACCGCCAGCTTTCAAAAGTGACCAAAACATCAGCCAGAAAGCATAGGAGCTAAGAAGTGGTCTGTGGTCACCACCTGCAGAACAACTCCTTTATTGGGGGTGTCTTGCTAATTGCCTATAATTTCCACCTGTTGTCTATTCCATTTGCATAACAGCATGTGAAATTGATTGTCAATCAGTGTTGCTTCCTAAGTGGACAGTTTGATTTCACAGAAGTGTAATTGACTTGGAGTTACATTGTGTTGTTTAAGTGTTCCCTTTTTTTTTTTTGAGCAGTGAGTGTGTATATATATATATATATATATATATATATATATATATATATATTTACATAAGCAAAAAAAAAAAATCAGTCTTTGTGCAACAAGTCCATCCGGGGTTTAGGTCTGTACAGTCTCCCACAATGCAGCTCGAGCCTACTCCGAGCCACCGGAGTAAATTGCAAGGTACTAAGCAAAGAAACAGAGAGCACACACATCAATAAATTATTTTGTAACTTTTATAAAAATAGTAAATATCCACATACATTGTAGTTTTAAAATATCTGTTTTGGCAACACTCTGCCAAGGATTAAAATCGCCAATCCTCCGATCTAGTGGCATGACCTCTCGCACCAGCTCTGGACCCAGTTGGTGACTTCACAATGCCCACGTCGTCTAGCCACGCCCAACGTGTTTCGTCCAATGAGGGACTTTGTCAGGGGTTGTGTCCCATCTCCATTAATACATCTATATACCATTCCTTATTAGCATCAATCAATATCATTGGTTACTTTTCAACCGTCAATCATGACGTATACGGTGTTACATTTCAATACAAATTAATAATAACAGCATCATATATATTCATATAAAACATTCATCGAGCGGAAGGCTATAATCCTCAGACCCCGTACATATATTCCATTGCGGGTAATATAACGGCTTAAAACTTTACTTCAATATAGAAATACCTTTTAACCTCCCATCAATTATTTTATCATCTGGGTTAGAGGATTTAACACTCCGCTGTACAGCAAAGCATTTAAAAAGAGACAGTTATTTTATTTTCAACTTATTAAAACCTCATCTTTTAAACATAACATAGTTGCATCTTAAACTTTATCCATATTTCTTGCAACAATTTATAAAAAACAATATTCTTAATATAACACAGAGAAGAAAATCGAACTATTCGGAAAGGACCCATATATGAGTGTCAGCCGGGTCAGAGCCGCTGCCGCTGACACGCACAGGATCCGACCAAACAATCTAACTATGAAGAAAGGGAACCATGGGGGTAAATCCAAGTTGATCACAGCAGCAAATTTGTTAGCATTTCGGCAAAACCATGTGCACAGCAGGGGAGGCAGATTTAACATGTGCAGAGAGAGTTAGATTTGGGTGTTGTGTGTTCAATGTGCAATCTAAATTGCAGTGTAAAAATAAAGCAGGCCTTATTTACCCTGCACAGAAACAAAATAAACCACCCAAATCTAACTCTCTCTGCAAATGTTATATCTGCTCCCCCTGCAGTGCACATGGTTTTGCCCAACTGCTAACAAAATTCCTGCTGCGATCAACTTGGAATTACCCCCTATATCACATCCCTCATTTGAACCATAAGGTGCAAAAGTATTTAAGGTATATATCCAATATGTTTCTCTCTGTGACAATTTCCGTAATATTTCAACCCACTTTTTATAGTAGCAGCTATTATAGTGCACATAACTGTTACGATCTATTTTCTTGATATGCGTGCAAGTGTTTATACTCGCTCCTCTCTCACAACCACTACTGTCAAGTACAAGTGACTATGAGATGCCCCACTCATTTTTACTATTTTTCTACATATAAATATGACAATGCTATGCTCTAACTTTTTTGCTATGCACTTTATACTGGATTAAAGCAGTGGCAAACGCAGGATTTTCATGGGGGGGTTTCCAGAACTGGGTGGAGCCAAGCACGGGGGCGGGGACTGAGGTGACCCAGTACATGCTGGGTCCGTAAAACTAGTGTGTCTGTGTATATATATATATATATATTGTGACAAGAACACTGGGATAGTGTTTGAGGGCAGGTATATTTGTCCCAGGTTCTTGTCTTACATGTTTTAGAAAATGTTAACTTCTAGGAAAAATGCTTTTTGTTTTGTCTGAACCTTTTCAGTTTGCTGTAAAAGCTGGGTAAAGGCTCTGAGAGAGAGATAAGGCGAGTTCTAGACATTGGGCCCAGTTTGGGTCTTTGGCCTCACAGAGGGCTAATCAGGGTTTCAGCTGTGTAAGAGTGTTATAGTGCTTCTAACCTGATTAGTATGGGGAGACTGCCTGGGAAGGCTGGAGGATCTGTGTGTGAGAGACACGCTTTCTGATGCAAGTAAGCTATACAGTATGTACTGAAGAACTCTGTGTTTTGTTTAGTGACAGTTAGGAATATCTTATGTTTAGTTAGTGCCGGACAGGCAAGGTATTTTTATTTTTGGGTTTTGTTTTATTTTCTGTTTCAATAAAACTGGCCGGGGTCAGTTGTACCAGAAACTGGACTTGTGTTGTTCCTCAGCTGCTGCGTGCGGCCATATTCCCCAGGAAAAGGCGCCTTGCACCCCTACAGTGTTACAACTTGGTGGAGAATGCGAGCACACCGTTCTGCGCATAAGTGAAAGCAGCAGCTTTGTGAGGCCTGCAGAAAACGGTGGTTTATGCAGATACAGCCCAGTGTGAAGTTACTGAGACTCACCCCTGAGGGTTTGATATGTCCTGGGTGAAAGCAGCTACAAAGCCGCCTGAAAAATCTGTCGACATGGAGGATCTGCTTAAAGCCTTGCTGCAAGCTACAGCGGCTCAGCAGGAGGCCAACCGACAGCAGCAGGTGGCAATGGAAGAAAATAGGAGACAACAGCAGGTGGCAATGGAGGAAAATTGGAGACTACAGCAGGAGGCCAACAGACAGCAGCAGGTGGCAATGGAGGAAAATATAAGACAGCAGCAGGTGGCAATGGAGGAAAATAAGAGACAACAGCAGGCAGTTGTTGATGAACTTTACAGGCAACAGCGTCAGGATAGACAGGCCTTAACAGAAGTGGTGCAGAGCCTTGCAGCCCGGATTGGAGATGTGGCCGTCAGTGCTCCGACCAGCTCTAGTTCTATACGGGCCAGTCACTTCCTGCAGAAAATGACAGAGGCTGATGATGTGGAGGCCTACTTGACCACGTTTGAAAGGACTGCAGAGCGTGAGAACTGGCCAAAAGCACAGTGGGCCAGTCTGCTGGCACCTTTCCTGTCAGGTGAGCCCCAAAAAGCTTACTTTGATTTAAGCCCTGCTGAGGCTCGGGACTATGATAAACTAAAGACTGAGATCCTGACCCGCCTGGGAGTCACGCTGTCAGTACGAGCACAACGGGTGCACCGGTGGCTGTACGCCATGGAGAAGCCTCCGCGCTCCCAGATGCACGACCTTATTCAGCTAACAAAAAAATGGCTACAGCCAGAGACATTAACTGGTCCCCAGATGGTGGAAAGAGTCGTCATGGACCGCTACTTGAGATCTTTGCCCATGGTCCTGCGCAAGTGGGTGAGCCATGGAAACCCGGGTACTGCTGACCAATTAGTGGACATGGTAGAGAGGTATTTGGCAGCAGAGGAACTACTGATGACCACCCAGCAACCCATAGATCCTCGACAGCGCCCTTCAGTAAAGACTGGTAAGACTGTTCCGTGGGAAAACGTTGCTGGGCGGTTAAGAGAACGCAGGGCTGGAGAGACTGTAAACACTGGCCCTGGAGACAGGCTAATGGGGCTAGAACGGTCTATGCTGCCCAAACGGGTTGATAATCGTGTGGTTAAATGTTTTAGGTGTGGTATGCCAGGTCATGTTATTGCCAATTGCCCAGTCACGCAAGAACCCATGCAATGTGATGCTGCCTTTGAATGTCGCAGAATGTCTTTCTTTGCTAGGTTAGCCTGTACTGTGGTACCTTCACCTGAGCTAGAAAAACAAATGTGTGATGTGTTCTTAGAGGGTAACCGGGTAGAGGCCTTGCTAGATTCAGGAAGTTTAGTTACCCTCGTGAAAGCTGGGTTAGTGAACCCCTTAAAGGTCCAGCAAATACCTATTGGGGTAACTTGCATACATGGGGATACCCAACATTATGCCACTGCTGAGGTGAATATAGAAACTTGTTGTGGGTCAGCAATGGTTAAAGTGGGACTGGTCCCTACCTTGGTGCATGAGGCCATAATAGGGAGGGATTTTCCTCATTTTTGGAAACTGTGGGAATCACGGTTATCAACAGATGTGAGAAGTAAAAAGCCAGTTGATAATACCGGTGATTTTATGGATGTACGTGGGTCTTCGGAACTTTCTGGCCCTTTGCCTTTTGCTAGTTTGGCTGGGGAAGTGACAGATGGGGAGTCCAGTGAGGACCCTCTTGCCGGGAACAGAGACATAGTAGTTAGAACTGAAAGCGTGCCTGACCTGGAGGTAAAGAAGGATCTGTTTGCGTCTGAACAGTTAAAGGATCCTACCTTAATAAAGGCTAGAGAGAATGTTAAGATTGTTAATGGGGAACCTGTGGTACCAGGTGACAGGGTTACGTATCCCCACATGGCCATCTGTAATGAGCTCTTGTACCACATTGTCAAAAGGGGTGAGGATGTGGTGGAACAGCTGGTAGTTCCCCAGCCTTATCGGAGAACGGTACTAGATTTAGCTCATAGTCACGTTACCGCAGGACATTTAGGGGCAGAAAAAACCACTGAAAGAGTTTTACAAAGGTTCTTTTGGCCAGGGGTTTATAAAGAAGTATCTGAATATTGTTCTTCCTGTCCTGAATGCCAGTATCATGCCCCTAGACCCCATTTCAGGAGCCCACTAGTTCCCATGCCTATTATAGAGGTCCCGTTTGACAGAATAGCCATGGATCTCGTGGGGCCCTTGTTAAAGTCTGCTCGGGGCCATCAGTATATCCTGGTAATTATGGACTATGCCACTCGATATCCTGAGGCTGTCCCTTTACGCACTATCACAACCAAGGCGATAGCTAGGGAGCTGGTGCAGGTATTTAGTAGAGTGGGAATACCAAAAGAAATTTTGACTGACCAAGGTACTCCATTTATGTCAAGGATCATGAAAGAGTTGTGCAAGTTATTTAAGGTCACTCACCTCAGGACGTCCATCTACCATCCCCAAACTGACGGGTTGGTGGAAAGGTTTAATAAAACATTAAAAAGTATGTTAAAAAAGGTTGTTGAGAGAGATGGGAAAAACTGGGATTGTTTGTTGCCCTACTTGTTAATGGCCATCAGAGAAGTTCCTCAGTCCTCTACGGGGTTTTCTCCATTTGATTTGTTGTATGGTAGACACCCCAGAGGGCTGTTGGATATTGCCAAAGAGACGTGGGAAGGACAGCCCACTCCTTATAGAAGCGTTATTGAGCATGTAACACAAATGCAGGATAGGATTGCAGCCGTGGTACCTGTTGTCAGAGAGCACATGGAACAGGCCCAAAGTGCTCAACAGAGGGTCTATAACCGGAGTGCCAAGATACGGGAATTTGCTCCTGGCGATAGAGTTCTTGTTTTGGTACCCACTGTGGAAAGCAAATTCCTAGCTAAATGGCAGGGTCCATTTGAGATTAGGGAAAAAGTGAATGAGGTTAATTACAAAGTATACCAGCCGGGAAAGAGAAAACCCGAACAGATCTACCATGTTAACTTAATCAAACCCTGGAAAGATAGGTTGTCTCTGTCAGCGGAGCCTTGCCCTTCGGTGTCTTCACCCCGGTTGCTTCCCGCAGTGAAGGTGTCAGAGACATTATCAGCTGATCAGAACAATCAGGTTAAAGAATTTCTCATCCAAAATAGGGAGGTATTTTCAGAGCTGCCTGGCCGAACGACCATAATAAAACATGACATTGTCACAGAACCAGGGGTCAGGGTTCATTTAAAGCCATATAGGATTCCTGAAGCTCAGCGAGAAGCTATTTCTAAGGAAGTTAAAACCATGTTAGAACTGGGAGTCATAGAGGAGTCTAACAGTGAGTGGTCCAGTCCCATAGTGCTCATCCCGAAGCCCGACGGTAGCATACGCTTCTGTAATGACTTTCGTAAGTTAAATGAGGTGTCCAAGTTTGACGCATACCCCATGCCCCGTGTGGATGAGCTTGTAGAAAGGCTGGGAACAGCCAGGTTTCTCACCACATTGGACCTGACCAAAGGTTACTGGCAAATACCTTTATCTGATAGCGCCAAAGAAAAAACAGCCTTTTCGGTTCCGGAGGGGCTGTACCAGTATAAGATGTTACCCTTTGGGTTGCATGGGGCTCCAGCAACCTTTCAACGGGCGATGGATAAAATTTTGAGGCCCCATAGAAAATATGCAGCTGCCTATTTGGATGATGTGGTAATTCACAGTACAGACTGGGGGTCCCATTTGGTTAAAGTACAAGCAGTACTGGACTCAATCAGAGAGGCAGGGTTAACTGCTAACCCAAAGAAGTGCTGCCTCGCAATGGAGGAGGTCAAATACTTGGGCTTTACCATAGGCAGAGGTCTGATTAGGCCCCAATTGAATAAAGTTGATGCTATTCAAAACTGGCCTCGTCCAGTGAATAAAAAACAGGTAAGGGCTTTTTTGGGAATTACTGGGTACTATAGACGGTTTATTCCTAATTTTGCGACCACAGCGGTGCCGTTGTCAGACCTTACCAAAGGGAAGCAGTCAAATGTGGTGAAATGGAACCCTGATGCAGAAAAGGCGTTCCAAGCGTTAAAAGTGGCTTTGTGTTCACAACCGGTGTTGATAACACCAGATTTTTCAAAAGAATTTGTGGTACAGACAGATGCCTCAGAGGTAGGGATAGGTGCTGTGCTGTCCCAAACCAGAGATGGGGACGAACACCCTATCATTTATTTGAGTAGGAAACTCAATGAGCATGAAAAAAGGTATGCCATTGTGGAAAAGGAGGCTTTGGCCATTAAGTGGGCACTAGATACCTTGAGATATTACCTCTTGGGTAGACAATTCAGACTAGTGACAGACCATGCCCCTTTAAAATGGATGTATGTAAATAGAGGCAAGAATGCTCGTGTAACTAGATGGTTTCTAGCGTTGCAGGACTTTAAGTTTACTGTCGAACATAGACCGGGAACACAATTGGCCAACGCAGATGCATTGTCTCGCATCTTCTGTTTGGGGGCTACAAGTGTTCCGGCCCCTAGGTCGAAACAGGGGAGGGGGATATGTGACAAGAACACTGGGATAGTGTTTGAGGGCAGGTATATTTGTCCCAGGTTCTTGTCTTACATGTTTTAGAAAATGTTAACTTCTAGGAAAAATGCTTTTTGTTTTGTCTGAACCTTTTCAGTTTGCTGTAAAAGCTGGGTAAAGGCTCTGAGAGAGAGATAAGGCGAGTTCTAGACATTGGGCCCAGTTCGGGTCTTTGGCCTCACAGAGGGCTAATCAGGGTTTCAGCTGTGTAAGAGTGTTATAGTGCTTCTAACCTGATTAGTATGGGGAGACTGCCTGGGAAGGCTGGAGGATCTGTGTGTGAGAGACACGCTTTCTGATGCAAGTAAGCTATACAGTATGTACTGAAGAACTCTGTGTTTTGTTTAGTGACAGTTAGGAATATCTTATGTTTAGTTAGTGCCGGACAGGCAAGGTATTTTTATTTTTGGGTTTTGTTTTATTTTCTGTTTCAATAAAACTGGCCGGGGTCAGTTGTACCAGAAACTGGACTTGTGTTGTTCCTCAGCTGCTGCGTGCGGCCATATTCCCCAGGAAAAGGCGCCTTGCACCCCTACAGTGTTACAATATATATATATATACATATATATATACATATCTATATATGTACACATATATACCGTATATACACCTATATATATATATATATATATATATATATATATATATATATATACACATAGCATATTAAACATGCATATATATATCCATTTCAAGCTTCTCACACTCGCTTACAAAGCCCTCACCCACTCCTCTCCCATCTACATCTCTGACCTTATCTCCCTTTACACTCCCACCCGTCCTCTTCGCTCTGCTAATGCACGCCGATTCTCCTGCCTACTGATTACTTCCTCCCACTCCTACCTCCAAGATTTTTCACGTGCTGCTCCAATTCTCTGGAATTCCCTACCGCTCCCCCTCAGACTCTCCACCTCTCTACAAAACTTCAAACAGGCTCTCAAGACCCACTTCTTCACCAAACCCAGCCAAATCTCATCCTAACCCTCTGTTCTACGTTCTCTATGTACCCCATCTGTGTCACCTCTGTCTATCTATCCCTCCCCTTTAGAATGTAAGCTCTCACGAGCAGGGCCCTCTTCCCTCATGTGCTTATCCTTTGTCTTACTTTAATAATCTTCAACTGCATCAACTCCAGCAGTCTTCTGCCACCTGATACTTATTCCAGTGTCATCTGCTGATGTAACTATCTTTATTTACCCTGTACTTGTCCTATACTGTCATCAACTGTAAGTTGCTGTTTTCCTGTTTGATTATTTATGTACTCTGTAATTGGGCGCTGCGGAACCCTTGTGGCGCCATATAAAGGATAATAAATATATATATATATATACATATACATACAGTACAAGTATATATACGCATGTATATATATCATGTGTGTGTGTTTATATGTATGTATATACATGTGTATATATGTATGCACAAATTGCACATGGATATATATGTACTATAATTAAAATAAAGTAAACTTTTATGAAGCACTTACAAGTGCCACCAGGAAGAGAGCAGGCTGCAGAGGACGCTAGACAGCCATTAACAATACTCATGCAGCATTAAAAAAAAAAAAAAAAATTTTTTTTTTTTTTGGTGGAGGGGGGTTTCTGGGTACTCGGAAACCCCCCCTGGGTGCGCCACTGTAAAGAGACTTTTTCTGGATGAATACTGGAGTGATGGTTCTTGTGCAATATCCTTGCGAGTGTTAGCATTCACCTTTATATATGTATATTTCCAGAAAGATCGCACACATAAACACTTAAATAAATTTTCCCCTGTGTGTGCAGGGTCAGTCATAGTTAGTACAAAAAACTATCTAGACAATCCATTTCATGTAGCATTGCAGGGATTAGGACTAGCACACCTTTGTAAATTGCCAAAATTGTCAATTGGGGGAACAAAGCGCTTGACCCCATGTTACAGCATCCTAGGGACGTGCTAGGATGCTATAACATGGGGTCAAGAGCTTTGTTCCCCCCCAAATGACTGTGACATGCTGCAAGTCCTTTGTCATGTTGATGACTGCGTTCTACACTGCAATAAGAATGTGAATGAAATTATTTTTTGGCAATTTACAAAGGTGTTCTGGTCCTAATCCCTGCAATGCTACATGAAGTGAATTGTCTCGGTTGTATAAATATATAGTGAAATTAATATTTTATGTTCTCACCAACAGATTTATTGTTGATAAATCTGTTCATGTAAAAGTAGCAATCTTTTTCCAGACAACATAAAAAAAAGTTTTATTTTTAAATGCAGATGTATCCACATACACCTATCTTCAAACTGTCCTGTTTGGTGTGATAGCGACTTTGCCACTACGCCATGCCATATACCCTACAACATTAGGGATGGCCATTGACCAGAAGCCACAGAGAACTGCAAAGAACTGTTATTCTTCTATTATCCTCATCCTTGTGGATACGCATACCACCTGAAAGTGAGAGACACTGAAGCAGTAACACAAAGCCTGCCACTACAGAGAGAGAGAGAGAGAGAGAGAGAGAGAGAGAGAGAGAGAGAGAGAGAGAGAAGCCTGCTTGCCATGGAACTGCACCAGAAATGGGATTGGTTAGAGATTGGTACTAGCATTGTTTCTCTGTAAAGTATTTTACAGTGTTGCAGTGTTATTGTTAACCATTCCTTTAAAAATACTATAGCAGTGTTGTTGAGGATTGCACTAAGGCATATCTTAATATTCTTTGTTCAGATGTTTGCCTAGGTGTGAAATGAAGTTCCCATATACAGGGTACAGGAGGCAGGCAATAGGCTGTAAGGTTGCCAATGAGAAGAGTTGCTGCCATTAGCTCCAGGCAACATTTCCTGATGGCTGATGCAGGCCTGTGGACCAAATTTTGCACATTAGATTAACCCAGATATGGCTTTTTGGATCACACTTTGCACTAGATTTGGCTTCACTTCCCATTTGGCACCACTCCTCCCTGCATGTTAAACAGCTCTTCTAGTTATGCCATGCCGTTACCCTGTAGCGCCAAATGTCTTTACGTGCAACCTTTTCTGTTAAAATGCATCTTATTAGCAAAATGGTGCAAATAGGATGCACAAACAGCTTATGCTTATTAAAATGATATGCATGTATATTCTATGTGCGACCGCAGCTGTATCTGCATACGAAAGGAACGTTTGTGTTTTCATAGAAATTGGATCTCATTGGCCGGCAGCATGCCTGCGCATTGGCGCCAGGAATGGTAAATTGTGAATAACCCCCTAAGTCTGCCATGTAGTAAAACCGGTTACAACTAGTGATGAGCGGGTTCGGTTCGTCGGAATCCGAACCCCCCCGAACTTCACCCTTTTTACACGGGTCCGAGGCAGACTCGGATCCTCCCACCTTGCTCGGTTCACCCGAGCGCGCCCGAACGTCATCATCCCGCTGTCAGAATCTCGCGAGATTCGGATTCTATATTAAGCCGCGCATCGCCGCCATTTTTCACTCGTGCATGGGAAATTATAGTGAGAGGACGTGGATGGCGTCCTCTCACTTTGTTTCAGGGGGCTGCAGTGCAAATATCTTTATTCTGGGGACCAGCAGTATTATAGGAGGAGTACAGTGCAGAGTTTTGCTGACCAGTGACCACCAGTATTATACATTGTCTGCCTGAAAAACGCTCCATATCTGTGCTCAGTGTGCTGCATATATCTGTGCTCACACTGCTTTATTGTGGGGACTGGGGACCAGCAGTATTATATAGGAGGAGTACAGTGCAGAGTTTTGCTGACCAGTGACCACCAGTATATGTTGTCTGCCTGAAAAACGCTCCATATCTGTGCTCACACTGCTTTATTGTGGGGACTGGGGACCAGCAGTATTATATAGGAGGAGTACAGTGCAGAGTTTTGCTGACCAGTGACCACCAGTATTATACGTTGTCTGCCTGAAAAACGCTCCATATCTGTGCTCAGTGTGCTGCATATATCTGTGCTCACACTGCTTTATTGTGGGGACTGGGGACCAGCAGTATTATATAGGAGGAGTACAGTGCAGAGTTTTGCTGACCAGTGACCACCAATATACGTTGTCTGCCTGAAAAACGCTCCATATCTGTGCTCAGTGTGCTGCATATATCTGTGCTCACACTGCTTTATTGTGGGGACTGGGGACCAGCAGTATTATATAGGAGGAGTACAGTGCAGAGTTTTGCTGACCAGTGACCACCAGTATACGTTGTCTGCCTGAAAAACGCTCCATATCTGTGCTCAGTGTGCTGCATATATCTGTGCTCACACTGCTTTATTGTGGGGACTGGGGACCAGCAGTATTATATAGGAGGAGTACAGTGCAGAGTTTTGCTGACCAGTGACCACCAGTATTATACGTTTTCTGCCTGAAAAACGCTCCATATCTGTGCTCAGTGTGCTGCATATATCTGTGCTCACACTGCTTTATTGTGGGGACTGGGGACCAGCAGTATTATATAGGAGGAGTACAGTGCAGAGTTTTGCTGACCAGTGACCACCAGTATATGTTGTCTGCCTGAAAAACGCTCCATATCTGTGCTCAGTGTGCTGCATATATCTGTGCTCACACTGCTTTATTGTGGGGACTGGGGACCAGCAGTATTATATAGGAGGAGTACAGTGCAGAGTTTTGCTGACCAGTGACCACCAGTATACGTTGTCTGCCTGAAAAACGCTCCATATCTGTGCTCAGTGTGCAGCATATATCTGTGCTCACACTGCTTTATTGTGGGGACTGGGGACCAGCAGTATTATACAGGAGGAGTACAGTGCAGAGTTTTGCTGACCAGTGACCACCAGTATACGTTGTCTGCCTGAAAAACGCTCCATATCTGTGCTCACACTGCTTTATTGTGGGGACTGGGGACCAGCAGTATTATATAGGAGGAGTACAGTGCAGAGTTTTGCTGACCAGTGACCACCAGTATTATACGTTGTCTGCCTGAAAAAAGCTCCATATCTGTGCTCAGTGTGCTGCATATATCTGTGCTCACACTGCTTTATTGTGGGGACTGGGGACCAGCAGTATTATATAGGAGGAGTACAGTGCAGAGTTTTGCTGACCAGTGACCACCAGTATACGTTGTCTGCCTGAAAAACGCTCCATATCTGTGCTCAGTGTGCTGCAATATCTGTGCATACACTGCTTTATTGTGGGGACTGGGGACCAGCAGTATTATATAGGAGGAGTACAGTGCAGAGTTTTGCTGACCAGCGACCACCAGTATACGTTGTCTGCCTGAAAAACGCTCCATATCTGTGCTCAGTGTGCTGCATATATCTGTGCTCACACTGCTTTATTGTGGGGACTGGGGACCAGCAGTATTATATAGGAGGAGTACAGTGCAGAGTTTTGCTGACCAGTGACCACCAGTATTATACGTTGATCTATTACTGGCATATAATTCCACACATTAAAAAGTGGAGAACAAATATGTGGAAGGTAAAATAGGGAAAGATCAAGATCCACTTCCACCTCGTGCTGAAGCTGCTGCCACTAGTCATGGCCGAGATGATGAAATGCCATCAACGTCGTCTGCCAAGGCCGATGCACAATGTCATAGTAGAGAGCATGTAAAATCCCAAAAAATAAAGCTCAGTAAAATGACCCAAAAATCTAAATCAAAATCGTCTGAGGAGAAGCGTAAACTTGCCAATGTGCCATTTACGACACGGAGTGGCAAGGAATGGCTGAGGCCCTGGCCTATGTTCAAGGCTAGTGGTTCAGCTTCACCTGAGGATGGAAGCACTGATCCTCCTGCTAGAAAACTTAAAAGAGATAATAAGGCAAAAGCACAGCAAAGAACTGTGCTTTCTTCTAAATCACAAATCCCCAAGGAGAATCCAATTGTGTCGGTTGCGATGCCTGACCTTCCCAACACTGGACAGGAAGAGGTTGTGCCTTCCACCATTTGCACGCCCCCTGCAAGTGCTGGAAGGAGCACCCACAGTCCAGTTCCTGATAGTCAAATTGAAGAAGTCACTGTTGAAGTACACCAGGATGAGGATATGGGTGTTGCTGGCGCTGGAGAGGAAATTGACAAGGAGGATTCTGATGGTGAGGTGGTTTGTTTAAGTCAGGCACCCGGGGAGACACCTGTTGTCCGTGGGACGAATATGGCCATTGACATGCCTGGTCAAAATACAAAAAGAATCACCTCTTCAGTGTGGAATTATATCAACAGAAATGCGGACAACTGGTGTCAAGCCATGTGTTGCCTTTGTCAAGCTGTAATAAGTAGGGGTAAGGACGTTAACCACCTAGGAACATCCTCCCTTATACGTCAGCTGAACCGCATTCATCAGAAGTCAGTGACAAGTTCAAAAACTTTGGATGACAGCGGAAGCAGTCCACTGACCACTAAATCCCTTCCTCTTGTAACCAAGCTCCTGCAAACCACACCACCAACTCCCTCAGTGTCAATTTCCTCCTTAGACAGGTAAGCCAATAGTCCTGCAGGCCATGTCACTGGCAAGTCTGACGAGTCCTCTCCTGCCTGGGATTCCTCCGATGCATCCTTGAGTGTAATGCCTACTGCTGCTGGCGCTGCTGTTGTTGCTGCTGGGAGTCGATCGTCATCCCAGAGGGGAAGTCAGAAGACCACTTGTACTACTTCCAGTAAGCAATTGACTGTCCAACAGTCCTTTGCGAGGAAGATGAAATATCACAGCAGTCATCCTGCTGCAAAGCGGATAACTCAGGCCTTGGCAGCCTGGGTGGTGAGAAACGTGTTTCCGGTATCCACCGTTAATTCACAGGCAACTAGAGACTTGATTGAGGTACTGTGTCCCCGGTACCAAATACCATCTAGGTTCAATTTCTCTAGGCAGGAGATACCGAAAATGTACACAGACGTCAGAAAAAGAGTCACCAGTGTCCTAAAAAATGCAGTTGTACCCAATGTCCACTTAACCACGGACATGTGGACAAGTTGAGCAGGGCAGACTCAGGATTATATGACTGTTACAGCCCACTGGGTAGATGTATTGCCTCCCGCAGCAAGAACAGCAGCGGCGGCACCAGTAGCAGCATCTCGCAAACGCCAACTCGTTCCTAGGCAGGCTACGCTTTGTATCACCGCTTTCCATAAGAGGCACACAGCTGAAAACCTCTTACGGAAACTGAGGAACATCATCGCAGAATGGCTAACCCCAATTGGACTCTCCTGGGGATTTGTGACATCGGACAACGCCACCAATATTGTGCGTGCATTACATCTGGGCAAATTCCAGCACGTCCCATGTTTTGCACATACACATTGAATTTGGTGGTGCAGAATTATTTAAAAAACGACAGGGGCGTGCAAGAGATGCTGTCGGTGACCCGAAGAATTGCGGGCCACTTTCGGCATTCAGCCACCGCGTGCCGAAGACTGGAGCACCAGCAAACAGTCCTGAACCTGCCCTGCCATCATCTGAAGCAAGAGGTGGTAACGAGGTGGAATTCAACCCTCTATGTGCTTCAGAGGATGGAGGAGCAGCAAAAGGCCATTCAAGCCTATACATCTGCCTATGATATAGGCAAAGGAGGGGGAATGCACCTGACTCAAGCGCAGTGGAGAATGATTTCAACGTTGTGCAAGGTTCTGCAACCCTTTGAACTTGCCACACGTGAAGTCAGTTCAGACACTGCCAGCTTGAGTCAGGTCATTCCCCTCATCAGGCTTTTGCAGAAGAATCTGGAGACATTGAAGGAGGAGCTAAAACAGAGCGATTCCTCTAGGCATGTGGGACTTGTGGATGGAGCCCTTAATTCGCTTAACCAGGATTCACGGGTGGTCAATCTGTTGAAATCAGAGCACTACATTTTGGCCACCGTGCTCGATCCTAGATTTAAAACCTACGTTGTATCTCTCTTTCCGGCAGACACAAGTCTACAGAGGTACAAAGACCTGCTGGTGAGAAAATTGTCAAGTCAAGCGGAACGTGACCCGTCAACAGCTCCTCCTTCACATTCTCCCGCAAATGGAGGTGCGAGGAAAAGGCTAAGAATTCCGAGCCCACCCGCTGGTGGTGATGCAGGGCAGTCTGGAGCGAGTGCTGACATCTGGTCCGGACTGAAGGACCTGCCAACAATTACTGACATGTCGTCTACTGTCACTGCATATGATTCTGTCACCATTGAAAGAATTGTGGAGGATTATATGAGTGACCGCATCCAAGTAGGCATGTCAGGCAGTCCGTACATATAGTGGCCGGAAAAAGAGGCAATTTGGAGGCCCTTGCACAAACTGGCTTTATTTTACCTAAGTTGCCCCCCCTCCAGTGTGTACTCCGAAAGAGTGTTTAGTGCAGCCGCTCACCTTGTCAGCAATCGGCGTACGAGGTTACTTCCAGAAAATGTGGAGAAGATGATGTTCATCAAAATTAATTATAATCAATTCCTCCGTGGAGACATTCACCAGCAGCAATTGCCTCCAGAAAGTACACAGGGACCTGAGATGGTGGATTCCAGTGGGGACGAATTAATAATCTGTGAGGAGGGGGATGTACACAGTGAAAGGGGTGAGGAATCGGACGATGAGGAGGAGGTGGACATCTTGCCTCTGTAGAGCATAGGCGTGCACAGCACATTTTATTAGGGGGTGCACCATTGGAGGGGCGTGTCTAGCACCGCCTTTTGGGCATGTCTAGCACCATCTATTGATGGTCAACGCAATATAAAATATCCACCCTTGTACCAATCCTAATAATACAGATGGATTGTCAGATGTTGTGGTGTGCACCAAACAAACACTCCTGATGGCACTCACTGCAATTACAGTGTTCCTCCTCAGCCTGGTCTGACTCCCCCTCTCTTTCCCCTGCAAGCTCCAGCAGCTTACTTACAAGTCAGTAACTCACTGACACTGACAGTCGCAGACTAGTACTGCTGCTGCTGGAAAAACGAGTGATGTGTCAATGCTGCTGCTGACCGCCTGCCAGTATTGAATTTGTCTACCTAAGAGAGAGGTGGGTGTGTGGCGGGTGGGCGTGCGAGCAGCATGACGTCATCACGTCACATCACGCAGTTTTTCTACATGGAGATGGAGCCGGGAGTTTGAAAGCCGGTGGCAGTGGCACCCTTGATTAACCCAGGCGTCTGGTCAGTAATGCAGTCCTGATAGGGTGCAACGCAGAGGGGACAGTAATCAGCCTGCTCGGCGATCGCTGCATCAGGGTTGTGAGATTGGGGTGCCGGACATTAGGGGGTGCCTGTGCGCACCAGGCACCCCCCCTGCGCACACCTATGCTGTAGAGCCAGTTTGTGCAAGGAGAGATTGATTGCTTCTTTTTTGGTGGGGGCCCAAACCAACCAGTCATTTCAGTCACAGTCGTGTGGCAGACCCTGTCGCTGAAATGATGGGTTCGTTAAAGTGTGCATGTCCTGTTTATACAACATAAGGGTGGGTGGGAGGGCCCAAGGACAATTCCATCTTGCACCTCTTTTTTCTTTCATTTTTCTTTGCATCATGTGCTGTTTGGGGACTATTTTTTTGAAGTGCGATCCTGCCTGACACTGCAGTGCCACTCCAAGATGGGCCAGGTGTTTGTGTCGGCCACTTGTGTCGCTTAGCTTAGTCACACAGCTACCTCATTGCACCTCTTTTTTTCTTTGCATCATGTGCTGTTTGGGGACTATTTGTTTGAAGTGGCATCCTGTCTGACACTGCAGTGCCACTCCTACATGGGCCAGGTGTTTGTGTCGGCCACTTGGGTCGCTTAGCTTAGTCATCCAGCGACCTTGGTGCAAATTGTAGGACTAAAAATAATATTGTGAGGTGTGAGGTGTTCAGAATAGACTGAAAATGAGTGGAAATTATGGTTATTGAGGTTAATATTGGATCAAAATGACCCCCAAATTCTATGATTTAAGCTGTTTTTGAGGGTTTTTTGTAAAAAAACACCTGAATCCAAAACACACCCGAATCAGACAAAAAAATTTCAGGGAGGTTTTGCCAAAACGCCTCCGAATCCAAAACACGGCCGCGGAACCAAAACTAAAACACAAAACCCGAAAAATTTCCGGCGCACATCACTAGTTACAACATATATTGATTAACATAGTGATTTGCCATTTTTGTTCTCAACTCCAGTCCTCAAGTGCCCTCAACAGGTCATGTTTTCTATAATTATGCAAAGTGAGTTCTTATATTGCTGGTTCAGTACTTATCCCACCTGTTTCCGCAGATAGAAATACTGAAAACACAACCTGTCTGAATTACTTGAGGATTAAAGCATCGGTGTGTGGGGAACACAATATTTTACATACAGGTGTCTACCAAGCTTTGCGGGGAAGGGGGGGGGGGGGGATGTTTGCTTCTCCTCATGAGAAAAGCTGGCTATGTCACTGAGGAGAATTGCGGTTATAAGACCGGCAGTCACAATACCAAAACCAGGATTCCGAATCCTCAATCCAACTCGTGGGTGTCCATAACACCCATAGAGTGAGAATAGAACATGTGGCGAGTGCAGCGAGCCCGCAAGGAGCATCGTTGTGCTCGCCCGCCATCTCACAGCCGGATTGGTTTGGTGGAAACCGCAGTCACACAAACCCAACCCACTGAGAGAGCCTCGTATATTATGTGCGCTCTCCCTCTGAACAGGCATATAGTTATTTAGAACACAAAGTATGCAATAAACAAGATGCACTAACAGACATTGTGGGAGGTACGGTTTTACCAGACAGGAACTTTGTTTAGACGTGGAACATTAGGCAAAAAAAAAAAGTTAGTACAGTATATGGATATTTCACAAATATAATAAATGTGTCCTATTGACATAAGGCAAAGGAATTAGTCGCATACATTTTGTATAGTGCATTTCAACTTCAGGGAAAGGGACTATAAATGTCATCATGTGGCTAAGATTTATGAAAAATGTTTTCTCCTCATGTAACTTACAGCATGAGACATGGACTTCTGGACATAAAAAAAAAAAACCCAGCCATCTGAGAATGAGAAGTGGTTCTGTGGCAGTTTTAACAATTGTGGAGTTGGATGTGGAAAAGTACAAAATGATCAAATAAATTGCCCGGGAGGTGTTGAAGCAACACTGCATCTATTACATCTCAATTAGAAAATGCTTGCTGTATGAGCAATGCTTTCCTGAAATTACTATGTGAATTGTTGTACCTAGCTGTTGGGAGGAGTCATCTGGGTTATAAAGGAGCGCACACTGCAGCATGAACATACCAGATTACAGGGAAACTCAGCTTCTTACTGCCAGAAACCACACTGACGAATCATGTCTGGCTTTCTGGACAAAGCACAGCAAAAAGCCCAACAGACAGCCCAGGAAACAGGTAAGAAATGCACTAACAGTGCTTATACAAATTGTTTCATCTCTAAGGGGATATTTATCAAAGCTCGGAGAGGGATAAAGTTGTGTGAGATAAAGTTCTAATCAGCTGTTACCTTACATGTTATAGACTGGGTTTGAAAAATTACAGAAGCTGTTTGGTTGGTACTTTATTTCTTTAAATTTTATCGTTCTACAAGCTTTAATACCCCTCTTAGTATATAGTTACATTATAACCTACAATAAGAAAACAAACCCAGATACAGTGAATATTTTCAAATACTGATATCTATCTATATCTATATATATATCCTGGTGTGGTGCCCGGCACTCCTGGTCCTTAATGCTCATTAGCCTGGGTGCCCTCCGTAGTAATATAATAGCAGCAGACAAAGAAAAGGCGTCACTCCAGGGCTTGTAAAGTGCAATAATTGCAGTGTATTTGAACAAATCACAAGTCCAATGTTTCGGGGCCCGTAGCCCCATTCACACCTTGACAAAGGGGCTACGGGCCCCGAAACGTTGGACTTGTGATTTGTTTAAATACACTGCAATTATTGCACTTTACAAGCCCTGGAGTGACGCCTTTTCTTTGTCTGCTGCTATCTATCTATATATATATATATATATATATATTATATATATATATATTTATATTTATATTATCTCCACACACACGTGTGCAAAATGTTCATCTTAGTCATACAAAAATTGTAGAATGGATTATTTTCCCTTGAATCATGCTCTGTTCGGGTACCGTAGTCTATTCACAGGCAAAACGTAGGTGAAAATGATGCTAGATGGACATAAACAGAATGTGGACCTGTAGCCAATGGGCAATTTTCTGGACTTCATTGAACCAAGAAAAGACAAGATTGAAAGGCTCCTGCTGTCATTTGTTGACCTTGACAAAAATAGATGCCTTTGAGCTTTAAACTTTTGGGTGTTGCCATTCATGTTAGCTCTTTTTTCACATTTGCATGTAATACATAAACATCAACATTACTAGTAACAGATGCCAATTAGTACATACAAGCTACACACGTTTGTGTTGTAAGTAACCTAAAGGTGAAAGTCATAACTTATTGTGACTATGCACACATTGTGTATATTGCACCGAATATAGCTATTGTGTAGCAAGACAATGTGCAACAATGCACTACCTTAAAAGCTAGGCAGTCATCATTTCACTTCTGTGCACAGTGTTTAGGGAAGAAAGAATCCCTACAGATGTGTCCACATAAACTTTAGCTCAAAGATACAGCACTTGGCGCATCTAAATCACAAAGTCCGTGACTCGCCACATGGGACTATTTGGCACGCCACGGACTTTGCAGCTTAGCTGCACCAAGCATTTTTTCCTTTAATTACGTGTCTTAGTTGCATACTGGTGCTACAAAACGTACATTTTAAGGGTATAGTGACTACTGGGGCTGCATTACTTGTACTTCTGTTTGCGACCTTAGTTGCAAATCATGTAAAAAAAGAGGCGAACAAATTCAAACACGTGTGCAGTTGTACCAGGACTCCCAGTGCACAATATGCTTGTGCACATTTTATACCAATTCCTTTTCAACAAAAGTGCTAAACTAGTATCATTGGTAGACAATGAATGACTTTGTATGTCAATTTAGGACGTGGCATGCGAAGTATCTTGCGCAATATGGCAAAAAAAAAAAAAAGCTACGTGAATGAGGACACATCTGTATGCGCCAGGCCATATTCACTATTTAAGCCAGGCATTCCCAACCTCGGTCCTCAAAGCACACTGACAGTGCAGGTTTTAGTGATATCCATGCTTCAGCACACATAGTTAAATCAAGATAACGGCATTACTGATTAAGTCACCTGTGCTCAAGCCTGGATTTTACTAAAACCTGGACTGTTAGTGTGCCTTAAGGATTGACATTGGGAATGCCTGATTTAAGCACTATCAGCTATACACCTCACAATATGATGTTTAGCATACTTCCAAACATCTGAGAGAGTAATGGCAGAACCCTCCCCCGCAACCCCCCACAAAAAAAGAAGAGGTGCATGACCTTGCTCCCCCCCTTCCCTGTGTAGATGGCGATGCCGCACTCTATCAGAAATCTCCCCTATGTGGGATATGTGTTTAGAAGTACGTTGTATGGATGCAGCTGTAAGAAGAACCTCTGATACCCCTTTTGCTTGCTTCACATTTTTATAAAGCAAGAGCCACTGAAATAGCCAAAGCCCTTATTCATACACTGCATCTTGTCAGATATGATGACACTAAGATGGGGGTATGCTGACCACATACCTATAGATGGAAAATAAATACACATAGCCACAGCAATCTGTGCAGCAGGCCCCAGCCCAAACAGTTGCATGGAAAAGCACTATAATACCCCGTTCACACTGCACAAATAACCCAGTATCGACTAGTATATTGCCGGGCCGACACGTGTCACTGCAAAATTCCCGGGTCACCTGGCCTGGAAATTCAACCCGGGAATAAAGAATGGTTATTCCCAGGTTATTACCGGGTCAGGCGCAGTGTGAATGGGTTACCCGGGTCGATGCAACCCGGTAACCCGTTCACAGCATAGGGAGAGGCAGCGCGGAGATGATCTTATCTACAGGGCTGCCGCCCCCAAGGTCCCCAGCCCCTGGATGGCAACCAAAGCATGTTCTCAGGGTCCAATGCCGGGTCGCACCCAGGAAGGACCAGTTTCCAAATCCAGGATGCGACCTGGTAATTGCAATCTGAACGAGGTATTAAGACATTAACCTTTTTTTTTTTTCTCCCCCAGTCAAACAAGGAGAACAAGTAGTCCAGGACTGTGTTGATAAAGGCAAAGAAGCAGGTCAAGAAGGTAGGTTTATACCAAATATCCGAAATGAGAAGATAGTTTGCTTTTTTTTTTTTTTTAACATGAAACGGCTCCCAAATCTAATGTTCAAACACAAGGCCAATTTGTCTAAATATCACACACTGAAGTTTTACACAAAATTGCTTGATTCCGAAGCAGAGGTAACCATTACAGATGTCCTCATGTTGGCAGCTTGCCACCTTAGATAGTGTTAGGAATTATCAACTGTATAAAGAAAAAAAAAATGTTTCATAAATTTACCTCTTTATCTGACTATTGTATTTAAAAGGTCACATTCTACCTTATTAGAGAAATTGGTTTACCATCTATTTTTGGATTAGGGTCAATCCAGACGAAGTGGTCTAACACAGGATGCTTGACCACAATTTTTTTGTTGGACACAAATCTCATACTTCAGCAACAAATGGCTAGTTCAGAGGTTCCCAAACTCAGCACCTAACTCAGACCTATTCGCAACAGCAAAATGCCTCTAATGGGCAAAACCTTGGTGGTCATTCCGAGTTGTTCGCTCGTTGCGGATTTTCGCTATATTGCGATTAGTTGCTTACTGCGCATGCGCAAGGTTCGCAGAGCGCATGCGCTTAGTTATTTTACTCAAAAGTTAGGTATTTTACTCACGGCATAACGAGGATTTTTCATCGTTCTGGTGATCGTACTGTGATTGACAGGAAGTGGGTGTTTCTGGGCGTAAACTGGCCGTTTTCTGGGCGTGTGCGTAAAAACGCTTGCGTTTCTGGGAAAAATGCGGGAGTGTCTGTAGAAACGGGGGAGAGTCTGGGCGAACGCTGGGTGTGTTTGTGACGTCAAACCAGGAACGAAACTGACTGAACTGATCACAGTGTAGGAGTAAGTCTCGAGCTACTCAGAAACTGCTAAGAAATTTCTATTCGCAATTGTGCTAATCTTTCATTCGCAATTCTGCTAAGCTAAGATACACTCCCAGAGGGCGGCGGCTTAGCGTGTGCAATGCTGCTAAAAGCAGCTAGCGAGCGAACAACTCGGAATGAGGGCCCATGTGCAGTGCAGGTGGGCCAGATAGAGAGAGTTAGATTTGGGTAGGGTATGTTCAATCAAATTGCAGTGTACAAATAAAGCAACCAGTATTTACCATGCACAGAAACAAAATAACCCACCCAAATCTAACTCTCTCTGCACATGTTGTAACATACCGCCTATCAGAATCCCGGATGTCGCAATACCAACGTCAGGATCCCGATTGGGGTACTATACCGCCGCCAGAATACCAGTGAGGTAGGCGATTCCCCCTCTATGGGTGTCCACAACACCCATAGAGGGAGAATAGAACCTGTGCCACTGAGCCCGCAAGGGGCTACACTGCACTCGCCCCCCTGCCGGCATATTGGCGCACGGGATGCCAATGTCGGTATCCTGACATTCAGTATCCCGTGCGGCGGTATCATATACTGATCCTGTTATATCTGCCCCAAGTGCAGTGCACATGGTTTTGCCCATTAGAGAAAGATTTTGCTTTTGCTTTCAGGTCTGAATTAGGCCCTCAGTCCTTGAGGCATACAAACAGGTTTTAAAGTATATCCATGCTTGCCCATAGGTGACAATTAGTATCTCAGTCAATTTGATTTATCCATCTGTGCTGAGCTATGGATATCTTTAAAACCTACACTGTAAGGCTGGGTACCCACTTGATGATGTGTACCCAGCCCGACATCACTGCCAATGAGAAGCGGCATGTAGTAAGTGCAGGGGGGGTTAAGGAGCCTTCTGTCATTCTGCAGCATGTCTCAGGGCCAACAGGGGATGTCATTAACAACCCATGTGAGTGCGCATATTATGGGTACACACTAGACCAGGCATTCCCAACTTCAGTCCATAAGGCACACTAACAGCGCAGGTTTTAGTGATATCCAGTCTTCAGCACAGATGGTTAAATCAAAATTTCTGAGCCACTAATTAAGTCACCTGTGCTCAAGCATGGGTATAACTAAAACCTGGACTGTTAGTGTGCCTTAAGGACTGAGGGTGGGAATGCTTGCACTAGACCAGGGGTGGCCAACCAGTCAGTGGCAAAGAGCCAGAAAAGATCTGTAGTCAAGGGCAAGAGCCACATCATGCGCGCACCTTCGGAGCATGAGCAAAAATGGGGGCAAGGCATAGTTGTAACAAAGCCACACCCCATTTTTATGCGCACACCTTTCGGTTTGACGTTTGTAGGAGTATGACCTTGTGTCATAACCCCATTTTTAGTCATGATGTACAGTGCCACACCAAAAAATGGGTGCCCCCACAGTGCCAGATACATATATTCCTCCACAGTGCCATATATATATATATATATATATAAGTCTCCATAGTGCCAGATTTGCCCCCACTGCCTGATACAGATCTCCCCAGGGCCACATGCGCCCTCAGCAGTGCCGTAACTAGGCATTTTGGCGCTGTGTGCAAGAAACGGCATTGGCACCCCCCCCCCCCCCCCGTGCAAGATAGGGGCAGTGCGTGCCGTAGGCGCTCGTAAAATATATAGGGGCGTGGCTTCATGGGGAAGGGGCGTGGCCACAAAATAATACCAATTCATACTACGGTGCACAGTAGTCTCGATTATTCAAATTACGCTGCACAGTAGCGCCACTACACCGGGTAGAGCCCTTTTTACACATTACGGCAGACAGCGTCCCCCTTTTTACACATTACGGCAGACAGCATCCCCCTTTTTACACATTACGGCAGACAGAAGGGAGGGGGACTGGACCTGCAGCAGCACAGTGTAATTGCCGGCGGCGCCGCTGCAGCCGTCCCCTCTCCTTCCGCATTGGCTGGCCGCCGCTGTGAATGCTGGGATGAGGGAAGCGCATCCCAGCATTCACAGCAGCGCCGGGCAGCCAATGCGGAAGGAGAGGGGACTGCTGCAGTAGCGCCACTACCAATTACATAGCGCTGCTGCGGCTCCAGTCTCCCTCCATTCTCCTCCTCCCCTGCCTCCAGCGCTGCTGCTCTCCTCCCCTGCCTCCGGCTTCTCCAGCGCGGCGCACACAGCAGAGGCAGCTTGTAATAAGTCAATTTGACTCATTACAAGCCGCTGGCCGTTGCGCCCTCAGGGCGACTGCGCTGTTTGCAAGGCACGCCTGGCACACACGTAGTTATGGCGTTGGCCCCCGTGCCAGATATGGCCCCAGTGCCAGATATGCCCCCACTGCTAGCTACACATCTCCCCAGTGCCAGATATGCCCCCAGTGCCAGATATGCCCCCACTGTCAGCTACACGTCTCCCCAATGCCAGATATGCCCCCAGTGCCAGATACATGTCCCCCTAGTGCCAGATATGCCCCCAGTGCCAGAAACACATGTCCCCTCAGTGCCAGATATCCCGCCAGTGCCAGATACACGTCCCCCCAGTGCCAGATATGCCCCCACTGCCAGCTACATGTCATCCCAGTGCCAGATAATCCCCCAGTGTAAGATACACATGTCCCCACACTGCGCCCCCCCCCAAGTGCTGCTCACCGCTGCGCTGCTGCTCTGCTCAGTCTGCTGCTTGTGCGGGGAGGATAGTGCAGCGTGCGCCTCTCCTGCCCCTCAGTCTCTACTCTCCAGCGGCGTTGATTCTCTCTAATTATCCGCCGGTCCATGAGCCAGAGTTCGCGGACCAGCAGCTAAGACTCCTGATTGGCTGCCGGTCCATAAGCTCTGACTGGCTCACGGACCGGCACCGGGCACTGCAGACTAGGGCAGCGGGAGGTGCTGCAGGAGCTTACGAGCCGCATGTGGAGATAGAAAGAGCTGCATGCGGCTCAAGAGCCACGGGTTGGCCACCGATGCACTAGACGATGTACCCAATATGTTGCTCCAATCCGCGGGACTGGGCAACATATCGTCTTGTGTGTACACAGCTTAAGGGTGCATTGAGGACAGAGTTTGGGGACCACTGGACTAGTTTATACGTACCTCCCCCCAAAAAAAATCCCCCCAAAAAACCTGAAACTTTTGATTTCTTTCCAAGCTAAGATAGTAGCACCCTTAAAAGTCATAATTTCACAAATATTTTATTCTGGTTGAACCCCGTTTTCAGTCATTAAAAAGGGAAATCAGGTAATCATTGCAGCGCAAACTTTGCTGAGAACCATGGCTTTGCCAGCTCCAAGTCCTTAGATATTTGCATTTGCGTAAACGCCTACAAACATGAAAATCACAATGGGTAAAAGCTATATTGGCAATGTTAATCAAGAATTCAACATTAAATGCAATACATAAAATAGGGAGGTAGTTACGTGACTGGCGTCATCAGACCACCGGTCACACCGACCCCGGAATCCCACCCCCTTACAGTCCCGACAGTCTGCAAGCCCACTTACAGGGATTATTCCCACTTGAGTGGAAATATAACATACCCCCCCAAACACGCCCCCACCAGGTATCTAACAGCCGGGATCCCTGCGTCGCTCACACATACCCAACCCCTAAAAAAATATTTTTATATATAATTTATTTATATTTTTATATTTTTGCATTGCCATTTTCAGATGCATATCTTATTATATAAATCTGTGTGGTATCCTGTTTTTTTTTGCTGTATTGGAAAAGTGGATTCATGCCAAAGAACCGTGCCATTTTGGGAAGGCTTGTTGTTTCAGGAGTAAGCAAGCCATTCTGCAAATTTAAAAATAAATAAATAAAAAAAGTATACTTTGTGTGGGTACTGTAGAAACTGATATGTAAATTAGACTGATTAGCCCAAAAAGCATCAGCACAGGGATGAGAACAACATCAGTAGGCAAAGTACAGTAGGTAGAATCTCTCAAATTACTGTATTCTCCGCTAAATTACATGTAGCAACTAAAAATAGATATGTTAATCTACTGTATGACACTTGAGCGCTATGTTACTAGTGGCACCTGTCAAAAAAACAGTATGTTTACAGCCCTAAAACTGGATGCCCACTCACATGCTCCAAAAAGGGCTGTAAACATACTGTTTTTTTTTACATTTTTTTTTTCCCCACAGGTGCCACTAGTAACATAGGGGCAGATGTATTAACCTGGAGAAGGCATAAGGAAGTGATAAACCAGTGATATGTGCAAGGTGATAAAGGCACCAGCCAATCAGATCCTAACTGTTCGTTTACATATTGGAGCTGATTGGCTGGTGTGTGTATCACCTTGCACATATCACTGGTTTATCACTTCCTTATGCCTTCTCCAGGTTAATACATCTGCCCCATAGTGCTCAATTTTCATACAGTAGGTAGAATCTCTAGCCACTTGCCTACAATTGCTGTGATAGCAACAGCTCTAGATGTACCACATCAATTCAGGAACCCTTGGCTTTGTGATAGAAGGGTCTCCACCAAGTGCTCGACTTTCCATCCACAGTCCAACATACGTAGACATTAACAGCCCTTAGTGTGTAAGGCAGGAAAAGAGAAAGTAAGGTCAATGAAGCCAGGTGATCTCAGAATAGCACTGCATAAAATAAGTTTTTGGATACTATGAAACCAGTTTGCTTTTATTCAACAGTGATTGACCAAGGATGTCAAGCTGCTCAAAAGACGTGTGACCAAGTGAGTGGACAGATCAAAGACAAGATCCCTGGTGGCTGGTCAAAATAACTAAGAAATAATAAACCCTTAAGGAAAATATAGGTTATTGACTTAACTGAAAGTAATCTATTCCAACTAATAAATACTGTATGTTGTTTGTCATGAAGCATTTTATTATACGAGCAAGTTGGTATGCATAAAACTACTTACATGATCCTACAGTTGTTGTCTATGTATTTAACATTTAGAAGACTGGGAGGTTTACAGCAAAATTCCACCCTTCAATTAAGTGTGTTCCACACTTAATTGAAGGAGAGGAACGATGTACAAGACAGTGTGCATTATTCACAGTGTGGCTCACATCAAGTCCTCTTAATTAAACTAAACAGTTACACATGACCACACCCTTTAATAACAGGCAACATTAATAAAGCGTCTGCCCTCTCTGGCAGTACACAGAATCAATTTGCAAAAATTAGAAGCAATTGCATTTACAAGTCAATGTTTCTAATTTTACTGTAAACCCCTTATTGAAAAGTCACATAAAGCAACATCCATTTTCAACGGCTCAATTTGTAAGAATAGTAGAGTTTGAGTCAAAGGGTCTAAAAAGCCGTTTTGAATTACTAGAAAAAAAAGGAAGAATGAGAAATTAACCAAAGCAAAGGCATGTGTCCAATCACAGCTATGAAAACCACCTCTGGTCTGGAAGACTTTAAGCAGCTCATTGAGAGATTCAAAGTATTTAGCGATTTTGTCAGATTTAAGAACTGTGCTCATTTACAGAATTCTAATTCAGTTTACCTTTTGAACAAAAAGAAAGGAGAAAAAGCTGTAGCATGGTCACAAACTAAGCCACAAAATATGCACAGCTGAAATCAAGTGAGTAACCCCATCTTCAACATTTATTAGCGTTTCATATACAAGTAATCTCTAGAACAGAATTAACTGGTTGTTTGTAGAATTTACTTTAAGCTGAAGCCACATAGGGAGTGTCCAACATGTTAGAATGGGTGCCAGCGCAGAGCAAAATCACACTCATCTAAGGATTAGACTGGGAATTACCTAAATGCAGCGCTTAAAGTGGTCCTAGAGAGGTGATGGAACTCACCCCCTCCCCAAGGAGAAAAAGTAATAAAGTTATTGCGCGCCGTAGGCTGCAAAAAATGGGGTGTGGTCTCAAAAAAGAAAGGGGCGTGGTCTCAAAAAATAAATGGGCATGGTCACACAACAGTAATAATGCCCACAGTAGTAGCACCCCGTAATACACATAATGTCCACAGCAGTAGCGCCCCTTATACAATGCCCACAGTAGTAGTGCTCCTTATGCAATGTCCACTGTACTGGTAGTGCCCACAGTGGAAGTGCCCCTTATATAGAACCCATAGTAGTGGTGCCCCTTATGCAATGCCTGCAATAGTAGTGCCCCTTATGTCCCCAGGAGTGATGCCCCTTATGAAATGCCCCCTTTACAATGCCCTCAATAGAAATGCCCCCAGTAGCTTGCCCCCTTGTAGTTTGCCCCCAGTAGTTTGCCCACAATAGTAATGTCCCCCAGTAGTAATGCCCCCCCAGTAGTTTGCCCACAGTAGTAATGCCCCCCCAGTAGTAATGCCCCAGGAGTAATGCCCACCCCCAGTAGTTTGCCCACAGTAGTAATGCCCCCAGTAGTTTTCCCACAGTAGTAAAGCCCCCAGTAGTATTGCCTCCCAATAGAAGCGCCGCTACACATAGGGAAATAAATAAAATAAAATAAAAATCACCATACTCACCGCTCCCCGCTCCCAGACCGCTGCAGTCCTTCCTTCCGGCACCCGCTCCTCAGCACTATGAGAGAGACGTCACGACGTCCCTCCCATAGCGCACAGTGACAGAGCCGGAGGCAGAAGCTCAGTACTGAGCTCCTGTCTGCGGCTGCAGAGAGAGAGCCGGCGCCCGCTGGTAACACAATCTCAGCGGGCACCCGGCATCTTCCGGCGGCGGCACACAGCGGGTTAGGTGAGCCGGAGGAGGCGGAACTGCGTTCCGTCTCCAAGTGGAACTGACGGAGCACAGTTCCGCCCTGTTCCGCTCACTTTAACCACTGCCTAAATGTAGAAACATTAATTTCACTGCATTGTGCAGATTCACAATCCTAAAAAGAATGACAGCATGAAATATGTTTTGTCATGGCACTCTGTAAATCTATGAAGCCATCTATTGTGTGTACCTTAAGGCAATGTCAAGGAGCTTCCTACAAGTTACAAAACAGTATTTTATATAAAAACATTCTGCTGGTTAAAGGAGTTCTTTGGCAAAATAAGGAGCTATATGGTAAGAATTTACCTTTGTTAAATCTCTTTCTGCGAGGTACACTGGATTCCACAGGGAATAACATTGGGGTGTAGAGTAGGATCTTGATCCGAGACACTGACAGGCTAAAAGCGTTGACTGTTCTGAAGATGCATAGGGCCGCCTCCTCTATAACCCCGCCTCCGTGCACAGGAGCTCAGTTTTGTTAACCAGTCCAATGCAGTAGCAGGTAGAAAAGAGACAACAATAGTTAGTAGCCACACTGAACCACATTCTCACGACAGGAGAAGGTACCAGCGGCTAATGCCATACAAACACAAAGAAGCTAAGTGCGTCAGGGTGGGCGCCCTGTGGAATCCAGTGTTCCTCGCAGAAAGATTTAACAAAGGTAAGTTCTTACCATAAATCTCCTTTTCTGCAGCGGGGTACACTGTATTCCACAGGGAATAACATCGGGGATGTCCTAAAGCAGTTCCTCAAGGGAGGGGATGCACTGTAGTGGGCACAAGAACCCGGCGTCCAAAGGAAGCATCCTGGGAGCCAGAAGTATCAAAGGCATAGAACCTTATAAACGTTTTCACCGAGGACCATGTAGCTGCCTTGCACAATTGTGCGAGGGTCGCACCACAGCAGGCCGCCCAAGAAGGTCCAACAGTCCGAGTAGAATGGGCTTTAATGGTATCAGGAGCTGGAAGGACAGCCTGTATATAAGCATGTGCAATTACCATTCTAATCCATCTGGCCAAGGTCTGCTGCTTATTAGCAGGCCAGCCACGTATATGAAAACCAAAAAGAACAAACAGTCAGATTTCCGTACCAACTTCGTTCTTTTCACATATATACGGAGAGCCCGTACCACATCCAAAGACTTCTCTTTGGATGACAAACCTGGAGAGGTAAATGCCGGAACCCCAATTTCTTGGTTATGGTGGAAAGACGACACCATCTTGGGTAGATAACCAGGGTCCTAAGAACCACCCGGTCACGGTGAAAAATCAGGTAAGGTGACAGATAGGATAAGGCACCTAAAGCCGAAACTCGTCTAGCAGAGGCAATAGCCAGCAGAAACAAGACCATAAGAGTAAGCTATTTAAGGTCCACCGATACTAGGGGTTCAAAAGGAGCACCTTGTAAGGCGTCCAGAACAACCAACAAATCCCAAGGAGCCACAGGAGGAATGTAGGGAGGTTGAATTCGGAGAACACCCTGAGTGAAGGTATAAACATCAGGCAAAGTCGCAATCTTTCTCTGAAACCAAATCAACAAGGCCAAAATATGAACCTTGAGAGAGGCCAGACGCAAGCCTAAGTCCAGGCCCTGTTGCAGAAAAGCCAACAGATTGGCAGTACTGAATTTGAATACATCAACATTCTAAGCAGCACACCATGTGAAATAAGAATTCCAGACCCTATAATAAGTCCGAGCCGAAGCCGTTTTACAACATAGTTTGAATGACCACCACAGAAAAACCTTAGGACGGAAGCTTCAAGAGCCACGCCGTCAAAGCCAGTCGGGCCAAATCCTGGTAGACACAGAGGCACTGAATGAGGAGGTCTGGGCGTAGTGGAAGTAGAAGAGGACGCTCTATTGAGAAACCATGTAGGTCTGAGAACCAATGCAGTCTGGGCCACGCTGGAGCGAGTAGAAGTAGGATTCCTCTTTCTTGCTTTAACTTCCTTATTACCATGGGCAGGAGTAACACCGGAGGGAACACATACGGCAGCCGAAAGTTCCATGGAATTGCCAGTACGTCCACGAACGCTGCTTGAGGATCCCTTGTTCTTGCTCGAAAGACCAGAACCTTGTGATTGTGTTGAGACGCCATCAGGTTTACATCTGGTAGGCCCCACTTGTCCACTAGGAGTTGAAATACTTCTGGATGGAGGCTCCACTCTCCAGCTTGTACATCCTGGTGACTGAGGAAGTCCGCTTCCCAGTTGAGGGCTCCCTGAATGAACACTGCTGATATGGCTGGCAGATGGGTTTCTGCCCACTGAAGTATCCTTGACACTTCCCTCATTGCCATGTGGCTTCGAGTGCTACCTTGATGATTTCTGTACGCCACCATGGTGGTATTTTCTGACTGTACTTGAACAGGCCTGTTCTGTATCCAAGGCAGGGCTAGTGTCAGTGCATTGAACACTGCCCGCAGTTCCAGAATGTTTAATCGGGAGGAGAGACTCCTCCCTGATCCACCGACCCTGAAGAGAGTGTTGCTCCAATACCGAGTCCAAACCCCTCAGACTGGCATCAGTCGTCAGAAGGACCCAGTTGGAGATCCAGAAGGGACGGCCCCTGCTCAATTGCTGATCTTGGAGCCACCAGTACAGAGACAGGTGAATCTCCGGAGTCAGAGAGATCATGTGAATCCTGATCCGGTGGGGCAAGCCATCCCATTTAGAGAGAATCAACTTCTGGAGAGGGCGAGAGTGAAACTGAGTGTACTCTACCATGTCAAAAGCCGACACCATGAGGCCTAGTACTTGCATTGCCGAGTGTATCGACACACATGGGCGAGATAGGAAGTGTCTTATTTTGTCCTGAAGTTTCAGGACCTTGTCCGGAGACAAAGACAACCGCTGTTTATGTGTGTCCAACAACGTTCCAGATGATGAAGGAGAACCTCTGGTGAGGTTACCAGGATCAACAGATCGTCCAGATACGGTTGGATCCTGATGTCCTGACTGCGAAGTAGAGCAGTCATAACTGCCATGACCTTGGTGAAAATTCATGGAGCCGAGGACAGACCAAAAGGTAATGCCTGAAATTGGTAATGTAGGTTGCCAATAGCAAACCCCAGGTATTGCTGATGTGAAATGGCAATAGGGATATGTAGGTAAGCATCCTGTATGTCCAGGGATACCATATAGTCCCTGGGCTCCAAGGCCAGAACAATAGAACAAAGAGTTTTCATATGAAACTTGGAAACCTTAACAAATTTGTTCAAAAACTTGAGGTTGAGAATGGGCAGGGAGGACCCATTCGGTTTCGGGACTAGAAACAGCATGGAATAGTACCGCCTGCCCCTCTGAGCCAGAGGCACCGGCACAAATCACTCCTGTATCCAGAAGAGATTGCATCACCAGATGGAGCGTCTTTACTTTGACCTGATCCGAAGGGATGTTTGTCGAGCAAAACAAAGGCGGGGGACGTTTCTTGAAAGAGATGGCGTAACCGTGAGTGACAACTTCCCTTACCCAGGCATCCGAAGTGGTCTTTAACCACAACTGAGCAAACTGTAGAAGTCGGTCTCCTACCCTGGGATCCCACAGGGGGAGGACCGCCGCGTCATGCTGAAGCAGGCTGACGGGCAGCCCAGGCACGTATTGGTTTGGGCTTGGTAGATTTGTGCGTGACTTGTTCGGGTACGCCTGACCCTTTGCTTTACTTGGAGGCCGAAGGAACGAAAGGAAGTAATCTTAGCAATCGAAGCTGAAGGAGTAGTACTAGGTAGACAAGCCGTTTTAGCTGATGCTAAATCAGCAACAATCTTGTTGAAGTCTTCCCCAAAAAGTATGTTCCCCTTAAAGGGTATCACCTCCAAGGTCTTTTTAGAATCCAGGTCAACAGACCAGGACCGCAACCAGAGAATCCTGCGAGCCAGAATGGACATAGTGGACGCCAGGACACCTGCATCAGAAGCCGCCTCCTGAAAGTAATGAGAGGCCGTAATGATATAGGAAAGACACTGTCTAGCATTATCAGAAAAATTAGAAGGTATTTCCGCTTCAACTTCCTGAAGCCAGGCTTCAATAGCTTTCACTGCCCAGGCAGCTGCTATAGTGTGTCTATGCACGGCCCCTGCAAGAGTGTAAATGGACTTCAAGCAGCCCTCCACACGTTTATCCGTCGGTTCCTTCGGGGAGGTGACAGTAGTGACAGGCAGAGCTGAGGACACCACCAGGCGTGCAACCTGCGAGTCCACCGGAGGTGGGGTCTCCCAATTCTTACTGATCTCTGTGGCGAGGGGATAACGAGCTAGCATCTTTTAAGTTAGTGAAAATTTCGTACCTGGAGATTCCCAGGATTCCTGACATAGGTCAACCAGATGGTCAGAATGGGATAGAAGCACTTTAGTCACCTTCTGACGTTTAAACTTATCTGGTTTCTTAGAGGTAGTAGAAGGCTCCTCATCATCCTCTATTTGAAGAATGAGCCCGATGGCCTCCAAGAGGTCAGGAACATCCACTAGTGTCAGAGTTTCCTCATCTGAAGTATCAGTATCAGTGGGGTCAGTGTAAGCGCCATCTTCATCGGAAGCAGTATCCGGGACATGTGTGGTTTGTGATGAGGTAATGGCCCATTTAGAGGACCCCTTGGTCTTAGGCAGGCGAGAGTTCGCTTTTTGTTTAACCAGAGTCTGGTTTAATTGCTGTAACTGAGAAGACAGAGTATCCGCCCATGGCAGATTAACTGCAAGGACAATATGTGGCTGTAATGACACAGAAGGTCGCATAGGGGACGAAAGCCTAGTTACCAGCATAGTCAGTAAAGTATTAAAGGTAACCCATGGTGGGACTTGATCTGCCCCTGGTGCGCAGATACCCCCATACCTGAACCTTCTGCTGCTATATTTTCCTCATGACCGTCCATGGCGTAAGCACTGCCCGGTGCAGGATAAGCCCCAGAGCGAGTCCTATCCTGTTTAGCAGACATTACTTGGAAGCGTATCCTTTGGGTGACCAAAAGTACAATATAAGCAGACAGAATACCTGTCAAAAAAAAGAAGCCCCACTTAGGGTATAGAATATAGGGATAGCAAAACCTATGGGATACACGGAATAGAAATCACACAGCAGCTACTGGCACACACAGTCACATGTACAATGCAGTAATTATTACAAACAATAAAACTGCACTGGACTAGCAATACTAAGTAATACAGAGTAATGCTAAATAACAACATAGATATAACAATGCACAGTGAAACTGGATGTATATCACAGGGTACTTGTACTAAACAACCCTGAATGTATGCACTCTCTTTCTTAACTAAGGCTGTCTAAAAACATGTAGAATACTTAAGTGCCCTGTAAATGCACATCGTTGGATGCAGGCAGCTTTACAGAGGAGACAGAGCCCAGCAGTCCCAGGATCAGCGCAGAATGTGAGAAATGGCACCCAAACGCTGACTGGGAGTAAGGGAGGCAGAGAGAAGCAGCTCCAGGGAGGGAACATTTGCAGTAAATGGAGCCAAAGGCTGGGGGAGGGGCTACAAGTCAGAGCCTTATCCCCTTGCTGGACTTCACCACCGGGTACTGCGGACCCTGTTAAAACGGATTTTTCATAAAATCCAACCTGTGCCCTTGCCCTTGTGGTCTAGTGGGGTCCCTTTATGGCCAGTGTCCACGCCAGCTTGCTGGATCACGATTTCAGCGGGTCCCGCCTGGGGGACCCTCTTATCTCCTCCCTTGGTGTGGCCACGCGATCCTGGAGAGCAGCGGGGAGTGTGTGTGCCCTGCTGGAGACCGGAGCCCTCCACTGTAAGTACCCGGCAACCAGGGCGCGGGAGTATACAGCCACGCTGGGGGAGGTGATGGAGCTGCAGCATGAGATGTCAGAGTGACATCTAGTATTCAATACCTATGTGTGTCAAATTAATAGAGCTTAAAAAAGTAACAGAAATAGAAAAAAAATATTGTTTAGGTCTATACTATATTAACTATAAACCGGGGGCGGTACTAGGTATGCGTTCGCCTCTATAAGGAGTTGTGTATTACTCCTAATATAAATGACTGAACAAAGGAAAATTAATAGAGGCGCTCATAAATCCATCTGTACCGAACCACAGATGATAATAGCCAAGGAGTCCAAAATAAATTAAAATTACTTTATTAAGAACAAGCAATTACTCATTTAAAACTGTGTTTTACTATTATATAGAAAACATTCTTATGTAGGTATATGCTGATTGCGTACTGAATATCCAATGTTAATATGAATACTTAATATTAACACAATTACAATTTGAATTGCAGCTATAAAACCAAGTCCATGTGCCAGTCCAAATATTCAAAGACACTAAGGCTAATGAACCATAACGGGCGTCCCCGGAATGAATTGATTCGTTATGGTTTAAATGAACTGCTGAAATGATAAATCAATTGTTAATAGCCGCTGTCATAGGTAAGCTTATAATTACCAAGCTCAGGTGGATGCTGACAGAAAGTTGTTACGAAATGAGCCGTTATTACCAGTCGTGGAGAAGTCGCAATATACTGGATGTGCGCTCCACACTGGTGTTTCCCGTCTCTACCACTGCAGCCGTACAATGCAGGTTGCAAAACAAAAGAGAAGAAAGACTCTTTGTTGGGGCACTCTTAATTACAAATTAGACACTAAAACTTAACTTTTAGTTAAAACAGTGAACACCAGGTGCAGTAAACAACCCAGCTGAACAGCAGAAGTAAGACACCCCTTCTCCTTTGATTCTATCTCTCTTTTTTCTATCTGCTTTGAATTTAAATAATTTACTCTGTGATTGTGTAATATGCTATCTATATACACATATTGCTGACTATGTTACATTGTTATCTTTAAAAATTCATACTCATATTAAATCAGTCACCCCGTATTTTCAGCTATTTGCCTGTCGCAAAAAGTCTAATTATACAACAATTATAAAAACAAATGCCTTTTGGTAACATCACTGCCCAAACATAGAGCAGTTGATGATTAAGGACCTATATAGGCAACATTTTTTACTCGCTAGATGAAATTCTTTCCATCCTTTGAGCATTTATAATACGGAGAAGCTAAACCGAGTCACTAATCCCGCTGGGATTAAAAATATAACCTGTTTTACATTATAGACAGGTATTTCCCAGTTCGACGCATTAACAATAAATTATTTTCACCAAGGCATTCCACGTATATATTCTTATAAGAGTAGCATGATGAACATGCACTAATATTGATATCTATGTTTTATGTACACATTAGAGTCACTATATTTTACTAGGTTCATTAAAAGTTAAGTTTTAGTGTCTAATTTGTAATTAAGAGTGCCCCAACAAAGAGTCTTTCTTCTCTTTTGTTTTGCTGCCTAAACCCACTGACTCTGGGAGCACCACCGACGCGTAATTAGCTTTGTACACCCTGTGTACATCTTTAGCCACAAGTCGGTCTCAGACTTAGATCTATTTTTGGTCAGTGTCTGATACAATAACCTGTTGCGGAACTACCTTTAGTAGATAGTACAATGCAGGTTACAGGCCCAAAAAGTGTCAGCGCTGTTAGTGTTGGCGGCGCAGGGACCGCGTTTATAGCCGGAGATGTGCGGCCGCTGATTAGGACAGTCTGTGTCGGGTCCTATGATGGATAGGCGAGTCGCAGTCTGGTATTCAAGCTGGAGAGGAATTGGCCTCCCGTCTCCCGTGCAATGCTTGGATCGGCTCAAGCGGTGATACTACAACAATGCGGACGGTATCTTTGATGTCCACCTGAACTCGTTAGCGGCATATTGGGCAGAGTTCTGACGCATTTCGTCACGACTACACATGACTTTTTCAAAGAGATGACTCCTAGAACTGAAGGAGCTCTATATAAAGGGCTCCTATTATAACAATCACCTGTGCAATCAATACTCTTAGAAAATCCATTAGTTGCTACACTTTTTAACTCTGACTCCTATGGCTGGTATCTATCTTATATAATACAGTGGGTATTGAAAGTTTGGGCACCCCAGGCAAAAATTCATTTTAATGTGCAAAAAGAAGCCAAGGAAAGATGGAAAACTCTCCAAAAGGCATCAAATTACAGATTAGACATTCTTATAACATGTCAAAAAAAGTTTGATTTTATTTCCATCATTTACACTTTCAAATGAACAGAAAACAAAAAATGGCGTCTGCAAAAGTTTGGGCACCCTGCAGAGTTAATACCTTGTACTGCCCCCTTTGGCAAGTATCACATCTTGTAAACTCTTTTTGTAGCCAGCCAAGAGTCTTTCAATTCTTGTTTGAGGTATCTTCACCCATTCTTCCTTACAAAAGTCTTGAGATTCCTGGGCTGTCTGTGACGCACTGCTCTTTAAAGGTCTATCCATAGATTTTCAATTATGTTGAGGTCAGGAGATTGTGAAGGCCATGGCAAAACCTTCAGTTTACGCCTCTTGACGTAATCCACCGTGGATTTTGAGGTGTGTTTAGGATCATTATCCATTTGTAGAAGCCAGCCTCTCTTTAACTTCAGCTTTTTCACAGATGGCATCAAGTTAGCGTCCAAAATTTGCTGGAATCTTATTGAATCCATTTTTCCTTCTACTCGTGAAATGTTCCCTGTGCCACTGGCTGCAATACAACCCCAAAGCATGATTGATCCACCCCCATGCTTAACAGTTGGACAGAGGTTCTTTTCATTAAATTCTGTGTCCTTCCTTCTCCAAACGTACCTTTGATCATTCTGGCCAAAAAGTTCTATTTTAACCTCATCGGTCCACAGAACTTTATTCCAAAATGCTTCAGGCTTGTCTATATGTTCATTTGCAAACTTCAAACGCTGATTTTTGTGGTGAGGATGTAGAAAAGGTTTTCTTCTGATGACTCTTCCATGAAGACCATATTTGTACAAGTATCTCTTTATAGTGGAATAGTGTACCACAACTCCAGTGTCTGACAGATCTTCCTGGAGGGATCGTGCAGTCAAACGTAGATTTTGACTTGCTTTTCTCACAATCCTGCGGGCTGTTCGGTCTGATATTTTTCTTGGTCTTCCAGGTCTTGCTTTAACTTCCACTGTTCCTGATGACTGCCATTTCTTAATTACATTCCGAACAGAGGATATGGGCATCTGATAATGCTTTGCTATCTTCTTATAGCCTTCTCCTGCATTGTGAGCGTCAACTATTCTTAGTTTCAGTGTTCTACACAACTGCTTAGAGGAACCCATGGTGCTGATTGTTGGAGCAAGGTCAGATGAGTCTGGGCTTTTAAAACCTTTGAGATTGACATCACCTGGTCTTTCAAGATGATGATTGAGAACAATCCATGACACTGCCAGGTCTCAGCTGTCCACAGGGGGCAGTACAAGGTATTAACTCTGCAGGGTGCCCAAACTTTTGCAGATGCCATTTTTTGTTTTCTGTTCTTTTGATAGTGTAAATGATGGAAATAAAATCAAACTTTTTTTGACATGTTATAAGAATGTCTAATCTGTAATTTGATGCCTTTTGGAGATTTTTCCATCTTTCCTTGGCTTCTTTTTGCACATTAAAATGATTTTTTGCCTGGGGTGCCCAAACTTTCGATCCCCACTGTATATTTGATCAAACATACACATTGGAAAATAAAAATTAAGCTCAATAATATTTTGTACATTAATATATATTAAAAATAATATATCTAATCAGGGCCATAACTACGTGTGTGCCAAGTGGACCTAGCACACAGCGCAGTTGCCCTGAGGGCGCATGGACAGCGGCATGTAATGAGTCAAATTGACTCATTACATGCCGCCTCTGCTGTGTGCGCCGCGCTGTGGAGGGAGGAGAGAGCAGCGCTGGGATGCGGTTCCTCCATCCCAGCATCCACAGCAGCGCCGGGCAGCCAATACGGAAGGAGAGGGGACAGCTGCAGCGGCGCTTACTACCAATGAAATAGCGCTGCTGCGGCTCCAGTACCCCTCCCTCCTCCTCCTTGTCCGATGCCTGCACCGAGGGAGCTGCCAGCACGAGGAGCCTGTCAGCGGGGAGATGGTAAGTATATCTCTCTCTCAGTCTGCCATAATGTGTAAAAAAGCGGGACTGGCTGCCGCAATGTGTAAAAAGGGGTACACCGTCTGCCGTAATATGTGAAAAGGGGGACTGGCTGCCGTAATGTGTAAAAAGGGGGACTGGCTGCCGTAATGTGTAAAAAGGGGGACTGGCTGCCGCATTGTGTAAAAAGGGGTACACCATCTGCCCTAATGTGTAAAAAGGGGGACTGGCTGCCATAATGTGTAAAAATGGGGACTGGCTGCCGTAATGTGTAAAAAGGGGGCCTGGCTGCTGTAATGTGTAAAAAGGGGGCCTGGCTGCCGTAATGTGTAAAAAGGGGGACTGGATGCCGTAATGTGTAAAAAGGGGGACTGGATGCCGCCATGTGTAAAAAGGGGTACACCGTCTGCCGTAATATGTAAAAAGGGGGCCTGGCTGCCGTAATGTGTAAAAAGGGGGACTGGCTGCCGTAATGTGTAAAAAGAGGAACACCGTCTGCCGCAATGTGTAAAAAGGGGGACTGGCTGCCGTAAAGTGTAAAAAGGGGGACTGGATGCCGCCATGTGTAAAAAGAGGGACACCGTCTGCCGTAATATGTAAAAAGGGGGCCTGGCTGCCGCAATGTGTAAAAAGGGGGACTGGCTGCCGTAATGTGTAAAAACGGGGACGCCGTCTGCTGTAATGTGTAAAAAGGGGACGCTGTCTGCCGTAATGTTAAAAAAGGGGATGCTGTCTGCTGTAATGTGTAAAAAAGGAGGACGCGGTCTGCTGTAATGTGTAAAAAAGGGGACGCTGTCTGCCGTAATGTGTAAAAAAGGGGACGCTGTCTGCCGTAATGTGTAAAAAGGGGATGCTGTCTGCCGTAATGTGTAAAAAGGGGGACTGTCTGCTGTAATGTATAAAAGGGGCTCTACCTGGTGTAGTGGCACTACTGTGCAGCGTAATTTGAATAATGGAGACTACTGTGCACCGTAGTATGAATAGCTATTATTTTGTGGCCTCGCCCCTTCCCCATGAAGCCACGCCCCTATATATTTTTCGCGCGCTTACGGTGCGCACTGCCCCTATCTTACATGGGGGGCGCCAATGTCGTTTCTTGCACACAGCGCTAAAATGCCTAGTTACGGCACTGTATCTAAAATAAACATTATACAGAATGGCAGAACTATATAACTGATAAAGATATTATAAACAGAGTAAGCAGATAAACTCCAACACTATTAGTGAGATTGTATGGAGCATATATCTATCTTAAACATATTGAAAGATACCTATATATAGCATCTGATATGAATTATGTGGTAAGAAACCATACATAATACAAAGATTTTCTATTCAAGTGTGTGAATAATATCTAACCATACTCTTTTGGTTTATAGACAGTTTAATAAATGTAAATCTATTATCTTGTTTTGTTTTATTTTGCTCAATACTTTACAGATGTCTTACTAAAGAGTAACAATAAAAATATCTCTTTATACTATAATTTAATTGCCCAATTCATGTTACATTACTAAATAAAATATAAGAAGGTGAGAAAAGAGAAGGGAAAGGAAAATTATCTCTTAAGGAGTGGAGAGGGGAGAAGAAATATGTGAAATGAACTGAATGTGTACTAAGGGTCAATTTCAATACACTCATTGAGTCCGTTGGGAACGAGGGTCCTCAATTCGTGTATCCAGAAATTTTACCTCAGACACAGTCTATTGTATCTATCTCCACCCCTTTTAGTAATATTGATTATCTCAATGCCTATTAATTTTAAACCCTTTGGATCTCTATTATGACAGTCAAAACAATGTTTAAAGACCCCATGATTCATAAAGCCTTTAAGGATGTTTCGTCTGTGTTCTAGGAACTGGGCTCTTAGTTTATGTGTAGTTCTCCCCACATAGTGGAAACCACAAGGGTAAACTAATAGATAAATGACATGCTCGCTAATACAATTGATGAAAGATTTAATTGTAAACTCATCTCCCGAAGTAGAAGCAAAATAATGTATGTTGTGTCACGATCCGGGTATCTGGACGCCATTACTTACCCTTCAGATGCCTCCTAAGGCGGGCTCAGCGTTCCAGGACCGGATTCCGCTGTTCCTGAGTTTCCACATACAGAGTGGTCTTTTCATCAGCCGCGGCCTCCGCTGTGCCCGCGTGGTTAAATGTGCATCTATCAGCCTGGCGTCTCCTGTCTCCGGTGGCCGGCGCCGCCATTACTGTTTCCCAGACCACATGGATTACAAACCAAACTTCCCTCCAAGTGTCTGCATGGGCGCAGCCATCTTGGATTCTGTCATCTGATCATTTCCACCAATCTGCTGTCTGTGTTGTTGATTTGCATAATTGCCTAGCCAACCCCTTCCTTGCTGCAGGTATAAGTAAGCTGTACCTGAGCAAGGAAGACGTCAGTGCTTTGGTTGTCAAACCTAGTTCCTGTTTGTCTCTCTTCTATGATTGTCTTCCAGGTTCCAGCTCCTGTCTCAAGACTTCCACCATAGAGACCCGCACCAGCATTCCACCTGCGGTGTAGCCTGACTCTCCAATCCATTGTGGATTCATCTGTTTCCAGCTACAACACTACCTGCTTCCAGCCTCAGCTTCCAGCAGAGTACAGCTTCCCTTAAAGGGCCGGTGTCCTTTCTACACTTTACCACTCTCCACCGGAATTATTATTTCTCCGCTCTCAAGTTCTACATTTCAGTTCACATTTCATCGCTCCCAAAGTTCATTTATTATTTAACTGGTTCCAGCCAGTATCCACTCCGTGCTAACAACAGTCTGGTTCCAGCCAGTATCCACAGCAGCTGTTTTACCTTCAGCAACCCAGCTCTTCCTGGAACACCAGCTGGTATAATCCTGGGTTATCTCCATTGCTACAGCCGGGCCTGGTAAGGACTTTCCATCTAGAAGATCATAAGAACTATCTCACACTACCAGTGCCCTGTGGCTCCTGCCATGCTGTAGTACTCAGGAACTGTATTTATTCTTTGCTGACTTTTACGTTTTCTTTTATTGCTGCTGTGATGCGGAGTTGTCATAATAAACATCATTGACTTTTATCTAAGTTGTCGTGGTCACGCCTTCGGGCAGTTATTATTCATGTTACTTACATGTCCAGGGGTCTGATACAACCTCCCAGGTTCCGGTACATCTCAGCCCCTACAACTGAGGCTGCCTCCCGTCAGCTCAGGCCCTCAGTTGTGACAGTAAGCACTGACCTAATGAATCCAGCCGGAGACCAGGATCAAGCGGCCAGGCCGATGCAAGAACTGGCAGCCCGACTAGAACATCAGGAGGCTGCACAGGGCCACATCATCCGCTGTCTCCAGGATCTCTCTACTCGGCTGGATGGGATTCAGACAACTCTCCGTGGATCAGGCGCGTCTGGTGCGTCAACCACAGTGACTCCAGCTATAACCCCACCCACCTTACCCATTTCTGCTCCACGTCTTCATCTTCCAACGCCAGCAAAATTTGACGGATCTCCAAGATTCTGCAGGGGATTTCTCAACCAGTGTGAGATTCAGTTTGAGCTACAACCTGGCAATTTTCCCAGTGACCGTACAAAAATTGCCTACATTATTTCTCTTCTCAGTGGCTCAGCCCTTGATTGGGCATCACCGTTATGGGAGAGGTCCGACACCCTGCTATCTTCTTACACTGCATTTGTGTCAACATTCAGGCGCATCTTCGACGAGCCAGGCCGGGTAACTTCAGCTTCGTCTGAGATTCTCCGTTTACGCCAGGAATCACGTACTGTAGGACAATATCTTATACAGTTCCAGATCCTGGCATCCGAACTGGCATGGAACGACGAGGCCCTGTATGCTGCATTCTGGCATGGTTTATCCGAGCGTATTAAAGATGAGTTAGCTACCAGAGACTTACCCTCCAAGTTAGATGAGCTAATCTCACTTTGTACGAAAGTTGACTTGCGTTTCAGAGAGAGAGCAACTGAGCGTGGAAGATCATCTGCTCCAAAATCTTCTACTCCTCCTCCTCGCCAACTGTCACCAACTACAGATGAACCCATGCAAATTGGCCGTTCCCGTTTAACTCCTGCTGAGCGCCGAAGACGTCTCTCCGAGTTTCTCTGTCTGTATTGTGCAGCTCCGTCTCACACCATTAATGCCTGTCCCAAACGTCCGGGAAACTCCAAATCCTAGCTCGCCAAGGAGAGGGCCGGCTAGGAGTAATGATCTCCTCTCCATCTCCTCAAGATTGTAACCTCCCAGTCTCGCTTCAAGTTGCTCAACGTTATCAGAACGTCATTGCCCTCCTGGATTCCGGAGCAGCTGGGAACTTTATTACTGAAGCCTATGTTAAACGGTGGTCCCTACCCACCGAGAGACTTCCTTCGTCCTTTTCCTTAACTGCTGTGGATGGCAGTAAAATTTTTGATACAGTTATTTCTCTAAGGACTCTACCAGTTCGTCTGAGAGTGGGAGTTCTTCATTCCGAACTTATTTCATTTTTAGTGATTCCAAGAGCCACACATCCTGTGGTCCTGGGCCTTCCATGGCTCCGTCTTCACAATCCTACAATTGATTGGACGACTACGCAAATCCTGGCATGGGGTTCCTCCTGTACTAAGACATGTTTGTTTAAAGTGTTGCCTGTCTGTTCTTCCTCCCCCAGGTCGTCTGATGTTCCACCTCCTCCATATCAAGATTTCACGGATGTGTTCAGTAAAGCTTCTGCTGATATCCTTCCTCCTCATAGAGAATGGGACTGCCCGATTGATCTCGTTCCAGGGAAGGTTCCACCTCGAGGCCGAACTTATCCGTTGTCTCTCCCCGAGACACATTCTATGGAGGAATACATTAAAGAGAACCTAGCAAAGGGGTTCATTCGACCTTCTTCTTCTCCAGCCGGCGCAGGCTTCTTTTTTGTAAAGAAGAAAGATGGTGGTCTGCGGCCGTGCATCGACTACAGAGGTTTGAACGACATTACCATCAAGAACCGCTATCCTTTACCCCTGATTACTGAGCTCTTTGACAGAGTTAGCGGAGCTACCATCTTTACAAAGCTGGACCTGAGAGGTGCATACAATCTCATCCGGATCCGTGAGGGTGACGAGTGGAAGACCGCATTTAACACCCGTGACGGACATTATGAGTACCTCGTCATGCCCTTCGGATTGAGCAATGCTCCAGCTGTCTTCCAGCATTTCGTCAATGAGATCTTCAGAGACATTCTATACCGTCATGTCGTGGTCTATCTAGATGATATCCTCATTTTTGCCAACGATTTAGAGGAACATCGTTTCTGGGTAAAGGAGGTTCTGTCCCGTCTCCGTGTCAATCATCTCTACTGCAAATTAGAGAAATGCGTCTTTGAAGTCAAGTCCATTCCGTTTCTAGGGTACATTGTGTCCGGTTCCGGACTAGAGATGGATCCTGAGAAACTACAAGCAATCCAGAATTGGCCGGTACCCTTAACCCTCAAAGGGGTCCAGAGGTTCTTAGGGTTCGCCAATTATTACCAAAAGTTTATACGAGACTTTTCCACCATTGTGGCGCCTATTACTGCTTTCACCAAGAAGGGTGCTAACCCGTCCAAGTGGTCTGAAGAAGCCATGCAAGCTTTTCATCTTTTAAAACAGAGGTTCATCTCTGCACCTGTCCTGAAACAGCCTGACATCGACTCTCCTTTCATCTTAGAGGTGGATGCCTCCTCCGTTGGAGTAGGAGCGGTGTTATCTCAGAGGGCTAAAGATGGTCATTTACATCCTTGCAGTTTCTTCTCACGGAAGTTCTCCCCAGCGGAGCGCAACTATGCCATTGGCGACCAGGAGTTGCTAGCCATCAAGCTCGCTCTAGAGGAGTGGAGATATCTGTTGGAGGGAGCTTCTCATTCAATCACCATCCTTACAGACCACAAGAACCTTCTATATCTAAAAGGCGCACAATGTCTCAACCCTCGTCAGGCCAGATGGGCACTTTTCTTTTCCAGGTTCGACTTTAAACTCCAGTTCTGTCCGGGCTCTCAGAATCGCAAGGCCGATGCCCTTTCCCGCTCATGGGAGCAAGAAAATGAGTCAGAGTCTTCAGACAAGCATCCTATTATAAATCCGTTGGCATTCTCCACGGTAGGGATGGACTCTACGCCCCCATCAGGGAAAAGTTTTGTGAAGCCGACACTAAGGAAGAAGCTCATGCATTGGGCCCATGCTTCCCGTTTTGCCGGACATACAGGTATCCAAAAAACCCTGGAGTTTATCTCTAGGTCCTATTGGTGGCCAACTCTGAAAAAGGACGTTTTGGAGTTTATTGCATCTTGCCCAAAGTGTGCTCAACATAAAGTATCCCGCCAGTCGCCTGCGGGGCAACTGGTTCCACTATCTGTTCCCCGTCGACCATGGACCCATTTGTCGATGGATTTTATTACAGATTTGCCCATGTGCAACAAGTTCAATACCATCTGGGTGGTAGTTGACCGGTTCACCAAGATGGCACACTTCATTCCTCTCACCGGTCTTCCGTCAGCTTCCAAGTTGGCTCAAGTATTCATACAAGAGATCTTCCGACTCCACGGTCTTCCAGAAGAAATTATCTCAGATCGAGGAGTTCAATTCACAGCCAAATTCTGGCGAAGTTTATGTCAAGTCCTCCAAGTCAAGTTAAAGTTTTCCACGGCTTACCATCCTCAGACCAATGGTCAAACTGAGAGGGTGAATCAGGACTTGGAGGCCTTCCTCCGCATCTATGTGTCCTCCTCTCAAGATGACTGGGTTCAATTACTTCCCTGGGCCGAGTTCTGTCATAACAACCAGTATCATTCTTCATCTTCTTCAACACCATTCTTCACCAACTTTGGATTCCACCCTAAAGTCCCTGAGTTCCAACCGCTTCCAGCAACTTCTGTTCCCGCAGTGGATATCACCTTGCATCAGTTTGCCAATATCTGGAAGAGCGTACGATCAGCTCTGCTCAAGGCATCGTTCAGGTACAAGAAGTTTGCGGATAAGAAGCGTCGAGCAGTTCCTGCTCTCAAGGTGGGTGATCGGGTATGGTTATCCACGAAGAATTTGAGGTTAAGAGTTCCCAGTATGAAGTTTGCACCTCGCTACATCGGTCCTTTCAAAATTGATCAAGTCATCAATCCTGTTGCTTACAGACTCCAGTTACCTCCCTTCTTAAAAATACCCAGGACATTCCATGTTTCCCTGTTGAAACCGCTAATCTTGAATCGGTTTCATTCCTCACTTCCACCAACTCCGAAAGTCCAAACTCAACGAGGCGTTGAGTATGAAGTGGCCAAGATCCTGGACTCACGTCACCGTTACGGTCAACTTCAGTATCTCATTGACTGGAAGGGCTATGGTCCTGAAGAACGCTCTTGGACCAATGCCTCTGACGTCCATGCTCCTGCCTTGGTCCGAAATTTCCACGCAAAGTTTCCTTTAAAGCCTAAGAAGTGTCCTGGGGCCACTCCTAAAGGGGGGGGTGCTGTCACGATCCGGGTATCTGGACGCCATTACTTACCCTTCAGATGCCTCCTAAGGCGGGCTCAGCGTTCCAGGACCGGATTCCGCTGTTCCTGAGTTTCCACATACAGAGTGGTCTTTTCATCAGCCGCGGCCTCCGCTGTGCCCGCGTGGTTAAATGTGCATCTATCAGCCTGGCGTCTCCTGTCTCCGGTGGCCGGCGCCGCCATTACTGTTTCCCAGACCACATGGATTACAAACCAAACTTCCCTCCAAGTGTCTGCATGGGCGCAGCCATCTTGGATTCTGTCATCTGATCATTTCCACCAATCTGCTGTCTGTGTTGTTGATTTGCATAATTGCCTAGCCAACCCCTTCCTTGCTGCAGGTATAAGTAAGCTGTACCTGAGCAAGGAAGACGTCAGTGCTTTGGTTGTCAAACCTAGTTCCTGTTTGTCTCTCTTCTATGATTGTCTTCCAGGTTCCAGCTCCTGTCTCAAGACTTCCACCATAGAGACCCGCACCAGCATTCCACCTGCGGTGTAGCCTGACTCTCCAATCCATTGTGGATTCATCTGTTTCCAGCTACAACACTACCTGCTTCCAGCCTCAGCTTCCAGCAGAGTACAGCTTCCCTTAAAGGGCCGGTGTCCTTTCTACACTTTACCACTCTCCACCGGAATTATTATTTCTCCGCTCTCAAGTTCTACATTTCAGTTCACATTTCATCGCTCCCAAAGTTCATTTATTATTTAACTGGTTCCAGCCAGTATCCACTCCGTGCTAACAACAGTCTGGTTCCAGCCAGTATCCACAGCAGCTGTTTTACCTTCAGCAACCCAGCTCTTCCTGGAACACCAGCTGGTATAATCCTGGGTTATCTCCATTGCTACAGCCGGGCCTGGTAAGGACTTTCCATCTAGAAGATCATAAGAACTATCTCACACTACCAGTGCCCTGTGGCTCCTGCCATGCTGTAGTACTCAGGAACTGTATTTATTCTTTGCTGACTTTTACGTTTTCTTTTATTGCTGCTGTGATGCGGAGTTGTCATAATAAACATCATTGACTTTTATCTAAGTTGTCGTGGTCACGCCTTCGGGCAGTTATTATTCATGTTACTTACATGTCCAGGGGTCTGATACAACCTCCCAGGTTCCGGTACATCTCAGCCCCTACAACTGAGGCTGCCTCCCGTCAGCTCAGGCCCTCAGTTGTGACATGTTGTTTGTGATGTGGTTACAGGTAATACAATTACCAGAACCACATCTATAACAACCTGTAGGTTTCTTTGTAAGCCAAGAGCTAGATGAATCTTGTGTATTTGTACCCAAATTTATTTTATCTATAAATAGGCTAGGGGCTAGGTGTTGTGTCAAATTCTCAGATTTTTTTAAAATGATAGAGGGAGCATCTCCAATCTCTGTTCTTAAAACTTTATCAGTTAGAAGAATGGAAACATTATCGTTAAGAATCTTTTTTATCTTCCCTGCAGCACTATTGAATTTTGATTGGAAATGTGGAAGCTCATTTTTGAATGATGTATTCTTAACCTTGTATTTAAGAAGATGCTCTCGGTCCAACATACTCGCTTCTTTCAACGCAGAATCAATGAGATCTGAGGGATCACCTCTGGAGCAGAGAGTACTAGTTAGTTCCTGTGCTTGTAAATTATAATCATGGGTATTGCTACAGTTTCGTCGTAACTGGCGCAATTGACCCAGAGGTATATTTTTGACCCATGGTTTATAATGCATGCTGTCATAGTGGAGGAAATTAAAATTATCAACCTCTTTTCTATAAGTTTTTGTAGTAATATTACCATCTAGGATGGTTATAGAAATATCAAGAAAGGAGATGAACGTATTGTCCACAGTGCCCGTGAACTGTAAATTATAATTGTTTAAATTTAAAAGTGAGGTGAGATTGGTGAAACATGAAAAATCCCCATCAAATATAAAAAAACAAATCATCTATGTAACGGCCATAGAAAACAAGGTCCGCGCCCAAGTCCTGCCCCCATATGTGCGCATCCTCGAACACGCCCATATATATGTTGGCGAAACTGGGCACAAACCTCATTCCCATGGCCGTTCCCAGTGTCTGTAAATAATAATGGTCATTAAACAAAAAATAATTGTGTGACAATATAAATGATATAGAATCCACAATAAATCTACGCAGTCTCTCTGATATATTATCTGTTTTCTTCAACTCTTGTTCAATTACTGCAACCCCTTTAACATGAGCAATATTGGAATATAGTGAATTAACATCACATGTTGCAAAAAAATTGGTATTTTTCCATTCAATTTTCAGAATGGAATTTAGAAAAGCAGTAGTATCTTTAATATGGAAGCACAGAGAGACTGCGTGTGGTTGTAAAAAAATATCAACAAAATGTGATAAATAAAGGTTTATTCATTTTGGAAGCAGGCTGATGGGCAGCCCAGGCACGTATTGGTTTGGGCTTGGTAGATTTGTGCGTGACTTGTTCGGGTACGCCTGACCCCTTGCTTTACCTGGAGGCTGAAAGGAACGAAAAGGAAGTACTCTTAGCCTTCAGAACTGAAGGAGTAGTACTAGTTAGACAAGCCGTTTTAGACGACGCTAAATCAGCAACAATCTTGTTGAGGTCTTCCCCAAAAAGTATATTCCCCTTAAAGGGTATCACCTCCAAGGTCTTTTTAGAATGCAGGTCAACAGACCAGGACCGCAACCATAGAATCCTGCGAGCCAGACTGGATGTAGTGGCCACCTTGGCCGCCAGGACACCTGCATCAGAAGCCGCCTCCTGAAAGTAATGAGAGGCCGTAATGATATAGGAAAGACACTGTCTAGCATTATCAGAAAAATTAGAAGGTATTTCCGCTTCAACTTCCTGAAGCCAGGCTTCAATAGCTTTCACTGCCCAGGCAGCTGCTATAGTGTGTCTATGCACGGCCCCTGCAAGAGTGTAAATGGACTTCAAGCAGCCCTCCACACGTTTATCCGTCGGTTCCTTCAGGGAGGTGACAGTAGTGACAGGCAGAGCTGAGGACACCACCAGGCGTGCAACCTGCGAGTCCACCGGAGGTGGGGTCTCCCAATTCTTACTGATCTCTGTGGCAAGGGGATAATGAGCCAGCATCTTTTAAGTTAGTGAAAATTTCGTACCTGGAGATTCCCAGGATTCCTGACATAGGTCAACCAGATGGTCAGAATGGGGTAGAAGCACTTTAGTCACCTTCTGACGTTTAAACTTATCTGGTTTCTTAGAGGTAGTAGAAGGCTCCTCATCTTCCTCTTTTTGAAGAATGAACCCGATGGCCTCCAAGAGGTCAGGAACATCCACTAGTGTCAGAGTTTCCTCATCTGAAGTATCAGGATCAGTATCAGTGGGGTCAGTGTAAGCGCCATCTTCATCGGAAGCAATATTCGGGACATGTGTGGATTGTGATGAGGTAATGGCCCGTTTAGAGGACCCCTTGGTCTTAGGCAGGCGAGTTAGCTTTTTGTTTAACCAGAGTCTGGTTTAATTGCTGTAACTGAGAAGACAGAGTATCCACCCATGGCAGATTAACTGCAAGGACAATATGTGGCTGTAATGGCACAGAAGGTCCCATAGGGGACGAAAGCCTAGTTACCAGCATAGTCAGTAAAGTATTAAAGGTAACCCATGGTGGGACTTGATCTGCCCCTGGTGCGCAGATACCCCCATACCTGAACCCTCTGCTGCTATATTTTCCTCATGACCGTCCATGGCGTAAGCACTGCCCGGTGCAGGATAAGCCCCAGAGTGAGTCCTATCCTGTCTAGCAGACATTACTTGGAAGCGTATCCTTAGGGTGACCAAAAGTACAATATAAGCAGACAGAATACCTGTCAAAAAAAAGTTGCCCCACTCAGGGTATAGAATATAGGGATAGCAAAACCTGTGGGATACACGGAATAGAAATCACACAGCAGCTACTGGCACACACAAACAGTCACATGTACAATGCAGTAATTATTACAAACAATAAAACTGCACTGGACTAGCAATACTAAGTAATACAGAGTAATGCTAAATAACAACATAGATATAACAATGCACAGTGAAACTGGATATATATCACAGGGTCAGGGCCGGCAACAGAAATCTCGGGGCCCCGTACAGTGATATCTGTGGGGCCCCATCTAATTTTATATATATATGTATACTATCTATCTATCTATCTATCTATCTATCTATCCACACACAGAGGCTCCAGCAGGGGCTATGCTGCAGACAAGACCAGCACTCCATTCATAGCATAAAGTGATTTAATGTCATCCAAGACACGACTAGTGCAAAGTCAGCATATAGCATATTGGAATATTCTCACAAATAACGTCCATGCTGGGGACATGTGTCCAACCCAGCTGTGGCTCCCTCAGTCTGTCTGTCCCCAATGACTACATGCTGCATTCCCAGCTCCCCTACCCTATGCCAAAGCAATATATACCCCTCACCAATCCACTCTTACCCCGGGGAGAGATTAACCTGCGCTGCACTTTCCACTATCCAGACCCGCACACCACACAGCAGATACCATGCGGCCCTCACACCCCACCAGAAGAGGCCAGCACAGGGCACAGGAATCCTGCCCAGCGGAGCTGCTGCCATGTCCCATAACTGCTTGCAACAGATAGGGACCCGGAATAGCAGGTGCACACTTGCGCCGCATAATGACTGTGTGTAAGAGGCTCCTGTCACTCTGAGGCTCCATTGTAGAGAGAGCACACCCCCTTTTTCATTTTGTACTTTTGTACTGAGCCCTTAGGGAGCCCTGGCACTCTCCACATGGCCAGCTGTCTCAGTCCTATACAGCGCAGACTTGCTACCCCCGCCCTCCTGATTACTCTGAGGCTGCGCCCACACCACCTATTTGGACAAGACGGCTCACATCCCTGACGGTCACTAAGTGGCATATCCTTGGGGCCCCTCTGACCCTTGGGGCCCAGTACAGTTGTCCCCTTTGACCCCCCCTGTCGCCGGCCCTGCACAGGGTACTTGTACTAAACAACCCTTTATGCATGCACTCTCTTTCTTAACTAAGGCTGTCTAAAAACATGTAGAATATTTAAGTGCCCTGTAAATGCACATCGCTGGATGCAGGCGGCTTTACAGAGGAGACAGAGCCCAGCAGTCCCAGGATCAGCGCAGAATGTGAGAAATGGCACCCAAACGCTGACTGGGAGTAAGGGAGGCAGAGAGAAGCAGCTCCAGGGAGGGAACATTTGCACTAAATGGCGCCCAGGGTTGGGGGAGGGGCTACAGGTCAGAGCCTTATCCCCTTGCTGGACTTCACCACCGGGTACTACGGATTTTTCGTAAAATCCAGCCTGTGCCCTTGCCCTGGTGGTCTAGTGGGGTCCCTGTATGGCCAGTGTCCACGCCAGTGTGCTGGATTGCGATTTCAGCGGGTCCCGCCTGGGGGACCCTCTTATCTCCTCCCTTGGTGCGGCCACGTGATCCTGGAGAGCAGCAGTGAGTGTGTGTGCCCTGATGGGGACCGGAGCCCTCCACTGTAAGTACCCAGCAACCAGGGCACGGGAGTATACAGCCCCACTGGGGGAGGTGATGGAGCTGCAGCATGAGATGTCAGCGTGACATCTAGTATTCAATACCTATGCTGCAGCCCTTGAAGTCTTCTATTTTCCATTATAAAAGCTCGCAGGCACCAAATTACAAACCGAGCTCCTGTGCACGGAGGCGGGATTATAGAGGAGGCGGCCCTATGCATCTTGGGAACAGTCAAAGCTTTTAGCCTGTTGGTGCCTTGGATCAAGATCCTACTCTACATCCCCGCTGCAGAAAAAGGCTTTTGTGTAAACAAATAATTCATATACATGTTCATTAACTATTCTTATCAGTAATTCCATTTCTTCAAAGTACGGCATGGCAGCCTTAATTATGAATACAAACCTATTCTCACTAGGTCGAAATGGTTAATATTAAACTTCCACACCCACTATCCAATAGTATACTAGTTCGCTCCTCCCATCAATGGGATAAATTTACTAAGGTGGGGAGATTATTGTTTGTTTTTTAGAACTGGTGATGTTGCCCATAGCAACCAGATTCTACTTTAGCTAGCTGCTTCTAGAAGATAATATAATCTGATTTGTTGCTATTGGCAACATCACCAGTTCTAAAAAAAAAAATCCCACCATAGTAAATTTACCCCAATGTGTGTATTTGGAGTGTTTTAGGATTTAACCTAACACACATTGACAATCACCAAAATCCCCTTCTGCCCCCTCGTGTTCTAAGTGATGTGCCCATGCATGTCAGACATAAGGTAGTGCAGACCTTTATGGGGTCCAAAGGAAAATACACGTTATGGTAAGAATGTACCATTGATAACGGTATTTCTCCTAAGTCCACAGGATACAATGGGATATGATGAAGCAACAACGGATTTGCACCAATTGGTTAAAGCTTTTCTGGCCTCCCAGCATGCAACGGGCCCGTCCATATATGCCTGCCTCCTTGCTCAGGCAAATCAGTTGTATTCCAAAGCTCAAGGTAGGAGCATCATAGATAGCCCTAATCAGGCGAGAAGAACACACATGCACACCCTTCCGTAGAAGGAAGAGGTTAGTGAGTAAAAGGATCCTCAAATCAAGTGCGTCAGTGTGGGATCCCTGTGGATCCTGTGGACTTAGGAGAAATACCGTTATCAACGGTAAGTTTTTACCAGAACGTATATTTCTCCGGCAGGGTCCACAGGATAACAATGGGATTTCCCAAAGCAATTTAGTGGTGGGGACGCTCCTGATTGGATAGGAGAATCCTTCGCCCGAATTCAGAATCATGAGAGGCAAAGGTATCCAAGGCATAATGTCTAATGAATCTGTTAATGGAAGACCATGTGGCTGCCTTACATATCTGTTCTGCTGAAGCACCACGTTGTGCTGCCCATGATGGACCTACCTTGCGAGTCGACTGAGCAGAGACATTAGCCGGATCAGGGAGATCAGCCTGAGAATATGCTTCTGAAATAGTCATTCGAAGCCATCTAGCCAGTGTCTGCTTATCAGCAGCCCATCCTCTTGTGAAATCCGTAGAGCATGAAGAGAGAATCTGTCTTTCTGATGGCACTGGTACAATCCACGTCGATCCTTAATGCACAGACCACATCCAGCGTTGCATCTCCCGCAGAAAGGACCGGTGCCTGAAAAGCCGGGACTACAATTTCTTAATTAAGGTGGAATTTAGACACCACCTTCGGAAGATAAAGCAGTTCTCAGAACTAGATCTGGGTATCTGGAGAAAAAAAAAAAAAAAAAAAATCAGAAATGGGGAATGACATGGTAATGCCCCTAATTCTGATACTCTTCTAGCTGACACAATAGCCAGTAGAAAGAGAACTTTAGCTGTCAACCATTTAAGATCCACTGTATTAAGTGGTTCAAACGGGGCAACTTGAAGGGCTTTCAGGACTAGACTTCAGTCCCAAGGCACTGTAGGAACAAATGGAGGTTGAATGTGCAGCATTCCCTGTAACAAAGTACGCACATCCTGTAAATTGCCAATTTTCTTTTGGAACCATACAGTCAGTCAGTGCAGACACTTGCACTTTCAAGGAAGCCACCTTCAAACCTTTATCCATTCCTGCCTGAAGGAATGCAAAGACCCTGGAAATTCTGAAAGACTTAGGGTCCATTTTCTGTTCACTGCACCAATGAATATAGGTTTGCCATATTCGGTGATAAATGCGAGCTGAGGAAGGTTTCCTTGCTCTCAGCATAGTTTGAATTACCTGTTGTGAGAATCCTCTTGACTTCAGGATAGAGGTTTCAAGAGCCATGCCGTCAAAGACAGTCGATCCAGATGTCTGCGATAACAAGGACCCTGCGTCAGTAGATCTGGACATTGAGGGAGCAGAAGTGGAACATCCATCGACATCCTCTGCAGATCTGTGTACCAATGTCTTCTGGGCTAAGCCGGAGCTATTAGTATCATGGAACCTTTCCTTGCTTTATCTTTCTTACCACCCTAGGTAATAGGGTGATTGGAGGAAACGCATAAGCCAGATGAAAATCCCATCTCACCGACAGGGCATCGATAAAGATCACTCTGGGATCCTTTGTTCTTGACCCGTATGCGAGCACTTTGTTGTTCAGCCGGGATGCCATGAGATCTATCTCTGGCAAACCCACTTGTCTACTAGAGTCTGAAAGACCGCCGGGTGTAGAGCCCATTCACTTTCCTGAATGGCGTGTCGACTGAGAAAGTCCGCTTCCCAGTTTAGGACTCCCGGAACGAACACTGCGGACAAGGCTGGATGATAAAGTTCTGCCCACTTTAGTATGTGACTTACCTCTTTCATCGCTTTTCAGCTGAGAGTTCCTCCCTGGTGGTTGAAGTACGCTACAGCCGTTGCATTGTCCGAGCGGATGTGGACTGGTTTTCCTCAAAGAATGTCCTTTGCCTGAATCCGTGCCATGTATATGGCCCGAATTTCCAATATATTTATTGACAGGCAACTTTCTTCCTTGGTCCATTGCCCCTGAAAACACAACCTTCCTGACACTGCTCCCCAACCCTGGAGACTGGCGTCTGTCGTCAGAATTTCCCAATCTGATATCCAAAAGGGTCTCCCCTTGTTCAGATGGGATGTCTGTAGCCACCAGGCTAATAAACTTACTTCTATCGTAAGAACCATAGTCTGTGTTTTTATCGTCTGATGCAACCCATTCCATTTGGCAAGAATCAGATGCTGCAGAGGCCTCGAGTGGAATTGTGCATAGTCCACTATGTCGAATGTCGACACCATCAAACCCATCACGCACATTGCTGAGTGAATGGATACCTTTGGACTGTGTAACAAGTCCTGAATCCTTGATTGAACCTTGGATATCTTGTTCAGAGGTAAAATTACTCTCTGAAGACTTGAATCCAGTACAGCCCCCAAGTGAGTCATCCGTTGTGACGGAACCAGAGACAATTTTGCCCAAATTTATGAGCCACCCGTAGTTCTGCAGACACGTTATTGTCTGTTGCAGATGACATAAGAGCAATTCCTGTGTCCGTGCCAGGATTAAAAGATTGTCAAGGTATGGAAATATTGTTATCCCCTGCTGGCAGAGATAAAAATACATTATGGTACGAACTTACTGTTGATAACGTGATTTCTCTTATGTCCACAGGTATCCACAGGATAACATTGGGATATGCTGGAGCGATAGCGGAAATGGCACCAAACTGTCACAAGCTTTCTGGCCTCCCAGGATGCATCGGGGCTTCACCATATAATCCCGCCCACTGACTCAGTCAAATAAGTTTTTTCCACAGTGATTAGGAAGGAGCATCAGGTAGAAACCTATTTAGGCGATAAGAACACACATACACACCCTTCCATGCAAGAGGTTTAGTGATTGTCAAGATCCTCAAATCAGGATTGTCAGGGTGGGACCCCTGTGGATACCTGTGGACATAAGATAAATCACGTTATCAACGGTAAGTTCTTACCATAACGTCTATTTCTCTGGCTGGGTCCACAGGATGACATTGGGATTCCCAAAGCCATTTTTAGTGGTGGGGACGCTCCTGATTACACAGGAGGACCTTTCGCCCGAAGTCTGCGTCATGAGAGGCAAAAGTATCCAAGGCATAATGTCTGATGAATGTGTTTATGGAAGACCATGTAGCTGCTTTACAAATCTGTTCTGCTGAAGCACCCTGTTGTGCTGCCCATGAAGGACCTACCTTACGTGTAGAGTGAGCAGAGACATTAGCCGGAGTAGGGAGATCGGCATGAGAATAAGCTTCTGATATTACCATTCTGAGCCATCTTGCCAGCGTCTGTTTACTAGCAGGCCATCCTCTACTATGAAATCCGTAGAGGATGAAGAGAGAGAGAGAGAGAGAGAGAGAGAGAGAGAATCTGTTTTTCTGATGGCACTAGTACGATCTATGTAGATTCTTAATGCTCGGACTATGTCCAGCGACGCTTCTCCCGCAGAAAGTCCCGATACCTGAAAAGCTGGGACTACAATTTCTTCGTTAAGGTGAAACTTTGAAACCACCTTCGGAAGATAACCAGATCTAGTTCTGAGAACTGCTTTATCTGGAAAAAAAACTTATGAAAGGAGACTTACACGACAGCGCTCCTAAATCTGATACTCTTCTAGCTGAGGCCATTGCCAGTAGAAAGAGTACTTTAGCTGTTAACCATTTAAGATCTGCTCTCTTAAGTGGTTCAAACGGAGGTCCCTGAAGGAATTTAAGAACCAGATTTAAATCCCAGGTAGCTACAGGAGGAACAAATAGAGGTTGAATGTGTACAACTCCCTGAAAGAAAGTACGCACATCCTGTAAATCAGCAATCTTTTGCTGAAACCATACAGTTAACGCTGATACCTGAACTCTCAAGGAAGCTACTTTCAAACCATTATCCAATCCTGCTTGAAGGAAATCCAAAATCCTGGATACTTTAAAAGATCTTGGATTCAAACTTTTTTCACTACACCAATGAATATAGGCTTGCCATATTCGATAATAAATACGAGCTGAAGAAGGTTTTCTTGCTCTAAGCATAGTTTGAATTACTTGTTTTGAAAATCCTCTAGCTTCTAAGATAGAGGTTTCAACAGCCACGCCGTCAAAGACAGACGATCCAGATGGCTGTGACAACAAGGACCCTGCATTAGCAGATCTGGACATTGAGGGAGCAGTATCGGTGCTTCCACGGACATTCTCAGTAGATCTGTGTACCAATGCCTTCTGGGCCAAGCTGGAGCTATTAGGATTATGGCTCCCTTTGCTTGCTTTATTTTTCTCACTACTCTGGGTAACAGATATTGGAGGGAACAGATATGCCAGATGAAATTTCCATTTTACTGACAGTGCATCTACAAGGACCGCTCCGGTATCCTTTGTTTTTGATCCGTACCTCGGAACTTTGTTGTTTAGACGAGACTCCATGAGATCAATCTCCGGTAGACCCCATCTGTTCACTGTGGTCTGAAACACTTCTGGGTGTAATGCCCATTCGGTTTCCTGAATGGTGTGTCAACTGAGAAAATCTGCTTCCCAGTTCAGTACACCTGGAACAAACACTGCTGACAATGCTGGAAGATGGAGCTCTGCCCATCTTAGTATGGGAGTTACTTCCTCCATCAATCTTTTGCTGTGAGTTCCTCCCTGGGAACTCACAGCAAAAGATTGAGGTACGCTACTGCTTTTGCATTGTCTGAGCGAATCTGGACCGGTCTTCCTTGCAGACTGTCCTTTGCCTGAACTAGAGCCATATAAATGGCCCTTATTTCCAACAGATTTAATGGCAGGCGACTTTCCCTTATGGACCATTTTCCCTGGAACCAAAGGCTTTCGAGTACCGCTCCCCAGCCTTGAAGACTGGCATCTGTTGTCAGGACTTGCCATTCTTTTATCCAAAAGGGTCTCCCCTTGTTTAAATGGTCTGTCTGTAGCCACCACGCTAGAGACCTTTTTACGTTTACTGGAAACTTTATCATCTGCTTTTTTATTGTCTGATGATTTCCGTTCCATTTGGTCAGAGTAAGGTGCTGTAATGGTCTGGAGTGGAGTGGAATTGCGCATATTCCACCATATCGAAGGTTGATACCATCAGACCCAACAGTTGCATTGCTGCATGTACTGATATTGTCTGAGTGCGCAACGCTTCCCGAGTCATGACCTGCACCTTGACTATCTTTTTCTCTGGTAAGAAAATGCTCTGTAGACCTGAATCCAATATGGCCCCCAAATGAACCATCCGCTGTGACGGATTCAGAGACGACTTTTCCCAGTTTATGAGGTACCCGTGTCTCTGTAAACAAACTACTGTCTGTTGAAGATAGCTCAAAAGTAACTACTGCGAATGTGCTAGGATTAACAGGTCATCGTGGTATGGAAATATTCTTATCCCCTGCTTGCGGAGATAAGCTGCCATCACCACCATAATTTTGGTAAAAACCCTGGGTGCTGTTGCTAGCCCGAAGGGCAAGGCTTGGAACTGAAAATGTTCCTGGAGGATGGCAAACCTGAGGTAACACTGATGCGACTGTGCTATAGGCAAATGTAGGTAAGCATCCTGTATATCCAGAGATACCATATAATCTCCCGGTTCCATAGCCAACATTATGGAGCATAATGTCTCCATGTGGAACATTGGAATCCAAATGCATTTGTTTAACATTTTGAGATTGAGAATTGGTCGAAATGACCCATTTGTCTTCTGAATCAAAAATAGATTGGAGTAAAACCCCTGTCCCCTTTGTGATGGAGGTACTAGGACAATCACACCTGACTGCAGTAACTTTTGGACTGCTACTTGCAGGGCATTGGCCTTCGACTCTATACGAGACGGGCTGGTGCAAAAAAATCTTTGAGGAGGTTGCCTCCTGAATGGGAACCCATACCCGTGAGATACCACCTTCTGCACCCAAGCATCTGTTGTCGACTGTTGCCATATGAGTGCAAAATGAAGGAGTTGGCCCCCAACCCTGGAGTCCTCCAGGCGGAGGCCCGTCTCTTCAGGCTGATAGTTTCTGTTCAGGCTTGGAAGCTGGCTTTCTACTAGCCCATTGCTTCTTACCCCTGGCTGATCTATTGAACTGGGGTTGCTTAGCCTCCTCTTTAGCTTTCACTTTGCCTTGCCATCGAAATGGCCGAAACTTTGAACCCCTAGTCTTAGGGCTATAACTAGCCGGAAATCTGACCTTTTTGGATTCAGCTTCCGATTCTAGAATATCAGACAATTGTTTTCCAAACAATATATTACCAATGAAAGGCAATGCTTCCAATTCTTTCTTGGATTCAGCATCTGCTTTCCAAGTGCGTAGCCAAACTGCTCTACGAGCAGCTACTGTCAAGGCTGATGCTTTAGAAGCAATCATACCCATATCAATTGCTGCTTCTTCCAAATATTGGGCAGCTTGTCTTAAACGGCTTAAATGATACTCTTGCTCCCTATTAGGAGAGAGGCCATTCTCTAGTTCCTCTATCCATTCGCCCATTGCCTTTGCTATCCAGGCCAAAGCCATAGCAGGTCTTACCACTGCTCCTGAGAGAGAAAATATATTTTTCAAGAAGCTATCTACCCTTCTGTCTGTGACATCATTTAGTGAGGTAGATGACAGTGGTAAAGCAGATTTATGCACAAGTCGCAGTACATGTGCATCTACTTTCGGAGGAACTTCTCTTTTCAAACAATCTGCAGCTGGAAATGGATAATAAGAATCCCACTTTTTCGGAATCTTATACTTTTTACTGGGCGTCGCCCAAGATTCTTCCATCATTTCCGTCAGATCATCTGACGCTGGGAATTCAGTTTTAACTGTCTTTGTTCGTTTAAACACAGGTGCTTTAGGATTTTGACACTGTTTTGGCTGATTCCTCCAACAGCCTTCATAGCATCAATAAGTTCAGCTACATCCTCTGAACTAAAACTCTGCGACTGATCATCATACTGAGTATTTGAATATACTGTATCATCATCATCATCTGTTGTATCATCTTGTGTAGTCTGCCACATAGAGATGTGCACTTGAAATTTTTCGGGTTTTGTGTTTTGGTTTTGGGTTCGGTTCCGCGGCCGTGTTTTGGGTTCGACCGCGTTTTGGCAAAACCTCACCGAATTTTTTTTGTCGGATTCGGGTGTGTTTTGGATTCGGGTGTTTTTTTCAAAAAACACTAAAAAACAGCTTAAATCGTAGAATTTGGGGGTCATTTTGATCCCATAGTATTATTAACCTCAATAACCATAATTTCCACTCATTTTCAGTCTATTCTGAATACCTCACACCTCACAATATTATTTTTAGTCCTAAAATTTGCACCAAGGTCGCTGGATGACTAAGCTAAGCGACCCTAGTGGCCGACACAAACACCTGGCCCATCTAGGAGTGGCACTGCAGTGTCACGCAGTATGGCCCTTCCAAAAAACCCTCCCCAAACAGCACATGACGCAAAGAAAAAGAGGCGCAATGAGGTAGCTGTGTGAGTAAGATAAGCGACCCTAGTGGCCGACACAAACACCTGGCCCATCTAGGAGTGGCACTGCAGTGTCACGCAGGATGTCCCTTCCAAAAAACCCTCCCCAAACAGCACATGACGCAAAGAAAAAAAGAGGCGCAATGAGGTAGCTGTGTGAGTAAGATAAGCGACCCTAGTGGCCGACACAAACACCTGGCCCATCTAGGAGTGGCACTGCAGTGTCACGCAGGATGGCCCTTCCAAAAAACACTCCCCAAACAGCACATGACGCAAAGAAAAAAAGAGGCGCAATGAGGTAGCTGTGTGAGTAAGATAAGCGACCCTAGTGGCCGACACAAACACCGGGCCCATCTAGGAGTGGCACTGCAGTGTCACGCAGGATGGCCCTTCCAAAAAACACTCCCCAAACAGCACATGACGCAAATAAAAAAAGAGGCGCAATGAGGTAGCTGTGTGAGTAAGATAAGCGACCCTAGTGGCCGACACAAACACCGGGCCCATCTAGGAGTGGCACTGCAGTGTCACGCAGGATGGCCCTTCCAAAAAACACTACCAAAATTGCACATGACGCAAAGAAAAATTAAAGAAAAAAGAGGTGCAAGATGGAATTGTCCTTGGGCCCTCCCACCCACCCTTATGTTGTATAAACAGGACATGCACACTTTAACCAACCCATCATTTCAGTGACAGGGTCTGCCACACGACTGTGACTGAAATGACGGGTTGGTTTGGACCCCCACCAAAAAAGAAGCAATTAATCTCTCCTTGCACAAACTGGCTCTACAGAGGCAAGATGTCCACCTCATCATCATCCTCCGATATATCACCGTGTACATCCCCCTCCTCACAGATTATCAATTCGTCCCCACTGGAATCCACCATCTCAGCTCCCTGTGTACTTTGTGGAGGCAATTGCTGCTGGTCAATGTCTCCACGGAGGAATTGATTATAATTAATTTTAATGAACATCATCTTCTCCACATTTTCTGGAAGTAACCTCGTACGCCGATTGCTGACAAGGTGAGCGGCGGCACTAAACACTCTTTCGGAGTACACACTTGTGGGAGGGCAACTTAGGTAGAATAAAGCCAGTTTGTGCAAGGGCCTCCAAATTGCCTCTTTTTCCTGCCAGTATAAGTACGGACTGTGTGACGTGCCTACTTGGATGCGGTCACTCATATAATCCTCCACCATTCTTTCAATGGGGAGAGAATCATATGCAGTGACAGTAGACGACATGTCCGTAATCGTTGACAGGTCCTTCAGTCCGGACCAGATGTCAGCATCAGCAGTCGCTCCAGACTGCCCTGCATCACCGCCAGCGGGTGGGCTCGGAATTCTGAGCCTTTTCCTCGCACCCCCAGTTGCGGGAGAATGTGAAGGAGGAGATGTTGACAGGTCGCGTTCCGCTTGACTTGACAATTTTCTCACCAGCAGGTCTTTGAACCCCAGCAGACTTGTGTCTGCCGGAAAGAGAGATCCAAGGTAGGTTTTAAATCTAGGATCGAGCACGGTGGCCAAAATGTAGTGCTCTGATTTCAACAGATTGACCACCCGTGAATCCTTGTTAAGCGAATTAAGGGCTCCATCCACAAGTCCCACATGCCTAGCGGAATCGCTCCCTTTTAGCTCCTCCTTCAATGCCTCCAGCTTCTTCTGCAAAAGCCTGATGAGGGGAATGACCTGACTCAGGCTGGCAGTGTCTGAACTGACTTCACGTGTGGCAAGTTCAAAGGGCAGCAGAACCTTGCACAACGTTGAAATCATTCTCCACTGCGCTTGAGTCAGGTGCATTCCACCTCCTATATCGTGCTGAATTGTATAGGCTTGAATGGCCTTTTGCTGCTCCTCCAACCTCTGAAGCATATATAGGGTTGAATTCCACCTCGTTACCACTTCTTGCTTCAGATGATGGCAGGGCAGGTTCAGGCGTTTTTGGTGTTGCTCCAGTCTTCTGTACGTGGTGCCTGTACGCCGAAAGTGTCCCGCAATTCTTCTGGCCACCGACAGCATCTCTTGCACGCCCCTGTCGTTTTTTAAAAAATTCTGCACCACCAAATTCAAGGTATGTGCAAAACATGGGACGTGCTGGAATTTGCCCAGATTTAATGCACACACAATATTGCTGGCGTTGTCCGATGCCACAAATCCACAGGAGAGTCCAATTGGGGTAAGCCATTCCGCGATGATCTTCCTCAGTTGCCGTAAGAGGTTTTCAGCTGTGTGCGTATTCTGGAAACCGGTGATACAAAGCGTAGCCTGCCTAGGAAAGAGTTGGCGTTTGCGAGATGCTGCTACTGGTGCCGCCGCTGCTGTTCTTGCGACGGGAGTCCATACATCTACCCAGTGGGCTGTCACAGTCATATAGTCCTGACCCTGCCCTGCTCCACTTGTCCACATGTCCGTGGTTAAGTGGACATTGGGTACAGCTGCATTTTTTAGGACACTGGTGACTCTTTTTCTGAGGTCTGTGTACATTTTCGGTATCGCCTGCCTAGAGAAATGGAACCTAGATGGTATTTGGTACCGGGGACACAGTACCTCCAACAAGTCTCTAGTTGGCTCTGCAGTAATGATGGATACCGGAACCACGTTTCTCACCACCCAGGATGCCAAGGCCTCAGTTATCCGCTTTGCAGCAGGATGACTGCTGTGATATTTCATCTTCCTCGCAAAGGACTGTTGGACAATCAATTGCTTGGTGGAAGTAGTGAAAGTGGTCTTACGATTTCCCCTCTGGGATGACCATCGACTCCCAGCAGCAACAACAGCAGCGCCAGCAGCAGTAGGCGTTACACGCAAGGATGCATCGGAGGAATCCCAGGCAGGAGAGGAATCGTCAGAATTGCCAGTGACATGGCCTGCAGGACTATTGGCATTCCTGGGGAAGGAGGAAATTGACACTGAGGGAGTTGGTGGGGTGGTTTGCGTGAGCTTGGTTACAAGAGGAAGGGATTTACTGGTCAGTGGACTGCTTCCGCTGTCGCCCAAAGTTTTTGAACTTGTCACTGACTTATTATGAATGCGCTGCAGGTGACGTATAAGGGAGGATGTTCCGAGGTGGTTAACGTCCTTACCCCTACTTATTACAGCTTGACAAAGGCAACACACGGCTTGACAAATGTTGTCCGCATTTCTGTTGAAATACTTCCACACCGAAGAGCTGATTTTTTTGGTATTTTCACCAGGCATGTCAACGGCCATATTCCTCCCACGGACAACAGGTGTCTCCCCGGGTGCCTGACTTAAACAAACCACCTCACCATCAGAATCCTCCTTGTCAATTTCCTCCCCAGCGCCAGCAACACCCATATCCTCCTCATCCTGGTGTACTTCAACACTGACATCTTCAATCTGACTATCAGGAACTGGACTGCGGGTGCTCCTTCCAGCACTTGCAGGGGGTGTGCAAATGGTGGAAGGCGCATGCTCTTCACGTCCAGTGTTGGGAAGGTCAGGCATCGCAACCGACACAATTGGACTCTCCTTGTGGATTTGGGATTTCGAAGAACGCACAGTTCTTTGCGGTGCTTTTGCCAGCTTGAGTCTTTTCATTTTTCTAACGAGAGGCTGAGTGCTTCCATCCTCATGTGAAGCTGAACCACTAGCCATGAACATAGGCCAGGGCCTCAGCCGTTCCTTGCCACTCCGTGTGGTAAATGGCATATTGGCAAGTTTACGCTTCTCCTCCGACAATTTTATTTTAGATTTTGGAGTCCTTTTTTTACTGATATTTGGTGTTTTGGATTTTACATGCTCTGTACTATGACATTGGGCATCGGCTTTGGCAGACGACGTTGCTGGCATTTCATCGTCTCGGCCATGACTAGTGGCAGCAGCTTCAGCACGAGGTGGAAGTGGATCTTGATCTTTCCCTAATTTTGGAACCTCAACATTTTTGTTCTCCATATTTTAATAGGCACAACTAAAAGGCACCTCAGGTAAACAATGGAGATGGATGGATACTAGTATACTTATGGATGGATGAGCGACTGCCGACACAGAGGTAGCTACAGCCGTGGACTACCGTACTGTGTCTGCTGCTAATATAGACTGGATGATAATGAGATGAAATCAATATATATATATATATATATAATATCACTAGTACTGCAGCCGGACAGGTATATATATTTATTATGTAATGACTGATGACGGACCTGCTGGACACTGTCAGCTCAGCAGCACCGCAGACTGCTACAGTAAGCTACTATAGTAGTATGTATAAAGAAGAAAGAAAAAAAAAAAACCACGGGTAGGTGGTATACAATTATGGATGGACTGCCGAGTGCCGACACAGAGGTAGCTACAGCCGTGGACTACCGTACTGTGTCTGCTGATAATATAGACTGGATGATAATGAGATGAAATCAATATATATGTATATATAATATCACTAGTACTGCAGCCGGACAGGTATATATATTTATTATGTAATGACTGATGACGGACCTGCTGGACACTGTCAGCTCAGCAGCACCGCAGACTGCTACAGTAAGCTACTATAGTAGTATGTATAAAGAAGAAAGAAAAGAAAAAAACCACGGGTAGGTGGTATACAATTATGGATGGACTGCCGAGTGCCGACACAGAGGTAGCTACAGCCGTGGACTAACGTACTGTGTCTGCTGATAATATAGACTGGATGATAATGAGATGAAATCAATATATATGTATATATAATATCACTAGTACTGCAGCCGGACAGGTATATATATTTATTATGTAATGACTGATGACGGACCTGCTGGACACTGTCAGCTCAGCAGCACCGCAGACTGCTACAGTAAGCTACTATAGTAGTATGTATAAAGAAGAAAGAAAAAAAAAAACCACGGGTAGGTGGTATACAATTATGGATGGACTGCCGAGTGCCGACACAGAGGTAGCTACAGCCGTGGACTAACGTACTGTGTCTGCTGATAATATAGACTGGATGATAATGAGATGAAATCAATATATATGTATATATAATTATATAATATCACTAGTACTGCAGCCGGACAGGTATATATATTTATTATGTAATGACTGATGACGGACCTGCTGGACACTGTCAGCTCAGCAGCACCGCAGACTGCTACAGTAAGCTACTATAGTAGTATGTATAAAGAAGAAAGAAAAAAAAAACCACGGGTAGGTGGTATACAATTATGGATGGACTGCCGAGTGCCGACACAGAGGTAGCTACAGCCGTGGACTACCGTACTGTGTCTGCTGATAATATAGACTGGATGATAATGAGATGAAATCAATATATATGTATATATAATATCACTAGTACTGCAGCCGGACAGGTATATATATTTATTATGTAATGACTGATGACGGACCTGCTGGACACTGTCAGCTCAGCAGCACCGCAGACTGCTACAGTAAGCTACTATAGTAGTATGTATAAAGAAGAAAGAAAAGAAAAAAACCACGGGTAGGTGGTATACAATTATGGATGGACTGCCGAGTGCCGACACAGAGGTAGCTACAGCCGTGGACTAACGTACTGTGTCTGCTGATAATATAGACTGGATGATAATGAGATGAAATCAATATATATGTATATATAATATCACTAGTACTGCAGCCGGACAGGTATATATATTTATTATGTAATGACTGATGACGGACCTGCTGGACACTGTCAGCTCAGCAGCACCGCAGACTGCTACAGTAAGCTACTATAGTAGTATGTATAAAGAAGAAAGAAAAAAAAAAAAAACACGGGTAGGTGCTAGGTGGTATACAATATTATATATATATTATATATATATATATATATATATATATATATATATATATATAAACTCATAAACTGGTGGTGATTATTAAACTGGTGGTCAGGTCACTGGTCACACTATCAGCAACTTGCAAGTAGTACTCCTGAGTCCTAAGCAGACAATCACAATATATATTATACTGGTGGTCAGTGTGGTCACAAACAATGGCAGTGTGGCACTCTGGCAGCAAAAGTGTGCACTTTACGTTATATGTACTCCTGAGTCCTGAGTCCTGCTCTCAGACTCTAACTGCTCCCCACTGTCAGTGTCTCCCCCACAAGTCAGATAATACAGTCACACTATCTCTATCACTTCAGCAAGTACTAGTAGTAGTAGTACTCCTCCTAATGCTCCCCAAAATTACTACTGTCTCTCTCTGTCTCACTCTCTTCTCGAATCTCTATAAACGGAGAGGACGCCAGCCACGTCCTCTCCCTATGAATCTCAATGCACGTGTGAAAATGTCGGCGACGCGCGGCTCCTTATATAGAATCCGAGTCTCGCGATAGAATCCGAGCCTCGCGAGAATCCGACAGCGTGATGATGACGTTCGGGCGCGCTCGGGTTAACCGAGCAAGGCGGGAAGATCCGAGTCGCTCGGACCCGTGTAAAAAAAACTGAAGTTCGGGCGGGTTCGGATTCCGAGGAACCGAACCCGCTCATCTCTACTGCCACATAGACGCATCTGTCTTAGTCTTACCTGTCCCTTGGTTACTTGTAGAGGCTACTGGAACCAAACCGTAGGAAGGGAGCTGCATGCATGGGTTAATAGTGGCTGCATGCATGGGTTAATAGTGTAACCTATCCCCTGTGGTGGTGCTGCCAGAGTTAACCTGTCCGCTATTGAAGACAAAGTCTGTGCGAACATACTCCATGGTGGCTCTGCTGGTTGTTGAACCAATTCCTGTTTTTTTTTTTACTTTGCTGAAAAGCAAAACAGTTCGCACATAACCCCTCATAAGTGACCAACTGGCCTATACCAATTAACCCTGTTTTACAAGATAAACATGTTAGGGATGTAGGAGTGCCTGATAAATTCTCCTAGTCACTTTTGCCGCTCATAGACATGGTAATATTCTGTTTATGACTACACAATTTGTGACTGAAAATCACCTATAACTAGATATATAGAAGTGAGATCAATCTGACCACAACCGTGCACCTGAATTGAGGTTCAGAACAGGACTGACAACATAAAAAAAGTCAGCACACATACTAGCAGTCAGTCACATGTTAAAGCAAAAAACATTGTCATATGAGAATACAACCACCATAACAACTTACAAGTAAGTAGGAAAATTGTATCTCTGTTTTTAACTGTTTTTATCAAACATAACATGCAGAAACAACAGTAATATACAGGTCTCATATGCAATATGTACCAAAATTAACAATTCATACTAACAAGTAGAGAGAATTTTTAGTACTGTACAGCCCTTCCTCCATAGAGCGGGATACAGGGAGACTCACCACATTTCCATATCCATCAAATACGCTTGCAAGACACAGAGTGGATTCAGACGCTACTGGTGTACACTGCCGTTCTGATAACCGATAAGCGACACGGACACTCACTAAGGGACACGGACGCTCAGTGAATGCCACGTGTATGCAGACGCTAAGGCCTGCGACTCAGTCTGGCAATCTCTAGTGTACACAACCGCGGCATCTAAGCTGCGACCGAGTACCTTCGTGATAGCATATGAGACGGAAGTGAGGTCATTCAGTTCATGGACGGGAGACGCGCGGAAACTGGTCATGAACTTGGGGGAGGGGCGACCAGGAGAGCGTCTGATTCCCCCGTTGACTTAGACTTTAAGGATCGCGGCCTCAACCTAGTCTTGGCGCCTATGATCCCTAAAGCATATCGCTGTCGCACCTGAGAGTGTTCGGCGCATCAACACACTGTTTGTAGTCTCCACCAAATGCAGTGTAGCCGTGTCCGGACCCCCTAGTAAGAGGTAACAGATGCCTTACCTTCTCCTCATGCTCCAGCCACAGCCTGGTTACGTCTGCTGGACCTGCTAGAATCAGACACAGACGCCCGTCGAGACAGCACTGTACCACGAAGGTAAGCGTTGTTGAGACCCGGTGGGGAGTTGTTGGAGCGACTCTTTCTAGTATGCGTTTAAGATGCTATTAAGAAAAAAAGTCACTCAAGAAAAAATAAAACCACAGTAAGCTATCAAAATAAAATAAAAAGCTACAGGCTGCTATAACAGCAGCCCTGTGACCATGGCCGGCTCCTTGCCGCACCAAACAAAAAACTGATTTGACTGAGTCAGTGGACGGGATTATATAGTGAAGCCCCGATGCATCCTGGGAGGCCAGAAAGCTTGTGACCATTGGTGCCATTTCCACGGTCGCTCCGGCATATCCCAATGTTATCCTGTGGATAACCTGTGTACCCAGCCAGAGAAACTGCCATTACCACAATAATCTTGGTAAATACTCTGTGAGCTGTGGCTAACCCAAAAGGTAGGGCATGGAACTGAAAATGCTATTGGAGGATAGCGAACCTGAGATAGCACTGATGGGACAGTGCTATAGGAACATGTAGGTAAGCATCCCGTATATCCAGGGATACCATATAATCCCCTGGCTCCATGGCCAAAATGATGGAACGTAATGTCTCCTTGTGAAACCGAGGTACCCAAATGTATTTGTTCAGTACTTTGAGATTGAGAATGGGCCAAAATGGCCCATTCGGCTTCAGAACTATAAACAGGTTGGAGTAAAAACTAGTGATGAGCGGGTTCGGTTCCTCGGAATCCGAACCCCCCCGAACTTCAGCCTTTTAACACGGATCCGAGGCAGACTCGGATCTTCCCGCCTTGCTCGGCTAACCCGAGCGCGCCCGAACGTCATCATCCCACTGTCGGATTCTCACGAGGCTCGGATTCTATCGCGAGACTCGGATTCTATATAAGGAGCCGCGCATCGCCGCCATTTTCACACGTGCATTGAGATTCATAGGGAGAGGACGTGGCTGGCGTCCTCTCCATTTAGATTAGAAGAGAGAGAGTGAGAGTGAGACACTTGATTTACTGGAGCTTAGGAGTACTCAGAGAGTGCAGAGTTTACTAGTGACTGACCAGTGACCACCAGTGCAGTTTTATTATATTATTATTTAATATAATCAGTTCTCTGCCTGAAAAAAAACGATACACAGTGACACAGTAACAGTATACCATATCTGTGCTCAGCCTCAGTGTGCTGCATCATCTATGTATATCTGACTGTGCTGAGTGCTCAGTGCTCACACAGCTTAATTGTGGGGGAGACTGGGGAGCAGTAGCAGGAGTACATATTATTTAACAGTGCACACTTTTGCTGCCAGAGTGCCACTGCCAGTGTGACTGACCAGTGACCACTGTCTGACCACCAGTATATTGTGATTGTCTGCCTGAAAAAGTTAAACACTCGTGGTGTGGTGTTTTTATTCTATAAACGCATTCTGCTGACAGTGTCCAGCAGGTCCGTCATTAATTATATAATATATACCTGTCCGGCTGCAGTAATGATATATATATATTTTTTATATCATTATCATCCAGTCTATATAAGCAGCAGACGCAGTACGGTAGTCCACGGCTGTAGCTACCTCTGTGTCGGCAGTCGCTCGTCCATCCATAAGTATACTAGTATCCATCCATCTCTATTGTTTACCTGAGGTGCCTTTTAGTTGTGCCTATTAAAATATGGAGAACAAAAATGTTGAGGTTCCAAAAATAGGGAAAGATCAAGATCGACTTCCACCTCGTGCTGAAGCTGCTGCCACTAGTCATGGCCGAGACGATGAAATGCCAGCAACGTCGTCTGCCAAGGCCGATGCCCAATGTCATAGTACAGAGCATGTAAAATCCAAAACACCAAATATCAGTAAAAAAAGGACTCCAAAATCTAAAATAAAATTGTCGGAGGAGAAGCGTAAACTTGCCAATATGCCATTTACCACACGGAGTGGCAAGGAACGGCTGAGGCCCTGGCCTATGTTCATGGCTAGTGGTTCAGCTTCACATGAGGATGGAAGCACTCAGCCTCTCGCTAGAAAAATTAAAAGACTCAAGCTGGCAAAAGCACAGCAAAGAACTGTGCGTTCTTCGAAATCACAAATCCACAAGGAGAGTCCAATTGTGTCGTTTGCGATGCCTGACCTTCCCAACACTGGACGTGAAGAGCATGCGCCTTCCACCATTTGCACGCCCCCTGCAAGTGCTGGGAGGAGCACCCGCAGTCCAGTTCCTGATAGTCAGATTGAAGATGTCAGTGTTGAAGTACACCAGGATGAGGAGGATATGGGTGTTGCTGGGGAGGAAATTGACAAGGAGGATTCTGATGGTGAGGTGGTTTGTTTAAGTCAGGCACCCGGGGAGACACATGTTGTCCGTGGGAGGAATAGGGCCATTGACATGCATGGTGAAAATACAAAAAAAATAAGCTCTTCGGTGTGGAAGTATTTCAACAGAAATGCGGACAACATTTGTCAAGCCGTGTGTTGCCTTTGTCAAGCTGTAATAAGTAGGGGTAAGGACGTTAACCACCTCGGAACATCCTCCCTTATACGTCACCTGCAGCGCATTCATCATAAGTCAGTGACAAGTTCAAAAACTTTGGGCGACAGCGGAAGCAGTCCACTGACCAGTAAATCCCTTCCTCTTGTAACCAAGCTCACGCAAACCACCCCACCAACTCCCTCAGTGTCAATTTCCTCCTTCCCCAGGAATGCCAATAGTCCTGCAGGCCATGTCACTGGCAATTCTGACGAGTCCTCTCCTGCCTGGGATTCCTCCGATGCATCCTTGCGTGTAACGCCTACTGCTGCTGGCGCTGCTGTTGTTGCTGCTGGGAGTCGATGGTCATCCCAGAGGGGAAGTCGTACTCGTAAGACCACTTTTACTACTTCCACCAAGCAATTGACTGTCCAACAGTCCTTTGCGAGGAAGATGAAATATCACAGCAGTCATCCTGCTGCAAAGCGGATAACTGAGGCCTTGGCATCCTGGGTGGTGAGAAACATGGTTCCGGTATCCATCATTACTGCAGAGCCAACTAGAGACTTGTTGGAGGTACTGTGTCCCCGGTACCAAATACCATCTAGGTTCCATTTCTCTAGGCAGGCGATACCAAAAATGTACACAGACCTCAGAAAAAGACTCACCAGTGTCCTAAAAAATGCAGTTGTACCCAATGTCCACTTAACCACGGACATGTGGACAAGTGGAGCAGGGCAGACTCAGGACTATATGACTGTGACAGCCCACTGGGTAGATGTATTGACTCCCGCCGCAAGAACAGCAGCGGCGGCACCAGTAGCAGCATCTCACAAACGCCAACTCTTTCCTAGGCAGGCTACGCTTTGTATCACCGGTTTCCAGAATACGCACACAGCTGAAAACCTCTTACGGCAACTGAGGAAGATCATCGCAGAATGGCTTACCCCAATTGGACTCTCCTGTGGATTTGTGGCATCGGACAACGCCAGCAATATTGTGTGTGCATTAAATCTGGGCAAATTCCAGCACGTCCCATGTTTTGCACATACCTTGAATTGGGTGGTGCAGAATTATTTAAAAAACGAGAGGGGCGTGCAAGAGATGCTGTCGGTGGCCAGAAGAATTGCGGGACACTTTCGGCGTACAGGCACCACGTACAGAAGACTGGAGCACCACCAAAAACGCCTGAACCTGCCATCATCTGAAGCAAGAAGTGGTAACGAGGTGGAATTCAACCCTCTATATGCTTCAGAGGTTGGAGGAGCAGCAAAAGGCCATTCAAGCCTATACAACTGAGCACGATATAGGAGGTGGAATGCACCTGTCTCAAGCGCAGTGGAGAATGATTTCAACGTTGTGCAAGGTTCTGCAACCTTTTGAACTTGCCACACGTGAAGTCAGTTCAGACACTGCCAGCCTGAGTCAGGTCATTCCCCTCATCAGGCTTTTGCAGAAGAAGCTGGAGACATTGAAGGAGGAGCTAACAGAGCGATTCCGCTAGGCATGTGGGACTTGTGGATGGAGCCCTTAATTCGCTTAACAAGGATTCACGGGTGGTCAATCTGTTGAAATCAGAGCACTACATTTTGGCCACCGTGCTCGATCCTAGATTTAAAACCTACCTTGGATCTCTCTTTCCGGCAGAAACAAGTCTGCTGGGGTTCAAAGAACTGCTGGTGACAAAATTGTCAAGTCAAGCGGAACGCGACCTGTCAACATCTCCTCCTTCACATTCTCCCGCAACTGGGGGTGCGAGGAAAAGGCTCAGAATTCCGAGCCCACCCGCTGGCGGTGATGCAGGGCAGTCTGGAGCGACTGCTGATGCTGACATCTGGTCTGGACTGAAGGACCTGACAACGATTACGGACATGTCGTCTACTGTCACTGCATATGATTCTCTCCCCATTGAAAGAATGGTGGAGGATTATATGAGTGACCGCATCCAAGTAGGCACGTCAGACAGTCCGTACTTATACTGGCAGGAAAAAGAGGCAATTTGGAGGCCCTTGCACAAACTGGCTTTATTCTACCTAAGTTGCCCTCCCACAAGTGTGTACTCCGAAAGAGTGTTTAGTGCAGCCGCTCACCTTGTCAGCAATCGGCGTACGAGGTTACATCCAGAAAATGTGGAGAAGATGATGTTCATTAAAATGAATTATAATCAATTCCTCCGTGGAGACATTGACCAGCAGCAATTGCCTCCACAAAGTACACAGGGAGCTGAGATGGTGGATTCCAGTGGGGACGAATTGATAATCTGTGAGGAGGGGGATGTACACGGTGATATATCGGAGGATGATGATGAGGTGGACATCTTGCCTCTGTAGAGCCAGTTTGTGCAAGGAGAGATTTATTGCTTCTTTTTTGGTGGGGGTCCAAACCAACCCGTCATTTCAGTCACAGTCGTGTGGCAGACCCTGTCACTGAAATGATGGGTTGGTTAAAGTGTGCATGTCCTGTTTATACAACATAAGGGTGGGTGGGAGGGCCCAAGGACAATTCCATCTTGCACCTCTTTTTTCTTTAATTTTTCTTTGCGTCATGTGCTGTTTGGGGACTAGTTTTTTGAAGGGCCATCCTGCGTGACACTGCAGTGCCACTCCTAGATGGGCCAGGTGTTTGTGTCGGCCACTTGGGTCGCTTATCTTAGTCACACAGCTACCTCATTGCGCATCTTTTTTTTCTTCTTTGCGTCATGTGCTGTTTGGGGAGTGTTTTTTGGAAGGGCCATCCTGCGTGACACTGCAGTGCCACTCCTAGATGGGCCAGGTGTTTGTGTCGGCCACTTGGGTCGCTGAGCTTAGTCATCCAGCGACCTCGGTGCAAATTTTAGGACTAAAAATAATATTGTGAGGTGTTCAGAATATACTGAAAATGAGTGGAAATTATGGTTATTGAGGTTAATAATACTTTGGGATCAAAATGACCCCCAAATTCTATGATTTAAGCTGTTTTTTAGGGTTTTTTGAAAAAAAAAAAAAAAAAAACGAATCCAAAACACACCCGAATCCGACAAAAAAAATTCGGTGAGGTTTTGCCAAAACACGTTCAAACCCAAAACACGGCCGCGGAACCGAACCCAAAACCCGAAAAATTTCCGGTGCTTATCACTAGTAAAAACCCGTGTCCTCGTTGTGCAGGAGGAACTGGAATGACTACTCTTGAGTGAAGCAATTTCTGAACTGCCTCTAACAAAGCTCTGGCCTTCGTCTCTACCAGAGATGGACCGATACAAAAACAACCTTTGAGGAGGGTGCTTCTTGAAGCCAATAGCATAACCTAGAGATACCGCTTCCTGCACCCAGGCATCTGTTGTAGACTGCTGCCAGACAAACTGAAGAAGTCGGCCCCCCACCCTGGGGTCCCCCAGGTGGTGGCCCACACCATCAGGCTGATTGCTTATTATTGGTTTTCCAAAATGGTCTTCTGGTAGCCCAATGCTTTTTAGTCTTACCAGACTTCTTGTATTGGGGTTGCTTGCCATCACTTTTTCCTTTAGCTTTTCCTTGAGACCGAAAGGGCCGAAAAGCTGGAACTTTAGGTTTGAAATTGTATGTGGAAGAAAACTTGACCTTCTTGGAGTCCATCTTTCAATTCTTTACCAAAAAGAATATCTCCAGAAAAGGGCAAAGATTCCAAAACCTTCTTAGATTCTGACGTACGTAGCCAAACTGCTCTGCAAGCAGCCATTGTTGAAGCCAATGCCCTGGAGGCAATAGTACCCATATCCAATGTTGCTTCTTCCAAGAACATTGCAGCCTGTTTTATATGAGCTACGTGGGATTTTTGCTCTCTAGAAGCTATTGAAAAATCGCCCTCCAATGCATCAGCCCAGGCGGCCACTGCCTTTGCCATCCAGGCTGAAGCCATGGCTGGCCTTATGACTGCCCCAGACAGGGAAAATATGGTTTTTAGAAAACCATCCACTCTCCTATCCATGACATGAAATAATGATGTTGAAGGCAAAGGTAATGTAGATTTTTGCTCTAATCGAATTACATGTGTATCTACTTTAGTAGCCACCTCCCTTTTTAAACAATCCCCAGCTGGAAGAGGATAATTGGAATTCCATTTCTTAGGAATTCTAAACTTCTTAATGGTCATAGCCCAAGCCTCTTCCATAATTTCCGTCAGCTGATCTGTCCATGGAAACTCAATCTTAACTGTTTTGGGACGTTTAAACACAGGTGCCTGGGCGGCGTGGCTTGTGGCCTGACTGAGAGGACGTGCCCCTGGAGAGCTCCTGCTAGTACAAGCTCCCATTCTACTTTAAAATTGCCCTCACGCTGCCTACAGACCCTAAAACACTGTCCCACACTACTATCTACATTTAGGGACACGTTGGGAGAGAGCTGCGGAGCCGGAGCACAGGCCTGCCCTGTGCTTGCAGGTTGCGGCCCTCCCCACGAGGTGAAGCCGGGACCTCAATTTTCGTCCACCCCCGCCCGAGAGTGATCGACTTCCGGCCGCCTTCAGACACTGCACAAAACCTACCCCGACGTCCTGCTGGGTGCCCCTTACTTGGAGAGCCTTAGAGGTGGGGCTGAGGTGAGCCGGGGAGCCCCGGGAGCTGCAAGGCCGGAGACGAGCTGCGGAGGTCCGGTGGCGGCGGCCATCTTGGATGTGGCATCTGCCGGAAAGCAGGCGCCGCACTGACACATCTAAACGGCGGGCCGCGGCGGTGATAGGGGAGACCTAGCGGAGGGTGCGGCGGGTACCTGGAGGTCGGGAAGGGTCTGGCACCACGGAGATACGGCTGGACAACTAAGTGTGTGAAAACCGCTGCACAGCAAGGACGTCGGCCATCTTGGAGGTGGCAGGATAGGCCCCTCTTCCCTGAATGGTGCTGCCCCCGCTGGAGCTAAGTGGAAACACGCTCCTAGTCCCAACAGAATTACTCCAAGTGATTTAACACCCCAGACCCTGCACCCTACCATTCCATAACCCCAAAGAAAGTGTGTTGCACCGGGACGCTCTCCTGGGGATCCCTCTCACTGATCTCACAGATTACTAGGACCTCGGTCCTGTAAATGATGTAGCACTACGGATGCCCGACTTCCTCCCTCACCCGGACCAATTGTTGAACACGTAACATCCGAGTAGACCTTTCTCGAAACCAACCCTTAAACGGACGTTTTTATCCTACCAGATATTATGAGCAGAGCGAACACCAGAGCAAAAAAACCGGGAGCTTCACAAGATATCTCGCAACATTTCTCACGCCGGGAAAAACAATCTGAAACCTCATCTCCACCCCCACCAATGCCTACCCCCATCATGGATCAGGCGGAAGCACCTTCAACCAAGGCGGACATTCAATCCCTTCAAAACATGATCTTAGACCTTAAGAACTCCTTCACGACAGCTCTTCAATCAGCGATCGGGGAATTAAAATCAGATATGGCGGCTCTCGACTCCCGCACAACCGCGCTGGAATCAAGGGAAGACCACCATCAGAACTTCCGTAAACAAGTGGGCGAAGACATGAGCTACCTATCCAGCGAGCTGGAAATCCTCAAGGATAAGGTGGAGGATAGCGAAAATCGCGAAAGACTGAACAATTTACGCATCCGCAATATTCCAGAATCTGTCTCAACTTCCGAACTGGAACCATACCTCCGTCACTTGTTCCTTCACTTGGTCCCGTCACTTACGGATTCAGCCATCTCGATAGAGAGAGCGCACCGCGCCCTGAGACCTAAACCGAAGGATTCTGACCCTCCTCGCGACGTCATCCTCCGGTTTCTGTCCTTTAAGATCAAAAATAGTATCACACTGGCGTGCAGGAATTCAACTACAATTTTATTTGAAGACTCCCGGATTCAGATCTACCAAGACTTGTCACCGGTGACCATTGCCAAACGGCGTGATTTACGTGCTGTCACTTCTACACTGCGCGACAATGGATACAAATACTGCTGGGGTTTTCCATTTCGCCTCATTGTGGAGATTGATGGCAAAGTTCACACCATCCGCTCTCCTGATGAAAGGGACAAGCTTCTTCGAAAGCTGCAGCTGTCCCCGGCTGCTACTTCATAGTTCTGTCGCTCATTACGTTTATGTTTGAACTCTATGTTTTTATAACGTTTAGTATGATTGATTTTGTTCTCAACTTTGCTCAAATGCCATGTAATCCATGTTTTGGATAACTTATTAGTATACTAACGTCCCTCTTACTGTTATCACATAAAGCTTTTGTTGGCGGACTTTTATACTCCGCGTATAGCAGCGTTATTGTTTCGCCGATCTGGCCGGCGGCTCGGAGACTTGGCCCGGTGGTTGGTGTCCTGAATTGACCCCATTTTTGACGCCATGGAGCCTGTCTCTGGGCGCCGACCTGTTCGGCGACGTTACTGTATGCTCTAATGTTAATATGTTATTATCCTATTGATACTGGTTGTAACATGATCACTTTTTCGCTAGCGTTTGGTATCTAGGACTGATCCGCCCCGGAGCTAAGCTCTGGGTAGTTATAAGAAAGTCCATTATTATTATTTTTGGTGTATTTATGGTGTCGGGTGGGGGGTGTCGGGGCTCTGTCTTGACACATCCTCCCCCCGACTCATAGGGATCACAGGTACATTCAAACATAGCGGGTTGATACCCTCTTTTGCTAAACTGCATTTATATCCCGCAAGTGAGCTCTTTCTCTTTTCTAGAGCTCAATCTTGGCAGTCGAGTATCCTGCCTCCTGGATACTACGCCTGCTTATTTCTTATCTGCTTCTCTTTCTTCTATTTTCTTCCTCTCTTAGACCCCCATTACAAGACAGCAGCAAGTTGACATATCTGTGTTCACAGACAAGTAATCCTAGTTATTAAGTACTGTTCGTGTACAGTAACATACATTTGCATTCTTCTCTTTCTACCTTTCTCCTTTGTTCTTCTCGTCTATCCTAGCGGAGTCCAGGATCCTAGGAGTTACCAGCGTACTGCTCCCACTCTTGCTTTAATCATGCCGTTAACATGCCTGTCCATCAATGTTAAGGGACTGAATACTCCCCAGAAACGCTCTCATCTCCACAGATCTCTTAAAACATTAAAAGGTGAAGTGGTTTTCTTACAGGAGACACATTTGAAAGCTGGCTCCCACCCCTCCCTGACGTCTAAACAATTTCCCATGGCCTGGTACTCCAATCACGCAGCAAAAAGACATGGGGTGGCCATCTTGGTAAAAGGGTCAGTCCCTTTCCAATTTCTAGATTGTAAACACGACAATGAGGGACGTTACATAATGGTACGAGGAAAAATTGGACACGAGGAGGTTACCTTGGCTAATCTATACGCTCCAAACACTGCCCAATCTAAATTCTTCCGTAAGTTTTTTCGCGACCTTGACTCATATAGACGAGGCAAAACACTGGTCGGAGGTGATTTTAATATGGCTCTCACAAACATGGACCGATCCGGCCCTTTGCGCAGCGGTCAAACCCTAAACTCCTCAGTATTACACAGGTGTATGGCCGAGGCTGGTTTGTTCGATGTATGGCGTTTTCTTAACCCGACCACCCGAGCCTACACTTTTTATTCCAACCCACATGACGTATACTCTCGCATTGATATGTTTTTGAGTTGTGCACCCCTCTCCCGGACCGCTCACTCTTCCTCAATAACCCCGCTTACCTGGACTGACCACGCGGCTTTAGTTGCGGCATTTGACATTTTTGATATGCCCGACGGTAGACCGACGTGGACACTTAACGAGACGTTATTGAAGATTCCTAAATTCCAAGACTTAATTAAAACTGAGCTTAGGGAATATTTTGCGGTCAATGTAGAAAGTGATTGCAGCATAGCCACTATATGGGAAGCCCATAAGGCGGTCATCAGGGGGTCTATTATACAATTTGCATCCCGCCGTAAGAAAACGCGGGAAAACCAAATTGCTTTATTAACAAATAACATTGCAACATTGGATCAGGAACACAAACGTACACGCTCTAAAAAAAACTCTAGCCGAACTCTCTAAGGCACGCGATGGCCTACAATCACTTTTGGCGGAGAACGTCGAGCGCTCACTTCGATGGGCTAACCAAACGTTCTACGACAAAGGTAATAAAGCACACACCTTGTTGGCCAATTGCTTGCGCGCCAAAAAGGCTAACCAATGCATCCACTCAATAAGACAGCCCTCAGGTAATATTACTTACGACCCCAAAAAAATCAAGTGTCTTTTTGGATTATTATAAGACACTCTATAATCTTGATCCCCCGTCCGACCCTTTAGCACAAGCCGATCGGACACAACAATACCTAGACACATGCGCTCTCCCCCGGTTAGACGAGAAGACTAACACTGCTCTTAATGCCGACATCTCTGCTGAGGAAATTGAGGCTGCATTAAAAACCCAGAAACCCTCTAAAGCACCTGGCCCGGATGGATATTCGATGGTGTACTATAAAACCTTCGCCCCTCAACTTATACCTCATATGGTTTCTTTGTTTAATAAAATACTCCAGGGCACACCATTTCACACGGACTCAACGACATCCCGTATTATAGTAATCCCAAAACCCGGAAAGGATTCCTCGTATTGCTCAAACTACAGACCCATATCTTTGATAAACACCGATCTCAAACTTTTTGCCAAAATGCTGGCATCACGCCTAAACGCTGTACTGCCGTCACTAATAGATCCTGATCAAGTAGGATTTGTTCCCGGCCGTCAGGCCTCGGACAACACCAGACGTATTGTTAACTTGATTCACCAAATAAACACGACAAAAACACCAGCGATTGCTCTGGCTCTAGATGCCGAAAAGGCATTTGATCGCATCTCTTGGCCCTTTTTGTTTTCTACCTTATCCGCATTTGGCTTTCATGGACACTTTATCACAGCAATAGCGGCTCTCTATTCTAACCCCTCATCAGCGGTCCTGACCAATGGCTTGAGCTCACATCGAATCAACCTGAAGAATGGTACTAGGCAGGGATGCCCTCTCTCGACCCTACTTTTTGCCCTATGCATTGAACCTCTTGCAGCCCGAATCAGACTTAATACGGATATTGGGGGCGTTACAGTGGGTCAGAATCCGTATAAAATATCTTTGTTTGCAGACGACGTATTCTTGACTCTTACTAACCCTTTGATATCTCTCCCTAACTTACAGAGAGAACTACTTTTATATGGTTCCCTCTCTGGCTACAAAATAAATCATACCAAATCCGAGGCCCTCACATTTAATGTTCCACCCCATACCCATAGGATTCTAACGTCTTCTTTCCCTTTTCTTTGGAGACCCTCAGCTATTAAATACCTTGGCATATTTATTACCAAATCCTACACCAGCCTATTTCAGGCTAATTATGTTCCCATAATTAAAACCCTCACACAAGATCTAGATAAATGGGACCGTTTATTTATTTCATGGATCGGGCGGATCAATGCCCTAAAAATGAATCTCCTCCCCCGTATTCTTTACCTGTTTCAGACCATTCCAATAATGGTGCCCCAAGTGACCTTGGCGTCCTTGCAATCACAGTGCAACAAATTTGTCTGGGCTCATCGTCAATCTCGATTACGACGAGCTATGTTGACTAAGAGTGCCACCTCAGGGGGTTTGGGATACCCTGACCTTCAGGCTTATTTTAACGCATGTCACCTTAACCACATAGTGTCCTGGCACTCCCCCCAAGGGATCAGAAAATGGGTAGATATCGAGAACTCGCTATATCAGGGAGTCCCCCTCGACTCTCTTACCTGGCTCCCCAGGTCATGCAGACCAGCCTCGGCCTACTCAGTCCCCACGATTAAATTCACACTCCGACTGTGGGATAAACTCCGCAGCACCCATAATCTATCTTCATACCCCTCACCCTTATCACCCATCTGGGGTCACCCCGCCTTTCCCTCAGGATGCGAGCGAAGAATGGCGGCCCCATGGCAATCCCAGGGTATCACGAGATTCCTCCATGTTAAAGGCCACTCAGCTCCGACCACTTTTGGAGACATTCAAGAGCGCTTTGGTATCCCATCCTCGTGTCAATACCATTATATCCAAATTCTCAGCTTCCTCAAATCACAGCTTAAAACCACCCCTCTGAAAACACCCACCTCCTATGAGTATATGTGTTTACGTTCAATTAGCAAAAAGGGGAATATCTCAACAATATACAAATCAATCTTGGCACCAGACCCCCCAATCAGAGAACCCCACGAATTAGCCTGGGAATCAGATCTCTCCCAGCCGTTGGAAGACGATCAATGGGAGGAAATTATAATGCGTATCGCTAAGGCTTCAATTAGTGTAGCACTTAAGGAAACATGTTATAAGGTCTACACCAGGTGGTATTTGGTCCCCTCCAGACTTCACGCCATTTTCCCCACAACCTCTAATCTGTGCTGGAGACAATGTGGAGAGGAGGGAACCTTTTTTCACATATGGTGGACTTGCCCCTCAATCCGCCCCCTCTGGAACGCGGTCGGAGCACTTATTGCTCAAACCTGCGGACATTCCTTTGACCTCTCCCCCGACATTGCTTTGCTTCACGCCCCCATACAGTCAATGCCCAAAACCCAAGACAAGCTAATCATGCAACTTTGCATAGCGGCTAAAGCACTGATCGCTAAATGCTGAAAAGACCATAAGCCACCCTCCAAGGCTGTGCTGATGACTAAAGGGCCCTACTCACTAGCCGATTTTTTGAAAGATATGAACAATCTCGTTCATAAATGAAAGAGAACTCGTTCATATCTTTCAGTGTGGAGACTCCTGCGATGAACGATGCGCGGCCCCGCGCTCGTTCATCGCTGGTCTCCCGTCGGCTGTGCATGCAGGCCAATATGGACGATCTCGTCCATATTTGCCTGCACTTCAATGCAGCCGCGTGACGGGGGGAGTGATGAAACTTCACTCCCCCCGTCACTGCCCCCCCGCCGCCGGGTCGCTCGTCGGCCGTATCCGCCGTCGGGCAGCTCGGCCAGTGAGTAGGGCCCTTAAGATTAATCACATAGCCAATATGGAATACATTACAAGCCTAAGGAATAACACTGTGGCGCAGTTCCACAACACCTGGTCTCCTTGGTACCTCGCCCGCTCTCTACTGATGCCCGGACTCAGCTAGGACTGCTAATATCACTAATATAGCGAATACCGCTAGCATTACTATTTCCTCTAGCTCACCAATTGTCCCTCCTTCTAGTACCAAAACAGAAGAATATCCCCAACCTCTTGCTTCCTTACAGGGAACCTTCTTAATCTTCCTCCTCTACCAACTCCCGTTTTCTCACTTCTCCACTCCCTTCCCCCTCCTTCTCTTTCTTGCTTCTACCCTCCATAGATTTACACTCAGTTTGGATATAGAATCAATCCGATAAATAAAAAATAAATTGAGAATTGTTTAGGTTCACAGGTGGACTTTTATAAGACACATTTTGATGTTACCGGTTCACCTTCAGCTCCATAGAATTGTCTTTACTAAGATGGTATGATATGTACACACCACGTATACCTGTTTATGCCCTCAACCTGTACAACGTAGCTATTGTTATTGTTTTAGACACTGTTCATTCTCAATAAAAAATTCTAACTTTAAAAAAAAGAAGAAAAAAAACACAGGTGCCTGGGTTTTTAAAACAGGCTTTGCTGAATCCTTAACTGACTCTGCTATATCCACTGAGCTGAGCCTTTCCTCCTCCTCCTCCTCCTCTTCGTATGCCGAAGTAGAATGTATTAAGCTTTCATCTTTCGATGAATCCTCATCTGAATCATGTGTAGCTTGTGAGGGTGAAGATTTACTTACCACCATCTTAGCAGCTTGTGTCTTTTGAGAGGCTGCTGCTGGAAGTGATATACCATAGGTGGGGAGCTACATGTAAGGGTTAATAGTGTAACCTATCCCTGGTACAGGATTTGGAGGAATTATCCGTTCAGCTATACTGGATAAAGTCTGTGCAAACATAGCCTAAGGTGGAACCATCTGCACCTGAATCTGCAATGCATTTTTCATTAACTCCTAGTGAAAGCTAAAACAATTTGCACACAAACCATCCAGAACCAGATCCTAAGAGGATAACACAGCTTTGCAAGACAAACATGATATGAGTGTTTGTGTTGCTGTGAGTGTACCTTCCTCATCTTTGCCGCTCTTAGACATGATAAATATTCCACACTTCCACAGTGTATTACACAATTTGTGACTGTAATCACTTTAAACTTCTTAAAGTGACATACAATCCGACCCTACCCATGCACCAGCATTGAGGATCGGAATAAACAAACTGACAGAAATATAGTAAAGTCAGCAATCACACTAGCAGTCAGTCACATGTTATACATTAGTATAATAAGCAGTATGAGCATATCAACCACAACTACATTTTAAGTATGTAGGAGAACATATTACTGCATCATGTTTAAAACAGATCTAACGTATTCAGACGCAATTGCGAAACAGTAAAATGTATACAGACTGATATGCAATAGGCACTTATGTAACTATTTGTACTCAAAAGGGTAGATAGAGACTTAAGGGGTCATTCAGAGTTGATCGCTCACTAGCTACTTTTAATCGCCGCCCACGGGGGAGTGAATTTTCGCTTGCAAGTGTGCAAACGACTTTGCAGCAGAGCACAGCAAAAAACTATTTTGTGCAGTTTCAGAGTAGCTCTGGACTTACTTAGCCCTTGTGATCACTTCAGTCTTTTTGGTGCCAGAATTGACATCAGACACCCGCCCTACAAATGCCTGGACACGCCTGCGTTTTCTGAAACACTCCCAGAAAACGGTCAGTTGACACGCATAAACGCACTCTTTCCGATAATCACGTTGAGTTTGGCTGTGCGAATGGAATCTTCGCTAAATCCATCGCCCAGCACCGATCCTCTTTGTACCCATACGACACGCCTGTGCATTGCGGTGCATACGCAGTTTCACCGTTTTTTTTTACATGATCGCTGCGCCGCGAAAATCGCTAGCGATCGATCAACTCGGAATGACCCCTTAGTGCTGCATTACGCGTACTCAGTAGAGTGGGTTACAGGGAGACTCACCTCACTTCCAGGACCAATCAATACATTAGCGAATGCTGAATAGATCCAGACGCTACTAGTGTACACTGCTGCTCCATGAACCTATAGTGAACACAGATGCTCAGTGAGCACTAGTCACACAGGCGCCTATGCTGCGACTGGGTCCCCTTCCTGTACAGCATCTGAGACGGAAGCGGGAAACAGTTCATAGCGGGAGAATCGGAGGAAACTGGTCATGTACCGGGGGGAGGGGCGACCAGGAGAGCATCTGACTCCCCACTGCTGATATCAGCCCTAGGGATCGTGGCCTCATACTATTCCTGGAGTCTATGATCCCTAAGGCCTAGTGCTGGTGCACCCGTGGTGGCAGCTGCATCAGCGACTGTTTGGTAGTCCCCTACTATGTGGAACCGATGCCTTACCTTCTACCCGTGCTCCAGCCACAGCCTGGTAACATCTGCTGGACCTGCCAGTATATCCGACACAGATGCCCGTCGAAACAGTACTGTACTCGTGGGTAAGAGTTGTCGTGACCCGGCAGAGAGTTGTTTTGAGCGACTCTTTCTAAGATACGTATATGATGCTGTTTAGAAAGATCACGCAAGAAAAATAGTAAGACTATAAAATTAAAATAAAGAAAGCTTAGGGCTGCTAAAATTCAGCAGCCCTCTGACCATGGTCCGGCTCCTGCCGCACCAAACAAAAAACGGATTTGCCTGAGCAAGGAGGCAGGGATATATGGACGGGCCCATTTCATACTGGGAGGCCGGAAAGCTTTGACCAAATGGTGCAAATCCGCTGTCGCTTAATCATATCCCATTGTTATCCTGTGGACCCTGCCGGAGAAACTTGTGATGCCAATGGGCACGATGTGCTATTGTGGAACAGCACATTGTATTGATGTGAGTTTAATTCCCCCTCAAAGAAAACACTGAAGGGTAATTTGTGTCTGCCATGGAGTACTTCAAAGAATTGTAATTACCAGTAGAATTAATCCAGTTTTCTTTTTATCCTTTATGACCATATACTTACAGGAAAATGGTAAGTAGTGAAAAACGAGTTTTATGGTAAGAACTTACCCTTGTTAAAACTCTTTCTGCGAGGTACACTGGGCTCCACAAGGAAAGACATAGGGGTGTAGAGTAGGATCTTGATCCGAGGCACCAACAGGCTGAAAAGCTTCGACTGTTCCCAGAATGCATAGCGCCGCCTCCTCTATAACCCCGCCTCCCTGCACAGGAGCTCAGTTTTTAGTTAACCAGCCCAATGCAGTAGCAGGAAAAGAGACGACAACGGTTAGTAGCCACATACACCACACTCTCGCGACAGGAGAAGTGTTGGCGGCTAATGCCATACCAACCCAAAGAAGCTAAGTGCGTCAGGGTGGGCGCCTTGTGGAGCCCAGTGTACCTCGCAGAAAGAGTTTTAACAAAGGTAAGTTCTTACCATAAAACTCATTTTCTGCTGCGGGGTACACTGGGCTCCACAAGGAAAGAGGGATGTCCTAAAGCAGTTCCTTATGGGAGGGGACGCACTGTAGCGGGCACAAGAACCCTGCGTCCAAACGAAGCATCCTGGAAAGCAGCAGTATCGAAGGCATAGAACCTTATGAACGTGTTCACAGAGGACCACATAGCCGCCTTGCACAATTGTTCAAAGGTCGCACCACGGCGGGCCACCCAAGAAGGTCCAACAGTCCGAGTAGAATGGGCCGTAATGTGAGCAGGAGCTGATAGACCAGCCCTCACATAAGCATGTGCAATCACCATTTTAATCCATCTGGCCAAAGTTTGCTTGTGAGCAGGCCAGCCCCGTTTGTGAAATTCAAACAGAACAAAGAGAGAATGAGAATTCCTAATAGAAGCAGTTCTCTTCACATAGATACGGAGAGCCCATACCACATCCAAAGACCGCTCTTTGGGAGACAGAACAGGAGAAACAAGTGCCGGAACCACAATCTCCTGGTTAAGGTGGAACGAAAAAACCACCTTAGGTAAATATCCGGGACGAGTCCTAAGAACCGCCCGGTCACGGTGAAATATCAGATATGGGGAACTACAGGACAAGGCACCCAAATCCGACACTCTTCTAGCTGAAGCAATAGCCAGCAGAAACACCACCTTAAGGGAAGCCACTTAAAATCAGCTGAACCAAGAAGTTCAAAAGGAGACTCTTGTAGCACCTCCAAAACCACCGACAAGTCCCAAGGAGCTACAGGGAGATTGGATACGCAACACACCCTGAGTAAAGGTATGCACATCAGATAAGGTCGCAATCTTTCTCTGAAACCATACCGACAAGGCAGATATTTGAACCTTGAGGGAGGCCAGACGCAGGCCTAAGTCCAGGACCTGCTGAAGAAAAGCCAACAACTTGGCTATACTAAACTTGAAAGCGTCATAAAATTGTTAGAAGCGCATTAAACAAAGTAAGAATGCCAGACCCTATAGTAAATCCGAGCCGTAGCCGGTTTCCGGGCCCGCAACATAGTTTGAATGACCGCCTCAGAAAACCCCATAGCCCTTAAGACGGAAGCTTCAAGAGCCACGCCGTCAAAGACAGCCGGGCCAGGTCCTGGTAGACACAGGGGCCCTGAATGAGGTCTGGGCGTTGTGGAAGTAGAATTGGACGCTCTGATAGGCCCTGCAGGTCTGAGAACCAGTACCGTCTGGGCCACGCTGGAGCTATGAGAAGCAGATTTCCTTTTTCTTGCTTGAACTTTCGAATTACCCTGGGCAGGAGTGACACTGGAGGGAACACGTACGGCAGCCGAAACCTCCATGGCACCACCAGCGCATCCACAAATGCTGCTTGAGGATCCCTGGTCCTTGCTCCGAAGACCGGAACCTTGTGATTGTGTCGCGACACCATCAGATCCACGTCTGGAAGGTCCCACTTTTCCACTAGTAGTTGAAACACTTCTGGATGGAGGGCCCACTCGCCGGCATGTACGTCCTGAGGATTGAGAAAGTCCGCTTCCCAATTCAGGACTCCCGGAATGAATATTGCAGATATGGCCGGTAGATGGCGTTCTGCCCAATGTAGAATCCGTGAGACTTCCTTCATTGCCAAGCGGCTTCGAGTGCCGCCTTGATGATTTATGTAAGCCACTGTGGTGGCGTTGTCCGACTGTACTTGAACAGGACGGTTCTGAATTAAATGCTGGGCCAGGTTCAATGCATTGAAGACCGCCCGCAATTCCAGAACGTTGATCGAGAGGAGAGATTACTCCTTGGTCCACCGACCCTGAAGGGAGTGTTGCTCCAACACTGCGCCCCAACCCCTTAGACTGGCATCTGTCGTCAACAGGACCCAGTTGGATATCCAGAAGGGACGGCCCCTGCACAATTGTCGGTCCTGGAGCCACCATAGCAGCGACAGACAGATCTCAGGACTCAATGAGATCATGTGAGACCTGATCCGGTGAGGCAGGCCATCCCACTTGGCTAGAATCAGCTTCTGGAGGGGGCGAGAATGGAATTGGGCATACTCCACCATGTCGAATGCTGAGACCATGAAGCCCAGCACCTGCATCGCCGAATGTATCGACACTTTCGGACGAGAAAGGAAACAACTAATCCTGTCCTGAAGCTTCAAGACTTTCTCCTGAGAAAAGAACAACCTCTGGTTGTGGGTGTCCAATAGCACTCCCAGGTGCACCATGCTCTGAGCAGGGACCAGGGAGGATTTCTTCCAGTTGATGAGCCACCCGTGGGCTTGTAGAAACCGGGACCATCATATCCAGATGACGTAGGAGAAGTTCTGAGGAATTTGCCAGGATTAACAAGTCGTCCAGATACGGCAGTATCCTGACCCCTTGACGGCGGAGTACCACCGTCATCACCGCCATGACTTTGGTGAAGACTCGCTGAGCCGTAGTTAAACCAAAAAGTAACGCCCGAAACAGGTAATGGATGTTGCCAATTGCAAACCTCGGGTATTGCTGATGTGACGCTGCTATAGGAATATGCAGGTAAGCATTCTGTATATCCAGGGAGACCATGTAGTCCCCAGGTTCCAAGGCCAGAACTATAGAGCGAAGGGTTTCCATACAAAACTTGGTAACCTTCACAAACCCGTTCAATGCCTTGAGGTTAAGAATGGGCCGGGAGGACCCATTCGGTTTTCGGGACTAGAAACAGCGGAGAATAGTACCCCCGGCCCCTCTACGCAAGAGGCACCTGTACTACAACTCCTGTATCCGGGAGGGTCCGTACCACCGAATGTAGAGTGTTTTTCCTTTGTCTGGTCCAATCGGACATCTGTCCGGCAGAATCGATGAGGGGGTCGGTTTTTGAAGGCTATGGCGTAACCTCAAGTGACGACTTCCCATACCCAGGCATCTGAAGTGGTCTTCAACCATTCCTGGGTATACCCTACAAGCCGATCCCCCAGGGGGAGGCCTGCCCCGTCATGCGGCAGGCTTATTGGTCTTGGAAGCTGGCTGACGGGCCACCCAGGCTCTTTTGGGCTTTGGCTTACCAGGTTTGGAAGTGCGGGTCTGCTTGTTGTACGCCTGACCTTTTGCTTTACCTGAAGGACGAAAGTGGCGAAAGGAAGTACCTTTAGCCTTCGACACAGAAGGAGTGGTACTTGGCAGACAGGCAGTTTTGGCAGTAGCCAAGTCAGCCACTATCTTATTTCAGTCCTCCCCAAGCAGAATATCTCCCTTGAAAGGGAGTACCTCCAGGGTTTTTCTAGAGTCCAGATCCACAAACCAGGATCTCAGCCACAATATCCGGCGAGCCAGGACTGACGTAGTAGAGGCCTTGGCTGCTAGGATACCGGCATCAGAAGCCGCCTCTTTAATAGAGTAAGAAGCTGTGACAATATATGACAAGCATTGTCTAGCATGGTCAGAAGAGATTTCAGCTTCTAACTCCAAGGCCCATGCTTCAATAGCCTCTGCAGCCCATGTTGCTGCAATAGTGGGCCTTTGGCAAGCACCCGTAAAAGGTATAATCGCTTTCAGACAACACTCCACACGTTTATCCGCAGGCTCTTTTAGAGACGTGACTGTAGTGACAGGTAGAGCTGAGGAAACCACCATCCTAGCCACATGCGAGTCTACTGGAGGAGGCGTTTCCCAATTTTTGGACAGCTCTGACACGAGGGGATAGCGAGCCAGCATCTTTTGAGGCACAAACTTCTTACCCGGGTTTTCCCAGGGTTCCTGACATATATCCACTAGGTGGTCAGAGTGAGGCAAAACTTGTTTAACCACCTTCTGACGCTTGAACCTATCTGGTTTCTTAGGAGGGACAGATGGCTCGGGATCATCCGTAATCTGCAAAATCAACTTAATAATAGCCTCCAAAAGATCATGAACATCCACATGTGAACTATCCTCCCCAACAGCAGTATCTGTGTCAGAATCTGTGGGGTCAGTGTAAGTGCCGTCTTCATCAGACAAGGAGTCAGTGACAGCAGTGGATTGTGAGGAGATAAGAGCTCGCTTAGAGGACCCCTTGGGCTTGGGAGAGGGTCAGACTTTTTAGTAGTCAGAGACTGGTTCAACTTCTTCAATTGAGCAGATAAATCGTCCGCCCACGGCGGGTTAGCTGCAGGGACCACATACGGTTGTACCGGCATAGGTGTTAGTTTATTAACTAGCGTATGTAGAAGTGTGGAAAAAGCGGCCCACGGTGGGTCATTATGCACCTCCGTTGCCACAGTCCAACTGGGGGGGCAAGGAGCCCCCAGAACCAGAGGCCACAGCTGCTATATTCTACTCATAGGGATTTGTGGCTTCAGCAACACCAGCAGTGTGTTCAGCCCCAGAACTGTTACCCTCAGAAGCAGACATGATGAAACTTTCAATATCACGTAACACAGTACAATTGGCAGCAGCACAATACCTCGTACCCAAACCCCTGCCCAGTGTAGTCAGCACTAGCAGAGATAAAGGAGAGATATGGGGACTAAAATCAGAGAAAAATACGTATCAAAGTATATCTTTGTGAAAATCCTATATTATTATAAAACCTGATGCACCAAGCCCCCTCAGGTTATAGAATATAGGGATAGCAAATTGAGTGAAAGACACGAAATGGACACCACTCAGCTAGCTAATGCACACACAGATAGTCACAGTTTGTACAATGCAGAGGTTATTACTAACAATAATACTGCACTGGACTAGCTTATATATAGCTATGTAGTCAATAGATATAACACTGCACAGTAAGAACTGGATGTATATCACAGGGTAATTGTACTAGAAAACCCTGACTAAATGCACTCTTTCTTAACTAACACTGTCTAAAAGGCAGGTAGAATACTTAAGTGTCATGTAAAGTCACAGCACTGACAGGTCAACCAGGCGGCTTTACACAGGATTTGCCCAAGCAGTCCCAGGAACAGTGAAGCTGAGAGAAATGGCGCCCAGACACTGACAGGGAGTGAGGGAGAGACAGATATGCAGCTCCAGGGTTGGAACAATTGCGGGAAATAGCGCCCTGGGTCTGAGGGAGGGGCTTCAGGTCTAAGCCTTATCCCCCTGCTGGCAAAACCACCGGGTACTGCAGGCTCTTATTAAACTGGTCTAGAGAAAAAACCTGACCTGCGCCCATGCCCTGGTGATCTAGTGGGATCACCTGTACTGCCACAGTGTCCACCACACCTCCCACTGACCGTGCCAGATCGCAATAAAGTAAGGATCCCGCAAGTGGGACCCACTCACCACCTCCCAAAGCGCGGCCACGCGATCCCGGAGAGTCCCCTTCGTGTGTGACTGACCATGAAGAAATCCGGAGCCTCCTGCTGTAGTTACCCGGCAACCAGGGCTCGGAAATGTACAGCGCTGCTGGGGAGAGCTGGAGCTGCAGCAGTGAATGTCTGACATTTACACACCGCTGCTGCCCTTGTAGTCTTCACTTTTTCTTCAAAAAAAAAAAGCTCTTCTTAGGGCTGCCTGGAGCAGCCCCTCTGTTATGTGCCTGCTATCTGCGGCACCAACTACAAAACTGAGCTCCTGTGCAGGGAGGCGGGGTTATAGAGGAGGCAGCGCTATGCATTCTGGGAACAGTCAAAGCGTTTCTGCCTGTTGGTGCCTTGGATCAAGATCCTACTCTACACCCCTATGTCTTTCCTTGTGGAGCCCAGTGTACCCCGCAGTAGAAATTAGTTTTTTGGCGTAATAGTTTATTCAGTTAAACAAACAGAGCATAAACCTGTAAAAGCATGTCCTGTAAATATACGAATTGACGACAATGCTGCTGCCCTGCAAAGTTCTTTAGCATATGCCGGAGACTTCAAAGTGCCAACAAAGGTGCACTGCTTAAATTGAGCGCACTCGGACGCAATCTGGCACCTTCCATCCTTTTTGTTTTGTAGGGGGGGGGAAAAAAAAAAAAAAAAAAAAAAAAAAAAGATTCATTCTCTAATCCACCTAAAAAGAGCCTGCTAAGTTGGGTCTTGACCTTTTTTGCCTCCTGTAGGAAAGGCAAAAACCTATTATGTTGTGAATTTCTGCCATTCTTGACAGGTAGCGGGTAATTACCCTTAAAAAGGTAAAAACTATTCTCTTGGTCATCTTTGGGCTGTGGATAGATAAAAAAATAAATAAAAAAAAACACAACACTGTCAGAAGCTACTTTGGCTAGAAAAAATGGATTAGTCCTCAATTCGGGTTGGATACGAAATACTAAAAGGGAAACCGCCACGGTTTTAAGGATGGTGTGGGGGAGGGGAGGCTGGAGGACATTAGGGCAGGCATGTCCAAACTGCGGCCCTCCAGCTGTTGAGAAACTACACATCCCAGCATGCCCTGACACAGCTTTAGCATCCTCTGACAGCAAAACTGTGTCAGGGCATGCTGGGATATGTAGTTTCACAACAGCTGGAGGGCCGCAGTTTGGACATGCCTGCATTAGGGCATCTAGAATAAAATTCAAGTCACGAAATGAAGGATGTAATTTGAGAAGGTTTTTTTTGTTTTGTTTTAACCATCCTAAAGAATGTGTACTTAATGCAGATACATAACCTTTGTGGAAACTGTAAATTGAAGTAATCATTCAGGATTATTTTTACAGTACTTAAATTTATAATCAAGAGTATCTACTCCCCGAGTTTCTGGAAATTTGTGATGGGAGGGGTAGTTTTGCACCATTAAATCCACCTGGACATTCACATTCTTTATAGCTGTAACACCTCTTTGGTGGATGTTCTGCCAGAAGAATCTGCTTTCAGATGAGGAAATCTGCTAGAAAGTTATTTTCTACTGCAACACGGAGGTCAAAGTGAGCACAGGTTTTTCTATTTCCAATTCACCAGTTTTTTACGCTTTTGAAATAATTGCCTTGCTCTAAAGTACCCTGTAGGTATTATAATCATGTGGTCTAAAAATGGTCCAAGGTGTTTGCACTGTAGTTTGTTGAAAATGGCATATTGCATTCCAGACTTCTCTAATATCAAAGAAGGTTGGAGGACATTTTTTTTTTTTCCCTTTTTCTCTTTTTGTGTGAATAAAAATGTAATGCTGACGCTTGGGGCTTCTCAATGGCAGACTAAACTATTCACCTATATGGTTCTAGCAGCTAGGTGTGCCATAGCATCATCCTGGAAAGCCACAGAGGTTCCCACTCTTCCGGAGCCTTTCTTAGGATTTGGGAACCCTGGATGTCCTTTTTCACGACCTCTCCGCCCTTCCACTAATTGCCCGCTGCTCTCCCAAAACTCTATAATCGGTCCGCGATACCGCACAGTATTTTTCCGCCTCATTTCCCAAAGGACAGGGCCCGTCCAGTCACACACACACCCCCCCCCCCCCATCTCTTTATGCCATAGCTTCTCAAACTCAGTCCTCAGGACCCCACACAGTGCATGTTTTGCAGGTAACCCAGCAGGTGCACAGGTGTATTAATTACTCACTGACACATTTTAAAAGGTCCACAGGGAGAACTAATTATTTCAATTGTGATTCTGTGAGACCTGGTTTTTGGTTTATAAATATGTATGTTTTCAGGAATTTTATGTTCTGAGTTTCTGATTTCCCCTATTGGAGTATTCATTGTAGTTTACCGATTTCGCTGGAATTCTTTTGCATACTGTTGCCATCATTTCCTGTACTGTATCTCATCTGCCTAATAAAATATTTAAAAAAAAAATGTAATGACACAAAACCTGACTTTAGAAGGATATGGAGCAAGACTTGTTAAAACTGGAGAAATGGATCAAGTTGTCCATGGCAGCCAGCTTCTACATATTTTATAGATTGTACTTCATAAATGCTAGCTAACAAGCCAATTGGTTGCTATAGGCAACAGGTACTCTAGAAGGCATGAAACACCCACCACCCCCTCAAAACATTGTTTTTCTTGGGGCTGCTATTTGATAAAAACTCACTGTATGTGACATGTTGTCCATGAGGACAGTCAATAAACAAAGTCCGTGTTGTCTTATGCGACACTGTCCATGAGGACATAGCCAACAAAGACCCATCCTTTTTGTATCTTTTCAGTGAGTTTGTTATTGTAGCGGATCACTTTATACCTCAATATAAATTATGAGTGATGATGCTGGTTAAATACATGACCTACTTTGGCCTGCACCATTTTCATCCATTTTCCACCAATTAGGAGATCATCTAGATTTGGCCAGTTTGTTGTTACATCACTGCTATATGGGTTACAAGCATCTTTGCGAATGTCCTTGGTGCAGTTGCAAACATAAGAGGCAGGTAACTAAATTGGCCATCAATGCCCAGAATATGGAATCTGAGGAACATCGGATGTGAATTTTTTTCACTATAAATATGGAAACAGATGTGCTTTTGGAAATTATACTTGGATTATTTCCACTTACACAAATTTTTTTTCCCCTAGAAAAACAACAAACTCAGAAAAAGGAGACTTATGGTAAGAACTTACCGTTGTTTAATCTCTTTCTGCGAGGTACACTGGGTTCCACATGGAATAACATCGGGGTGTAGAGTAGGATCTTGATCTGAGACACCAACAGGCTGTTCAAGATGCTCAGCGCCGCCTCTTCTATAACCCCGCCTCCGTGCACAGGAGCTCAGTTTCATTAACCAGTCCAATGCAGTAGCAGACAAAAGACACGACAACAGTTAGTAGCCACATACACCACATTCTCACGACAGGAGACGGTATCCGCGGCTAATGCCATACAAACGCAAAGAAGCTATATGCGTCAGGGTGGGTACCCTGTAGAACCCAGTGTACCTCGCAGAAAAATTTAACGGTAAGTTCTTACCATAAATCTCCTTTTCTGCAGCAGGGTACACTAGGTTCCACAGGGAATAACATCGGAGATGTCCTAAAGCAGTTCCTCATGGGAGAGAACGCACTGTAGCGGGCACAAGAACCTGGCGTCCAAAGGAAGCATCCTGGGAGGCGGAAATATCGAAGGCATAGAACCTTATGAACGTGTTCACCGAGGACCATGTAGCCACCTTGCACAATTGTTCAAGGGTCGCACCACGGCGTGCTGCCCAAGAAGGTCCAATAGACCGAGTCGAATAGGCTTTGATGGGAGCAGGAGCTGGAAAACCAGCCTTTACATAAGCTTGTGCAATCACCATTCTAATCCATCTGCCCAGGGTCTGCTTATTCGCAGGCCAGCCACGTTTGTGAAAACCAAAAAAAGCACAAGAGAGAATCAGACTTCCAAATGGAAGCTGTCCTCTTCACATAGATACGGACAGCCAGTACCACATTCAAAGACCGCTCTTTGGATGACAATTCAGGATAGATAAAGGCCGAAACCACAATCTCCTGGTTAAGGTGGAAAGGCGACACCACCTTAGGTAGATAACCAGGGCTTGTCCAAAGGACTGCCCAGTCACAGTGAAAAATCAGAAAGGAAGACCAACAGGATAAGTGACCCAAGTCTGAAACCTGTCTAGCAGAGGCAATAGCCAGCAGAAACAAAACCTTAAGAGAAAGCCACTTAAGGTCCACAGACTCATGAGGTTTAAACGTAGACTCCTGCAAAGCCTCCAGAACCACCACTGACAAATCCCAAGGAGCCACAAGCGAGACATCGGGAGGTTTAATCTGTAACACACCCTGAGTGAATGTATGATCCTCAGAAAGTCGCAAATATTCTCTGAAACCACACCGACAAGGCAGAAATATGAACCTTGATGGAGGCCAAAAGGTCCAAGTCCAGGCCCCGTTGTAGGAAGGCCAAAAGTTTGGCCGTACTAAACTTGTAAGCGTCATAGTCATTAGCTGCGCACCAAGCAAAGTAAGAATTCCAGACCCTATGATAAATCCGAGCAGAAGCCAGTTTACGGGCCTTCAACATTGTTTGAATGATCGCCTCAGAATACTTTAGCCCTCAGAACGGAAGCTTCAAGAGCCACGCTGTCAGAGCCAGCAGGGCCAAATCCTGGTATACACAAGGGCCCTGAACGAGGAGGTCTGGGTGTTGTGGAAGTAGAAGAGGACAATCTATCGAGAGACCCTGTAGGTCTGAGAACCAATGCCGTCTAGGCCACGCTGGAGCGATCAGAAGCAGGATTCCTCCTTCTTGCTTGAACTTCCTTATCACACTGGCCAGAAGTGACACCGGAGGGAAAACGTACGGCAGCTGAAAGTTCCATGGAATTGCCAGTACGTCCACGAATGCTGCTTGAGGATCCCTTGTCCTTGCTTCGAAGACCGGAACCTTGTGATTGTGTCGAGCTCCATCAGGTCTACGTCTGGTAGGCGCCACTTGTCCACTAGGAGTTGAAATACTTCTGGATGGAGTCTCCACTCTCCAGTGTGTACATCCTGACGATTGAGGAAGTCCGCTTCCCAGTTGAGGAGCCCCAGGATGAACACTGCCGATATAGCTGGCAGATGACGTTACGCCCACTGAAGAATTTTCAACATTTCCATCATTGCCATGCAACTTAGAGTGCCACCTTGATGACTTATGTACGCCACCAGGGTGGCATTGTCAGACTGTACTTGAACAGGCCTGTTCTGTATCAGATGCTGGGCCAGGTTCAGAGCATTGAACACTGCCCACAATTCCAGAATGTTTAATCAGGAGGAGAGACTCCTCCTTGGTCCACCAACCCTGAAGGGAGTGTTGCTCCAACACAGTGCCCCAACTCCTCAGATTGGCATCAGTCATCAGAA